>NC_053041.3:221541920-221863911 GCF_002575655.3 Aegilops tauschii subsp. strangulata
CCTGCCCTCTGTTCTTCGCGCGGAGGAAGAAGGGAGCGGGAGGAGAGAGAGAGAGGTGGGCGGACCCCACCGGTCAGCCACACCGGAGCCGGCCCCGCGTTGACCCCGCCTGCCCACGTGGATAAGTGACGGGCCCCAGCCCCGTGGGACCCGCACGTCAGCGTCACACGCCCTGTCCCACCTCGGCTGACTGGATTAAGTGGAAACGTACTCAGTTTAGTATGTTTTCATCTACGGGAAAGCGCATTGTCCTTCTGCTTCAGCTCAGAGTACGCTTTCTTTAACTGAAAGCGTAATTCCTCTCTGTTTCAGCCCAGAATGCGGTTTCTTAATCAGAAAGCGTATTTCTAATTTTGCGCCTCTGTCTTATCCACTGAGGGACTTGTTTGTGATGATATTTTTGCAGAAAAGTCCCTGAACTTCAACCCTTCACAACTTTTCAATCGTACCTCCGATTTAGGTGAATCCAACGCCCACGTCTTCATCTCGTCGAGCCCGTTCTGTTCCCACCATTTTCAATATGTTCCAACATTCTTAAAATGACCATTTGGCCCTTGCCCCAATCAGCCCCCTCCGAGAGAGAACCTTTCCGGCGATTCCTTCCGCGATCTTTCCACACTTCTCCCCGGAGCCTTCTTCATCCCCAGGCAAGCCACAACCACCATTTGCATGATAGCCATGCAGAAGCATTGGTTTTCAACTTGAATCTTAAATAACTATTTGTTTACTTTGCTGCTATTGTCTTTATTTCGGTAATGCTTATGGATCGGTGTTTACCGTCATGCTTTGTTTTTCTTGCACTCTGTTATTATGTTCTTCATGCTAGTACTACTTTGATATTGGCCATGCTTGGTAATAATACATGTTGGTGATGGTCTTCGATGCATGACTATCGTCTGTTCCGAGTACCGTTGTTATGCATGTTATTTTGCACCGAATTGGTTAAATATTTGCATGGTAGTTTTATCGTTTGCATGATATTTATTATTGATGCTAGTGTTCATGTCATGCTATGAGTAGTGTTCTAGTTGTGATATTCATGCTCGTTAGTATGCCATGCTCATCTAGTTAAATGATTAAATGTTGTTGTTATGCTCGTTGATTATGTTGCACCCCCATGCTCATGTTGATATCATGTTCATGCACTGTAGTTGCATCATCTTATTTTTATCATGGCTCAGCATATTGCATTCAAGTTTAACCAGATTAAATTAATTGAACTTGAACAACTGTTGGCTGAGTCATGGTGCCACCAGATCGAGCTGACCAGTGCAACCACATTTGCCTTGTGTATGGGAAAGGCCCTAACGGGTCTATTGTCATGCCTCTCGCCGGTGCCTCCAACGTAGGGAAGGTTATGCGCGGGCGCTACCTTGGCCAGGTAGGACGGCATAAGCCTTGTGAGCCCGAGTTGTTTGCGCGCTTTGTCCCCGTTTGGGACCGTTTTTGCCACGACGGTGGCCGTAAGACCTTTGGTAGGCATGGGCCACCCAGGACTGAACCCAAAAAGGGGTGTTGGTCGGAGTGGTCGGGAGAGTGTCATGGAAATAGATCGGATTTGTCAGAACGCCATTGGTCCACCCGAATGGGAGTGCGAGGCCATGGGTTTTGTGGTGTGGGTACAGTGCGCTACCTCTGCAGAGTGTGTGTGTGTGTGTGTGTTAAATCTATCGATAACCGCGCCCGCGGATATGGGCCCAGTTCGTGTCGGTCATACTATGGGTCAACGGTAATAATAATGATGTGCTTAATAACAACCTTGGTTCGATGATGAAAGAAGTTGGTTGATATTTATGTGATCGTGAGAGGATCACTGTAGTATCGTGAATACCAACTTGTTGTATATTTGGAATGTTATTCGAGAGTCAAGGGGAAAGGTCAAGCTCCTTGTGATCATAAATGATTGCTACGGTATTGTTAATACCAAGCTTGATTGGATCCTGAGATGATCGTGTGATATCCGTGATGGTAAGTGATACAGGTGATGGTTACAAGGTAACCAGAGCAGAGTAAGTTGGTGCATGATAGTTTCATCATGTTGCATGCTAGGCTCATCTTGTTCATATGTTCATGCCATGCTCGTATTGTTCTAGCTATATCATCTTGTTCATGCTATGATTGATCTGATAGTATCATGGTAATCCTTGTTAACCTGTAATTGCCATGTTGTTGTTTGTTTTGATTGTTTTGGTTGCTGTGAGCTTGCAAGTACATTCAATGTACTGACCTGGTGTGTCATGCCAGTTTGCAGGTCATGTCGGATTTGATTGCTTGTTTGTCATGGATTTCCCTGTTTGCGAGCCTAGGATAAGTGTTCCAGCCAGAGTCCCTGTGGAGTGGAGTTCACCACCGTCTTTGCTGTTCCGCTGCCAGTAGTCATTCCGCTGCGTCGTGTTGTTCTGCTGCTTGCATAGAGCAACCGTGGCAGGCGTAGCGTCGCCGTGCCGATGTAATCCCCTTGTACCCCAATAGATTGCAATAAATAGCTGATTTGTTCTATGCTAAGCAGTGCCGTATTCCAGAAGACTTCTCCTCGATCTGTGGGCTGGAATACGGGGTGTTCCGGTTTCTCTGAGCCGGGGTGCCACAGGCTTGGTATCAGAGCAGGTGTGGCTATAGGACTCCCTAGCCCGCGCGAACGTTAGAATGCGGTAGTATAGAGCCCCGTTGGTTTATTGCACTTGATTGCTGCATTTGTTTGTTGCATAGCATGCATATAGATCATTTTCTTGTCGCTAACGGTTAATCTTGTGAGTGTAGGTGGCATCGTTTTCGATCCACTACCTGCACCCTCCTTCTTTGCATGCCTGCTCTTTGGTGTTTGGCGTCGTCTCTATCCTAGCAGAGTGATGCCCTGGTGTCAAGTGTTCCAGACACCATTTGCAGGAGTTCTGCTCAGGTATCGCGTCGATATCTTTTCGCCACCCACCCATATTATTTCGGTGATAGATTTGCCTCTATCCGGAATCGTGCCTTCCATCCCGTCCCTTTGGCAACCCTTACTGATCTTTGTTATCAGAAAAGGGCAATGCCAGCAAAGCCCCGCTTTCCACCGCTATAATGCCCTGTCATCCCATTCCATGGACGTGTATGGTTCCCTTTCATACGCTTGATGATGATGTAGTCGTGACTTCCGTGTCTCGCTGCATGATCGCCAAGTCCATCCTCGCTTTTGTATCCATCCAGTTCCAGCCGGTGTTCAGCCAGCGCTTGGTATAGCCTTGGTTACACCAACCCTTTCCACACATGGATCTCAGTTTCGTGCACACCGTCACAGCATATTAGACCGTAATACCGGAGTTTCCGTGAGATTTGTGTGCTTAGGTGTGCATGCATATTATTGTGTGAGTAGCAGTAATATGTGTTGATTGCTTTATTTTGGTTGCATGCTTGTGTGCCTTTGTTTCGTCGTTCCTTTTGTTTCGTTATTTGGGCCTTCGGTGTTACAAATTTTTCCCCTTATTAAAGTTGCTCGTCAACCGACACCGGACCCGAAGAATCAGCAAGGAGTTCAAATGTTTGGAAGCTCAGCTAAACAAGAATGGAATTATCAGCAGACAACAGTGAAATTGGGAAAATCTTGGCTGAAGGCAAAGAAATCCTGGATGGACTGTCAGTATCAAGTTTGCATCAGTATGGAATTCTCAGCCGACTGCATTGACATCTGGGGATATCTGATCGTGATACAGATAATCAAGTTTTCCTCGGTGTGCACTCTTCATGGCAGTAATGATCAGATCAGCAAGAAGATAAGCTATGTGCAAGACCAACAGTGCAATTTCAGTCAAAGTTATGGTTCAGATACAAGGTTTGATTCTTCGTGGAGGATGATTTTGAAACATGATATGCCTGGAAGAAAGCAAGGATGTGCCACATACTCAGAAAGGAGGATGGTCCAGCAATTCCTGTTTCAGCACGAAGCCCAGTCTTCCTCAGCAAGATACTCTCGATGGTTTTCAGCATAAGCCATCCAATCGTCCTCAGTACGGCGCTGGTGCAAGATAGTACAATGTGAATTGACAGCAGATGGCAGAATCATATCTGCAACAGTTGGCCAGAAGCAAGAATCATTCAGAACACAAGTCTGCCTCAGGAATCAGATTCTCAGATATATGTGAAGGAAGCCAGATATACACCTCAGTGTGACAAAGGACTATGAGGATTGACGACAACACTGAGCTCTGTACAAGTACCAGTGAACCTGGAAGATGATCTTGATGAGCCCTTGTCTCCTTTTCTTCAGTGTCGGCACCACGCCTGTGATCTGAGCTGTTTTTAGCTATCCGGGGTGGATGCCAATTTTTATTTCTCTCTTCAATAATTGTCATGAGTTCTGAGCTGCTTTTCGGCCGTCTCATACAGTTGTTGAGTTTCTTTTTGTGACAGTAGCCCTATAGATGCTTTTGGCTATTTTAGGGAGCTGCCACTTTCTTCTTATCAACCCGGTCTCATGTTCTGAGCTGCTTTTCAGCCGTCCTGAGCCGTGGTTGAGTTATTTCAGTAATGTCCCAGATCTGAGTTGTAAAGACCGTTCTGGTGGCTACTGATTTATTTGCCGATTTCTTGCAAGGGTTCGGATGATCATTTCCTACGGTCAGAACTTGAGAAGTGTTGAACCCGCCATTTAATGGATTACCATGTCAGAAGATGCGGATAAGAGTACAGTTGTCAGAATATTGCACCCGACAGAACCTATGGTCACACGAAGAAGCAATATGACCCCGCTCCTTCACCCAAGGATCCAGGCAAGGAAAACAGTAATGAAGGAGCCAGATTGATAATTGTTGCATAATTCAAATGGTGCAGATACCCCGGACAGTCTGAGTCAGTATGGATCACCATGGATATTCACCAAAAGGGTCTGCTCGGTTTTGGATGGTGAATAACAATCTGGGAGCATGTACCCTCACTTATGTGAAGCCTCAACGGATAGCCTGTCATGGACAAAATTCTTTCACGAGATTCACAGTCAGTCAAGTCTGCGGATACTATGATATAAGGCCATACCCCTTATGCTGGCAACGACAGACGACAATCAAATATTTGGTATGATGCTGAGATTCAAGACAGTGGAGCCAGTCAGGATTGGTCAGAAATTCCTGCGATAAGTCAGAATCTGTCAGAAAAACGGATATGCCGCAACTCACTGTTTGGAACCTGAAGGACCTGCATTTGATGGAGAAACCCAATGCAAGGAGTCGGAGCTTGGGTGTTCATCAGGACAAATCGGATCACCAATTCATGGACAGTTGTCAGTACAGACACAACCATTGGAATTCACTCTCGGATTTGTGAGACAGGCAGATATTTCAGTCATGGTAATCTCAGCTAAGTCAGCAGATATGAACAGAATTGCAGCCAGTATAAGCAGAACATGTGAGTTAAGATCTGTCAGGATATGGATACAGTGAAGCAAGCAACCCCAGAGCCAGTCAGGTCAGTCAGATGAAGAATTTAATGGGAACAATCAACAAAGGAAAAAGGATACCCGAGTTGGAAACGGTTTCCTTAAGGCAGTATATTCATACTTGTTCCCGGAGCAACCAAATCTCCAGGACGAGATTTCTTTAAGGGGGGAAGGTTTGTCACAGCCTGATTTTTGGCCCTTTCTTTTTCATTTGATTTTCTGAGGTTTTTGCTTGAGTTTTCTTTTTCCGTGGCTTTGTGGTCTGGAAACTGAAGAAGATGACCTCTTCTTTATTTCCAGAGTGGCTTGTCATCTTCAAATCCTTCCCTAGATCATATCATTTCCATCCTAGCTCAATCCCAATATTCTTTTTATTGGGAATATTCCTCTTCTATTAAAGGAATCATCCTTTTTGCCCTAGGTTGTGAAGCAACCTATATTTCCATCACTCCTAAAATTCCCAAATAATTCTCATAAATTGTTTGGGTCATATCTTCCTCAAATATGGCAAAACATTTCATTTGCCATGTTTATCATCATGCTCAAATAATTCATTTCCTATTCTGCCCTAAATGGCACATTGTGAAGCAAGTGCTATTTTCCTTTTCCCAATTGACCTCAAACTCCTTGGACACCTTTTCCTGTCCATATAATTGCCACATGCCAAAATGCAACCTCATTTGCCTAGTAGTCATTTAATTATGATTTTCCAAAGTTGTTGTCCAGAAAGAAACTTTGTGAAGGAGGTACAAGCTAGGCATATCCAAATGAGTTGAAATATTTCATATTCCTTCATATCATAAAATCATAGCCCTCCACCAAAGTTTAGCTCATTTAATGCCTCCATGTGAGCACAGCTTCAAATCTTTGATTCTGTCCAAAATTTCAGTTTATGAAGCAAGTATATTTTATATTGCTTCATTATGGCTGTAAATTGTTCTAGGCCTTCTCCTATCCATATAAACTCCCTCCACCAAGTTGTGGCTCAATCCATTTAGCCATTTTCCCTCTAGAAGTTCTGAAAGTTTCTGGTCAGTGGGGATGTTTGTGAAGGAAGTACCATTTTGGTTTATCCAAATGGTGTGAAACCTTTTTCAGCATCTTCATATGACCAAATAACTCTGCCCTGACCAAGTTCAGGTCAAGTGGCTTCACCATTTGAGTGCATCATCATGATTTCTATTCTGGACCAATTTAGGCAGTTGTGAAGCAACTATATCAAATATTGGTCCAAATCCCTCCATAGTTTCCAGGACAGTAGTCCTTCCACAGACAAACACCCCAGACAACTCCGTTTGACTCAATCAACTTCCTGTTGATCAGCAGTGCTCGTCAAAATCTGATACAGTAAACTTCAGACGATCCCTCATTCATCTCCTTGGCTCCTTCTTGTTATATTTAACTTCTTCGATGCCTTGGGGATCAAGAACTAGCCACTCGACAAGTTTTGCCAGCCCATCGTGACCTCCATATGCCATGTCGTGTGGCGACCGCGTGGATGTTTTCCCGTGCACGCGCTCTGGCTGCAGTAATCGCGCTCTGGCGCCTCTGTCTCCTCCTCCCCGTCTGTGCCCTCGTCCCCTCATCGTCTGCCCATGTCTAGCGTGTTTCCCGCGTCGTCTCCGTCCTCCTGGAGCCGTCTCCCCCTCCCGAAGCCTCCTCGCTGGCGCTCGTCGCCGTGCGCCCACGGGCGAACTGTAGCCGACCGGTTCTGTTCGCGCCGCGGCGGCTTCCCTCCCTTGTCCCCGAGCTCCGCTCGTCTCTGCGACCACTACGGTCGTCTGTTCCTCCTTCGTCGCCAACCTACGAGCCCATGCGCGTGCACACGCGTCCGCCGCGCCGGACACGCGTCCGCGGCGACACCCGGCTCGAACCGCCTCGCCCCCTCCTATTTAAGGCCACCCCGAGGCCGTTTCTCTTCACCACTTGCCTCCTGCACCTCCTATAGCCCCGCCCCATGTCTTGCCCGAGCTCAAGAAGCTCTCGGTGCTCGACATCGTCGGCATGGCCGCCGCACGGCCTCGGCTAAATTAGCCCGAAGTCGAGCCCCTCCCTCCGTCCCGTCGACACCTTAGCACTCCCCGGACCGCCACGAGCCTCCCTACCACTTCCACTCGTCGCCGGAGTGCCTGCAGCCGCCGCCCCCCTAGTCTGACCGCCGCCCCCTGCTTCTCTGCTGCCCCGAGTCGCCGTCGCCCTCGGCCCTTCCCCGGCGCTACTGCGGTGCTGGATTGGTGCGGTGCTCCGTGCGGAGGCCTCCGGTGCCAGCGCCTCTATCGGAGGTGGCCGGAGCCGGCCAGGCCCTCGCTGGCAGCGCTCTGTCTCGCCCCTGCCCTCAGTTCTTCGCGAGGAGGAAGAAGGGAGCGGGAGGAGAGAGAGAGGTGGGCGGACCCCACCAGTCAGCCACACCGGAGCCGGCCCCGCGTTGACCCTGCCTGCCCACGTGGATAATGACGGGCCCCAGCCCCGTGGGACCCGCATGTCAGCGTCACAAGCCCCGGTCCCGCCTCGGCTGACTGGATTAAGTGGAGATGTACTAAGATTAGTACGTTTTCATCTACGGGAAAGCGTATTTTCCCTCTGCTTCAGCTCAGAGTACACTTTCTTTTACTGAGAGCGTATTTCCGCTCTGTTTCAATCCAGAATACATTTACCTAATCAGAAAGCGTGTTTCTAATTTTGTGCCTCTGCCTTATCCACTCAGGGACTTGTTTGTGATGATATTTTTGCAGAAAAGTCCCTGAACTTCAACCCTTCACAACTTTTCAACCGTAGCTCCGATTTAGGTGAATCCAACGCCCACGTCTTCGTCTCGTCGAGCCCATTCTGTTCCCACCATTTTCACTATGTTTCAACATTCTGAAAATGACCATTTTGCCCTTGCCACAATCAGCCCCGTCCGAGAGAGAACCTTTCTAGTGATTCCTTCCGCGATCTTTCCACACTTCTCCCCGGAGCCTTCTTCATCCCCAGGCAAGCCACAACCACCATTTGCATGATAGCCATGCAGAAGCATTGGTTTTCAACTTGAATCTTAAATAACTATTTGTTTGCTTTGCTGCTATTGTCTTTATTTCGGTTATGCTTATGGTCGGTGTTTACCGTCATGCTTTGTTTTTCTTGCACTCTGTTATTATGTTCTTCATGCTAGTACTACTTTAATATTGGCAATGCTTGGTAATAATACATGTTGGTGATGGTCTTCGGTGCATGACTATCGTCTGTTCCGAGTACCGTTGTTATGCATGTTATTTTGCACCGAGTTGGTTAAATATTTGCATGGTAGTTTTATCGTTTGCATGATATTTATTATTGATGCTAGTGTTCATGTCATGCTATGAGTAGTGTTCTAGTTGTGATATTCATGCTCGTTAGTATGCCATGCTCATCTGGTTAAATGATTAAATGTTGTTGTTATGCTCGTTGATTATGTTGCACCCCCATGCTCATGTTGGTATCATGTTCATGCACTGTAGTTGCATCATGTTATTTTTATCATGGCTCAGCATATTGCATTCAAGTTTAACCGGATTAAATTGAACTTGAACAACTGTTGGCTGAGTCATGGTGCCACCAGATCGAGCTGACCAGCGCAACCACATTTGCCTTGTGTATGGGAAAGGCCCTAACGGGTCTATTGTCATGCCTCTCGCCGGTGCCTCCAACGTAGGGAAGGTTATGCGCGGGCGCTACCTTGGCCAGGTAGGACGGCATAAGCCTTGTGAGCCCGAGTTGTTTGCGCGCTTTGTCCCCGTTTGGGACCGTTTTTGCCACGACGGTGGCCGTAAGACCTTTGGTAGGCATGGGCCACCCAGGACTGAACCCAAAAAGGGGTGTTGGTCGGAGTGGCCGGGAGAGTGCCATGGAAATAGATCGGATTTGTCGGAACGCCATTGGTCCACCCGAATGGGAGTGCGAGGCCATGGGTTTTGTGGTGTGGGTACAGTGCGCTACCTCTGCAGAGTGTGTGTGTGTGTTAAATCTATCGATAACCGCGCCCGCGGATATGGGCCCAGTTCGTGTCGGTCATACTATGGGTCAACGGTAATAATAATGATGTGCTTAATAACAACCTTGGTTCGATGATGAAAGAAGTTGGTTGATATTTATGTGATCGTGAGAGGATCACTGTAGTATCGTGAATACCAACTTGTTGTATATTTGGAATGTTATTCGAGAGTCAAGGGGAAAGGTCAAGCTCCTTGTGATCATAAATGATTGCTACGGTATTGTTAATACCAAGCTTGATTGGATCCTGAGATGATCGTGTGATATCCGTGATGGTAAGTGATACAGGTGATGGTTACAAGGTAACCAGAGCAGAGTAAGTTGGTGCATGATAGTTTCATCATGTTGCATGCTAGGCTCATCTTGTTCATATGTTCATGCCATGCTCGTATTGTTCTAGCTATATCATCTTGTTCATGCTATGATTGATCTGATAGTATCATGGTAATCCTTGTTAATGTGTAATTGCCATGTTGTTGTTTGTTTTGATTGTTTTGGTTGCTGTGAGCTTGCAAGTACATTCAATGTACTGACCTGGTGTGTCATGCCAGTTTGCAGGTCATGTCGGATTTGATTGCTTGTTTGTCATGGATTTCCCTGTTTGCGAGCTAGGATAAGCGTTCCAGCCAGAGTCCCTGTGGAGTGGAGTTCACCACCGTCTTTGTTGTTCCGCTGCCAGTAGTCATTCCGCTGCGTCGTGTTGTTCTGCTGCTTGCATAGAGCAACCGTGGCAGGCGTAGCGTCGTCGTGCCGATGTAATCCCCTTGTACCCCAATAGATTGCAATAAATAGCTGATTTGTTCTATGCTAAGCAGTGCCGTATTCCAGAAGACTTCTCCTCGATCTGTGGGCTGGAATATGGGGCGTTCCGGTTTCTCTGAGCCGGGGTGCCACAGTACAACCCACCTGGGCGTTCCAGGAGAGGGGGCGCGCCCTGGTGGGTTGTGCCCAACTAGGGGCCCCTCTCTGGTGGGTCTTGGCTCCAAAAATTCTTATTATTGATATAAAAAATCCTCGCAAAGTTTCGTTCCATTCCAAGAACTTTTATTTCTGCACAAAAACAACACCATGGTAGTTCTGCTGAAAACAGCATCAGTCCGGGGTTAGTTTCATTCAAATCATGCAAATTAGAGTCCAAAACAAGAGGAAAAGCGTGAGAAAAAGTAGATACGTTGGAGACGTATCAACTCCCCCAAGTTTAAACCTTTGCTTGTCCTCAAGCAATTCAGTTGATAAACTGAAAGTGAGAAAGAAAAACTTTTACGAACTCTTTTGCTCTTGTTTGCATAAATAAGCTTAAACAACACCCAGGTTTTCAGCCAGCATTATAACTAACCATGTCAACAATAACATTCAAAGATTATAATGATTCATATCAATGACATAATCAGCTAGCGAGCGATAGTAAGACATCTCAAACAGCAACATGTTGTCAAAATAACCATGATATAATATGACAATAGTGGTATCTCGCTAGCCTTTCTGAGACCGCAAAACATAAATGCAGAGCACCTCCAAAGTTCAAGCAGCGACTAAACATTGTAATTCACGGTAGAAAAGATCCAGTCATGATGCACCCAACATTAGTTATACATAATGCATAAATCATGACAGCTGTGCTCTACTCAGTTTCTGGCGCTTGTTTTTAGAAGGTGATGACACAACATAAAAAGTAAATAGAAAGTCCCTTCGCAGAGGGAAGCAGGGATTTGCAGAGCTGCCAGAGCTCAATTTTTAAAACAGAGATAAATGATATTTTGGGACATGCACCCTTCTCATTCTCTTCACGACCATCATTTATCAACATCTTCCATGCTAAGCACGCTAGTGGTGGTTCCCAAGCGGAAAGTAAAGGTTTTGACTCCATTGGGAGTTTTTGTTTGATTATTCAAGAGATGAACTCTTTTTCATATTTGCAGTTTGGGACTGGGCATCCCTATTACCGCCCATTTCCTCGTGCGATGGCAAGTGAATAAACACTCGACCTGAGGATGACAAGCTTAGCACGGAAGATATCGACCACCTGCTGTCGTTCCATGAAGATCTAGGCACACAAAAAGGATAATTTTTAGAAGCTTTTAGAGGTGGCACATGCAAATTTACTTAGGACGGCAGGGTAATACCGCATATAGGTAGGTATGGTGGACTCATCTGGAATAACTTTGGGTTCAACGTTTTTGATGTACAAGCAGAGTTCCCACTTAGTACAGGCGAAGGCTAGCAATTAAGATTGAGAAGCGGCCAGCTAGAGAGCAACAACGATCATAACCAGGCATTATGCATAAGTAACATTGGACACTAGCATGAGTAGGATATGAACACTAGGAACATAAATATCATAGAGGCTATGTTGGTTTTGATTCAACTACATGCATGAACATGTGCCAAGTCAAGCCACTCGAACATTCAGAGGAGGATACCATATCATCATACTACATCACAATCATTTTAACGCTATGTTGATATCCAAGATAGATCATTATCAACTCCCAGTTACTTATGCATGGCATGAGAAACTATAATCTCTAATTGTCATTGCAAACATGTTTAATCATAATGGGCTGAATCATGGGCACTAGATTAAACATATTTACACAACAAGAACAAGTCGAGTTCATACCAGTTTCTCTTTGCCACGGCCAGCTCATCGAATATCGTCATTATTTCCTTTCACTTGCACGACCGAATGATAAGAGAATAATAATAGTGCAAGAGTGCCATGGACTAAGCTGGAATCTGCAAAACATTTTATTCAACAGGAGAAGACAAGATAAAATGTGCTCTTATTGGTTCAACAATTATTCATATGAGAGCCACTCAACATTTTCATCGTGGTCTTCTCCTCGATAAGACTCGAATAAAAAGAAAAGAAGTTCAGAGAAACACACTGAAATATTTTTGGAGTTTTTGGTTTTCTTGAACAAGCAAATAAAAGGGAAAAGCAAAAACGAGAAAAACTATTTACACGGGAAAGCTCCCAACAAGCAAAAGAAGAACAAGGAAATCCTTTTGGATTTTCTTTTTAGTGCTACTACTAAGCATGCATAGAAAGTAAATTACTATAACTAATTTTTTTGGTTTTTCTAAAGTTTTTCAAACACACAAGAAGAAAGCAAGAAAATAAATCTAAGCATGGATGATACAATGAAAAAGTGTGAACACCGACAAATAGAATGATAAGTGAACATGAATATAATGTCGGTGAGAAACATGTACTCCCCCAAGCTTAGGCTTTGGCCTAAGTTGGTAATCGGTCAGTAGCCTGGAGGGTAATAGGGATCCTGAGGAGCGGGCATCCACACATCCCACTGCTGAGGTGCCTGTGCAGCCTCTGCAGCAGCGTGAGCGTTCCAGTAGGCGAGGATGTCTGCAGGCATAATCCGGTATCCGCCCCTGGCAACAGAATCAAACAAAGCAGGTGCAGGCAAGGGTATAACATCACGAGTGTCAACGCTATATACCAAGTTATAAGGAATGGCAATGTTAGGACTATCATGTGCAAGAAAGTGACGGTGACACATGGCTGCCTGGTCTAGGTAAACCTTGGTCAGAGGGTAATCATGAGGGCGTATCTCAACCTTGAAGTGAGCCGCCAAATGAGTAGCAAAAATCCCACCATGTATTTTACCCTGAGATTTATTAAGATGGAGGCGACGAGCCACAATAGCTCCCAAGCTATAAGTGTTGTCGCCCTCTACTGCATGACGTAAAACAGCAAGGTCTGGTGAACTGAGTGCACCCACCTTCTCCCTATCAAGCAAGCATTTGGTAATGAAATATGCAAAGTAACGAACGGCAGGAAAATGTAAGTCACCGGCAGTGATGGCTGACACTCTCCTCTCATCACCCACTGTCAAAGTGCGACAGAAGTCCTCAAACTCAACCAGCCTAGGCTCAGCCAAGCTCCCATTAGACGGGATCATGTATATGTTGCAAAACTCAGTAAGTGGTATCTGATGGTTTTCAGCATATAAATCTTCAGGAGGATTATTCCTAGGCAGGAAAGTAAAAGTTTGAACAAACATGTTTGTGAGGATTTGGTGTTGGTCACACTCATCTGCGATGAAGTCGGTGAGACCAGCATTGGTAATAAATTGCATGAACTCCTCATGAATTCTAGCCTCTTGCAGGAACGGGGTGTGCGGCCATTCGCAAGGCCGTACCTCCGCCAACCTCCGAGGGTGGAGATCACTATCAGAAGACTCCCCAATAACACCCTTGGAGTTCTTCTTTGAGCCGAACTTCCTGAAGATATTCATGTCCGCGCCTATGAACAAAAATCTGAATTTTTAGTCCACAAAATTTTACCAACAAAACTTCACAAAACTAATAGCAACTACTCATAGGGGTACATAGAGGCCATAGCAAGCATTCAAACTACTTAGAACACTAAGAATTGAACATGCAAGCACATCTACAGCAGCACCAAGAGTAGCTATTTATTCAAAGTATAAACCACTAAAACAAATACTAATTGGACAAATGGTGGAGTCACATACCAAGCAACAATCCCCCAAAACAGTTTCGGAAATGGAGCTTCGAGCAAAGAGATCGAAATCCGTGGGTTTGAGCTCAAGAACACGGGAGAGAGAGCAATGGGGATTTTTTTCTGGAGGTAAGTGATGATCTGGGCTAAAGAGATAAGTGAGGGAGCCCACGTGGGGACCACAACCCCCCACGGCACGCCAGGGGGTGCTGGCGCGCCCTGGTGGGTTGTGCCCACCAGGTGCACCCCCCTCTGGTATTATTTGCACCAAAAATTCTTAAATATTCAGAAAAAAATCGTATTAAGTTTTCAGGGCATTCTGAGAACTTTTATTTTTGGGTCTTTTTTATTGCACGGGAAATTCAGAAAACAGACAAAACATGGCATTTATTTTATTTAACTAATAAGAACAGAGAATAAAAAGTAGGGACAGAAAGTAGTGCTTACTAAATTCATCAACTTCATACCGTTCAAAAATGATTCATTAATAAGGTTGATCAAGTCTTATTAACAACCACTTTCGATTAGCAGGAAACCGAAGAACTGTCGTAAATCACTACCTCAATGGGGATATGCATTTCCCCGACAATAAGCATTTCATATTTCTTTTTGACAGTAGGTAGAGGTATTTGAAAACTTCCAATAGTGATTGTCGGAGATTTTTCAATAACATTAATACCATTCACTTGAAATTGTTTCTTCGGAAAGTGCACCGTATGCTCATTACCATTAATATGAAAAGTGACCTTGCTTTTATTGCAATCAATAACAGCCCCTGCTGTATTCAAGAAGGGTCTACCAAGGATAATCGACATGTTGTCGTCCTCGGGCATCTCAAGTATGACAAAGTCAGTCAAAATAATAACATTAGCAACAACAACGGGCACATCCTCATAGATACCGATAGGTATGGTAGTGGACTTGTCAGCCACTTGCAAAGATATTTCAGTAGGTGTGAGTTTATTCAAGTCAAGTCTTTTATATAAAGAGAAAGGCATAACACTAACACTAGCTCCTAAATCACACAAAGCAGTTTTCACATAATTCTTTTTGATGGAGCAAGGTATAGTTGATATCCCCGGATCTCCGAGGATTTTAGGCACTCCATATTTGAAAGTATAATAAGCAAGCATAGTGGAGATTTCAGCTTCCGGTATTTTTCTTTTATTAGTGATGATGTCTTTCATATACTTTGCATAAGGAGGCATTTTCAAGATATCAGTCAAGCGAGTATGCAAAAAGACTGGCCTCAGCATTTCAACAAAGCGTTCAAATTCCTCATCATCATTCTTTTTAGTTGACTTGGGTGGAAAAGGCATAGGTTTTTGAACCCACGGTTCTCTTTCTTTACCGTGTTTTCTAGCAATGAAGTCCCTTTTATCATACCTTTTATTCTTAGGTTGTGGGTTATCAAGATCAACAGTTGGTTCTACCTCGACATCATTATCTGGTTCTTTACCATTTGGTTGAGCATCTTCATGAACATCAACATTATCTTTTTCATTATCACTAGGTGGATGTTCATTACCAAATTGAGTTTTAGCATCTGAGATAGAAGTTTCATTTTCATTATCAGGAGGTTTTTCTACTTCAGGTTCACTAGAAGCATGCAAAGTCCTATCATTTTTCTTCTTCTTTTTCTTTCTAGATGGACTAGGTGCACTAGTGTTCTTTCTTTGTGAGTCTTGTTCAATTCTTTTTGGGTGTCCTTCAGGATAAAGTGGTTCCTGAGTCATTTTACCTCCTCCAGTTGCAACTCTAACAGCAAAGTCATGCATACTATGATTCATTTCATCAAGTAATTCTCTTTGTGATTTAGCAACTTGTTCTAACTGAGTTTGTACCATAGAAGCATGTTTTCCAACACCTCTAACATCATTTGAGATTCTAAATAACAAGTCACTCAAGCAAGCAATCATATCAGAATTGTATTTCAATTGTTTCATAACATTTGCATTGAAGTGATCTTGTTTTCTAATGTAGTATTCAAACTCATAAAGGCATTGACTAGGATGCATATTGTGAGGATTATCATTTTCATTGAACTTCATAAGAGAATTTACCTCTACCACCTTAGGCAGCGGTGGTGTATTAAGCCCATGTATTTCTTCAATAGGAGGTAAATTTTTAACATCCTCGGCTTTAATACCTTTTTCCTTCATAGATTTCTTTGCCTCTTGCATATCTCAGGACTTAGATATAATATACCCCTCTTCTTTGGAGTGGGTTTAGGCGGTGGTTCAGGAAGAGTCCAATCATCATAATTTTTCAATATGTTATTCAATAATTCTTCAGCTTGAGCAATAGTTCGTTCCCTGAAAACACAACCAGCACAACTATCTAGGAAGTCCCTCGAAGCATCGGTTAGTCCATTATAGAAGATATCAAGTATTTCATTTTTCTGAAGAGGATGATCAGGCAAAGAATTAAGTAACTGGCAAAGCCTCCCCCAAGCTTGTGGAAGACTCTCTTCTTTAGATTGCACAAAGTTAAATATTTCCTGTAAGGCAGCTTGTTTCTTATGAGCAGAGAAATATTTTTCAGAGAAGTAATAAATCATATCCTGGGGACTACGCACACAACTAGGAGCAAGAGTATTGTACCAAGCTTTAGCATCACCCTTTAATGAGAATGGAAATAATTTGAGAATAAAGTAGTAGTGAGTTTTCTCATCATGAGTAAAAAGGGTGGCTATATTATCAACTTAGTAAGATGTGCCACAACAGTTTCAGTTTCATAACCATGGAAAGGATCAGATTCGACCAAAGTAATTAACTCTGGGTCAACAGAGAATTCATAATCCTTATCAGCAATACAGATAGGTGAAGTAGCAAACTTAGGATCACATTTCATTCTAGCATTTAGAGATTTTTCTTTATAATTGCATAATAATTTCTCTAGATCATCTCTATCATTGCAAGCAAGAATATCTCTAGTTGCTTCTTCACTCATAACATAACCTTCCGGTACCTTAGGCAATTCATATCTAGCAAGGCTAGTTCTAGCAGGTGTTTCAGGAGTTTCAGTTTCAAGCTCATCATCAAATTCAACAACATCATGTTGTATAACTCTAGCAATTTGTTCATCAAGAAATTCACCAAGTGGCACATCATCATTATCAAGAAAGGTACTAGCATCATCATAAACATTATCCAAAGCAGAAGTAGCATCATCAATAACTTGTGACATAGAATTGATAGCATGTGATGGTTTTGCAAGTTTACTCATAATAGAAGGTGAATCTAAAGCAGAACTGGACGGCAGTTCCTTACCTCCCCTCGTCCTTGAGGGAAATATCTTAGTCTTTGGATCCTTCAGATTCTTCATAGTGATAATATGATAATAATCCCAAGTGACTCAACAAATATAGCTATGCTCCCCGGCAACGGCACCAGAAAAAGCTCTTGATAACCCACAAGTATAGGGGATCGCAACAGTTTTCGAAGGTAGAGTATTCAACCCAAATTTATAGATTCCACACAAGGGGAGCCAAAGAATATTTGAAGGTATTAGCAGCTGAGTTGTCAATTCAACCACACCTGGAGATTAATTATCTGCAGCAAAGTGATCAGTAGCAAAGTAGTTTGATAGTTTTGATATTAGTAACAGCAGCAACGGTAACAGTAACAGTGATAGCAGTAATTTGTAGCAAGTGTAATAGTATGATAGCAATAGTAATGCAGCAAGATTAATAAGGATAAATTCGTAGGCATTGGACCGGTGACTTGTTGGATGATATTCATCATGTAACAGTTATAACCTAGGGCGATACGGCACTAGCTCCAATTCATCGATATAATGTAGGCATGTATTCCGTAAATAGTCATATGTGCTTTAGTAAAAGAACTTGCATGAAATCTTTTGTCCTACCCTCCCGTGGCAGCGGGGTCCATATTGGAAACTAAGGGATATTAAGGCCTCCTTTTAATAGAGAACCGGAACAAAGCATTAACACATAGTGAATACATGAACTCCTCAAACTACGGTCATCACCGGGAGTGGGCCTGGTTGTTGTCACTCCGAGGTTGCCGGATCATAACACGTAGTAGGTGACTATAACTTGCAAGATCAGATCTAAAACATGGATATAATGATGAATTCATAAACGGTTCAGATCTGAGTTCATGGCACCCGGGCCCAAAGTGACAAGCATTAAGCATAGCAAAGTCATAGCAACATCAATCTAAGAACATAGTGGATACTAGGGATCGGGCCCTAACAAAACTAACTCGATTACATGATGAATCTCATCCAACTCCTCATCGACCAGCGAGCCTACGAAGGAATTACTCACTCCCGGTGGGGAACATCGTGGAATTGGTGATGGAGAATGGTTGGTGATGACGAAGAACGAAGGTCCCCCTCTCCGGAGCCCCAAACGGACTCCAGATGTGCCCTCCCGAGGAAGAACAGGGCTTAGCGGCGGCTCCGTCTCGTGGATCGCGATAATTCTTTCTCCCTGATTTTTTTCTGGAATAATGTGAATTTATAGTATCAGGGGGGTCGTCAGCGAGGCCACCAGGTGGGTACAACCCACCTGGGCGTGCCAGGAGAGGGGGCGCGCCCTGGTGGGTTGTGCCCAACTAGGGGCCCCTCTCTGGTGGGTCTTGGCTCCAAAAATTCTTATTATTGATATAAAAAATCCTCGCTAAGTTTCGGTTCATTTCGAGAACTTTTATTTCTGCACAAAAACAACACCATGGTAGTTCTGCTAAAAACAGCGTCAGTCCGGGGTTAGTTTCATTCAAATCATGCAAATTAGAGTCCAAAACAGGAGGAAAACCATGAGAAAAAGTAGATACGTTGGAGACGTATCAGACACCTTTAGCATAGCTGAGATGGTGGGAGCGAACATCTAGCTCCATCGTAAGAATCAGCCCCCGGATGATGCGAAGGAGCACCCCGCGCTCCCGAGCCCCTACATGGTTTAGCCGGGGGACGAGGACCCCGTTGAAGTCGTGCTGAACAACGTGAGCCACCGAGATGTCGGGCATGGTAGCGTGGGAGAAGAGAGAACTCATCTAGACAGAGAGAGCACCGCTAGGCGGCCATGAGTCTAACCAGAACGTCGTAGTGCGCCCGTCCTCGACGGAGACACTGGAGACCGCCCTGTACACAGGCATAAGCTTGGCCAGGGAGGTCCAGTGTGGTCCAGGGAGCGACGCCGCCGCCATCGTGGTCAGCAGTGAGCGCCCTAGCTCGCCCCAAACCCAGCGTGCCCATGGTGCATCCTGGCGCGAGTGTAGACGGTGAAGGAGCTTCATCAGGAGGCACCGGTTCTGGACCGAAAGAGCACGCACCCCCAGCCCTCCCTCTTCCTTGGAGCAAACCACACGGTCCCATGCAACGAGGCACTAGGCTCTTGATGCTCTGTCCGCCCCAGACCAAAGGAAGGAGCGACACAGGGCGTTAATTGCCCGAAGGATAGAAGGCGGGATCTCCATCGCCGCCATGGCATATGTAGGGAGCGCGTCCAACACGGTGTTTAGTAACACGAGGTGCCCCCCGAAGGACAGCAGTTGTGCACGCCAGTCGGAGAGGTAGCACTCTGCTTTGGCAATGAGCGGGAGGAAATCGACCATCGAGAGCTTGCGGTTGGAGAGCGAAAGGCCCAAATAGACTTGAGGGAAGCTCCCCACAACGCAGCCCAGCGCCTGGACCATCTCGTGAAGCTCGCCCTCGGGGATGTGCATGGGCACGACGGTGCTTTTGTGGAAGTTGGTGACAAGCCCCGTTGCAGCCACGAAATCATCGAGGATGCCCTTCAAGCGCCGCGGCGCGTCCAGCTCTGCACGCATGATGACGATTGTGTCGTCGGCGTATTGAAGGACGAGTGGAGGCGCATCATCAATCAGGGGGTGATGCATCCCCCCGTCTCTCTTGATCATCGGTTGGAGCACATTCGCGACAAGTAGGAACAGGTAGGGGGTGAGGGGGTCCCCCTGCCGCAACCCCTTCTTGCAGTTTATCCACCTCCCGAGTACGCCGTTAAGGACCACCGCAGACATGGACGAGTGGAAGATCGAGTCCATCCAATCACACCAGAGGGAGGGAAAGTCGCACACTTCCATAATCCGACGAAGGCTACGCCAGTCGATGGAATCAAAGGCCTTGGCGAAATCCAGCTTCAGGACCAGAGAGGGGGCCCGACGAGTCTCGCAGCACTGCACAAACTCCGTCACGAACACAAAGTTCTCGGAGATGCTTCGCCCCTTGATGAACCCAGATTGGTCAATGTCCACCACATCAGCGATTTGTTGTTGTAGACGCGTGGTCAGAACCTTGCAGGAGATCTTGACATCACGGTTCTGTAGCGAGATGGAGCGAAAACCACCAGGCGCGAGCACCCCCTCGGCTTTGGGAAGTAGCACAATATGTACGCGGTTGATACAGGAGATGTTCACAGAGTTGTCGTAGAACCCCACCATCAATCACAGCATGTCGCCACGGACCAGCGGCCAGGCGGCCTGGTAGAAGGCCGGATCCAGGCCATCGGGCTTGGGAGCGTTGGTTCTGTCGAGGCCCTTGACAGCAGCCTCGAGCTCCGCCATATCAAAGGGGGCGACCAACTTGGCGCCATCAACAGTGGCGGCGCCCTCGTACAGCTCCTGCAGATCGAAGCACTAGATGGGATCCCTGGCCCGGCCAAGGAGGTTAGTGTAGAAGGCGTGGAGGGCCTCCGCCTTGGCCACGTGGCCGCCGCCAACATCCAACGCTTTGATCCGGTTGGACGGGTAGCGCTCGGACGCCTGAGCATGAAAGAAGCGGGTGTTCTCATCCCCTTCGTCCACCCGGCGAAACTTCCGCGTTGCCGCCAGAACGGTCTTGTAACTTTTGATGAAAATTGGTTTAGGCTGACCTTTGCCCGCCATAGTCCCCCCCCCACCCCCCCCCCCCCCCCCCCCCACACACACACACAAAAAGATGGACAATTATGTCATACACATTGCCTGTCGTGTAGACCCGAGAAATTAATGGCATATATTCGATCGGATCGGCCTACTGTCGAAGATTTAAACATGGGTCCCTCTACGTGTCAGTCGACTGAGAAATAAGGAAGTCTCAGTCGAGGCTTTACGTCAGCTTACGATACGAACGTGATGTATCAGAATCACTGGAGCTGGTGCGATCCCTCGCATAGGCCGTGCGATCCCTCCCATGGGCCGGTAGTCGGCCCATTGTTTTTCTTTATGTATACAGCCGATCGGTAGTACCTCCCCCTCGTGTCCTTTTGCTTCTTCTTCTTTTCTTCCATTTTCAATTATCGCGGACGGTATTGTGTTCTGCCTGTGCGTTTGGCCTTAGTTTTTCTTTTCAGTTTTGTGGGTTTTTGTATGGTTGGACATTTTTATGGACACACAAATGTGTCATATGCAGTTCCACGCGACTTGTGAATGTGCAACTAGAGTGTTGGAGGGCTTGCATATTGAGCATGGGCAAGCTGCGGGCACTTGCACAGAAGACGCTCGTGCGTGAGTAATAGGAAAAACTAAATTGTCTAGTTTACTGGAATTGCTAGAATATTGCCCGTTGGTGTATTGCTACACAACACAATGTAGCTCTTATTTTTTACGCTAGCATTGCTAATGCTCTGTTCCTTCTTTTTATGTCATCTTGTTTTTCTTTAATCTTTTTTACAAAAAATATTTTGTATTTTTAAATGATCAAGAAATATTTAATGCAACAAATAAAAAATTAAAAACAAACAAAATATAAAGAAGAAGACAATTTAATTGTCTGTGACCGACGAATAACTATATGCGGCCGACTAGTGTGCAAATGGGTATCAATATTATTTTGGAAGGGGAAAAAGTAATTTGCATGCGAATGACATGTAATTGTGTCCGATCGAGGACATGCAATTGCATGCGGCTGACATGTGTGCAACTGGGTAGACGGACAAGCAACTCATGTGGCCGACGTGTGTGCCACCTGATGGCAAATATTTTAAAAAATAAAACAATTAAGTTTGCTAGCAAATATTTAAAATACGGATTTGAATCTTCCCTCATCCCTCACAAAACAATAAAGAGTTGCACTATCTTTGAAGACATGCAATTATAGTCGGGCGACACTTGCACTTGCGTGCATAGTAGCAACTGCAATTGCCTTCCTTCACCCAGGCAGAACATTACTGAGTTGGAGTTGCAATCAGAAGACGCGCATGCAATTGCGTAACTATTGGAAGACATGCAATTGCAGTCGGGGCGAAGCTTGCAGTTGCGTGCCTACTAGCAAACTCCCTTCACAACAGCATTAAAAAATGTGTCCGACGATCTGGACAAGTAACTCTTCTCTCCTTTAACATGCTCCTTTTTCTTTTTGAGAAAATGAGCTCCGCTGCCAGAATCAGATACAAAAAAAATCTTCATCCTTGGAAAAACAAAAAAATGCAAAAAGAGAAAAAGGAAAAAATGTGTATGATTTCAAAAAATAAGAAAGAAAACACAAACTGGCTGTGAGATCGGGTGTTTGATTTGTGTTTGCGGGCATGGCAGAAAACGGGGGTGTTTATGGTGCTCGTGTGACACATAGCGAGGGTAGGGGATTCACGGGGGAGCTGCCCCCCTTCGGCCCATGCAAAAAAGTCTAGTCGCGAAAAATGTTTGTAAAAAGACATGTAGTTATAGTCCACAGACAGCACTTGCAATTTCATGACTAGTTGCCCCCCTCTCTCTTGTTGCCGCCCCTCCGACAAAACAAAGGCACCTAGTTGCAACTAAGTTAGAAGACACTAAGTTACGACCATGCTAGAAGACATGCGGTTGCATGAGTATAGTCGGACATGTAGTTGGACACCTCTCTCTCGTTGTCGTCCCCTCCGACAAAACAAGGGTCCTCCCTAGTTGCGACCAAGTTAGAAGACATGTAGTTGTGTGCCCGTTATGGGACATGCAACTGGCCCCATCTCTCTTGGCGGTGTCCCCTCCAACAAAACAAGGGTCCGCCCTAGTTGCGACCACGATCGAAGACATGCAGTTGCGTGCCTAGTGTGGGACATGCAACTGGTGTCTCTCCCCATACAACAAAAAATGGAAGTTGAGTTGCAACCAAGTTATAAGACATGCAGTTGCGACCAAGTTAGAAGACATGCAGTTGCGTGCCTAGTGTGGGGCATGCAACTGGGCCCCATCTCTCTTGACGCCGCCCCCTCCGACAAAACAAAGGTCATCCCAGTTGTGACAAAGTTAGAAGACATGGAGTTGTGTGCCCATTGTGGGACATGCACCTGACGCCTCTCCCTGCACAACAAAAATGGAAGCTGAGTTGCAACCATGTTATAAGACATGCAATTGCGACCATGGTCGAAGACATGCAGTTGCGTGCCTAGTGTGGGACATGCAACTGGTGCCTCTCCCCGTACAACAAAAATTGGAAGGTGAGTTAACGTTGCAACCAAGTTATAAGACATGTAGCTGCGGCCATGCTCAAAGACATGCAGTTGCGTGCACGTTGTGGGAGATGCAACTGGTGCCTCTCCCCACACAACAAAAAAATGGAAGTTGAGTTGCAACCAAGTTATAAGGCATGCAGTTGCGACCAAGTTAGAAGACATGCAGTTGCGTGCCTAGTGTGGGGCATGCAACTGGGCCCTATCTCTCTTGACGCCCCCCCCCCCCCCCCGACAAAACAAAGGTCATCCCAGTTGCGACCAAGTTAGAAGTGCCCATTGTGGGACATGCAACTGGCGCCTTTCCCCGCACAACAAAAATGGAAGCCGAGTTGCAACCAAGTTATAAGACATGCAGTTGCAACCATGGTCGAAGACATGCAGTTGCGTGCCTAGTGTGGGACATGCAACTGGTGCCTCTCCCCGTCCAACAAAAAAAAATGGAAGTTGAGTTAACGTTGCAACCAAGTTATAAGACATGTAGCTGCGGCCATGCTCAAAGACATGCAGTTGCGTGCCCGTTGTGGGACATGCAACTGGCGCTTCTCCCCGTACAAAAAAAAGGATGTCGAGTTCTACCCAAGTTATAAGACATGCAGTTGCGGCCAAGTTAGAAGACATGCAGTTGTGTGCCTAGTGTGGGGTATGCAACTGGGGCCCATCTCTCTCGACGCCGCCCCCTCCGACAAAACAAAGGTCCTCCTAGTTGGGACCAAGTTAGAAGACATGGAGTTACGTGCCCGTTGTGGGACATGCAACTGGCGCCTCTCCCCGCACAACAAAAATGAAAGTCGAGTTGTAACGAAGTTATAAGACGTGCAATTGCGACAAAGTTAGAAGACATGCAGGTGCGCGCCTAGTGTGAGACATGCAACTGGGCCCCATCTCTCTCGACGTAGCCCCCTCCAACAAAACAAAGGCCCCCCTAGTTGATACCAAGTTAGAAGACATGCAGTTGCGTGCCCATTATAGGACATGCAACTGGTGCCTCTCCCCGCACAACAAAAACGGGAAGTCGAGTTGCAACCAAGTAAAACCAACAAAAGGGCTATACAACTCCTAGTTATGGCCCAGTCATACATATGAGGGTATCTGAGTTCAGAGATAATCCTCAAAAACATGGATCTGATTTCGTGAAAGTAATGTTTCAGCAAAATCATATTCTTCGACCTACTAATGTCGACTAGAATAAAACAAAACAAGTGAATTGAATCACTCCTGCTGATGGCTTCAGTAATGTGTATCAGGGGATATGAGAGAAGCACTTCTTGAGACACCAAAAAATATCCCAGTAAAGAACAGTATAAATGATAGCACTCACCAGATTAAAAAAAGAAAAAAAATGTGTCCAAAAAAAGATAACTAGCAGAGGTTTATATCCTAAAAACAAAAAAGAATGTCAACTTAGCAAAAACCCTAAGCACACATCTGTCTTGTCACCTACTCATGAACAGAGGATGTAAAAAGAATGCACTGTACTCTCAGTACAGAGGGGGTGTGAAAATTTCTCTATAAGTACGTACAAGCATAAAAAAATGTGTTGATAAAATACTACTTACTTCCAGTACAATCCAATGGAGAAACACACTTCATCTTCAGTCTCTTGGCCAACTAAAAGAAATTTAGTACTACTAGTTGTAAAACAATCTTTACTGGAAAGAACCTCAAAATAAACAGCAAAAAAAGCAAAAAAAAAAAACTGAATGACACTTGACGGTGGCACATAAAAACGGAGCTTTATTTATAGAGGTAAGTGAATCTACCTACAAGCAAAGGAACCAGTTTCATCGTCAAAAAATCCACCACACCGACATTGCTGATAGACACGCGTGAGCGAGAGACATGTAGTTATAAACTACTCCCTCCGTTCCTAAATATAAGTCTTTTTAAAGATTCCAATAAGTGACTACATACGGAGCAAAATGAGTGAATCTATACTCTAAAATATGTCTATATACATCCGTATGTTGTAGTCTATTTAAAATGTCTAAAAAGACTTATATTTAGGAACAGAGGGAGTAGAAGGCAATATTTTCAAATAAACATACAAATAGGAAGTTTTTAATAAATAGTTTAAAACAAAAAGGTAGGAAGAATGGCCATTAGCCTGAAAAATATTTGTAAAGACCACAAAAAAAAGTCACATAATCAACCGATTTTGCAAAATGAACACACCCAAAGTTGCTTATTCCATTGGATCTCGACTTCCAGGTCGGGAAAGAAGAAATTTCAGAAACACAAAGAAATACTTTTTTGTAAAATGACACATATCAGGCATGTTTCTTATCTCATGCCCGCACACACTACCTCATCTAGTTGCAAACCACATTGTACTCACTCGTTGAAGGTAAGCCAGAAACAGGGGTTGTCCTCTCCCTTACTTAAGTCCTAGTCCATCTTTTCGTGCCCCAAAGGGGAAGTCCTTGCAGTTGCCCGTGAGTTTGGATGCAGGCAGTTGTGCAGGCGTTCTACCCCCTTTTAGTTGCACGTGGTTCCCATAAATACAATTGTGCGTATGGGACACATGAATTTTTTTTGAGTTCAAGAACACATGATTTTTTTAGTGGTAAAAATACAAAAAAACAATTGTTTCTCTATCAACCTGACATAGAAAAGAATAAGACATATAAACATGACTAAAATATTTTTTGGTAATACATAAATTAGAAAAGAAAAAACTATAAAAAGAAATAGGCAATATAATAAACCAAAAAATCATGTAGAAAAGACATCAACAAAGTTAGTGTAAAAATAGCTCAAGCATGCCAAAATGTTTGTTTTGCAATTTTTTAGATGTTTGATATTTCAATAAAAATAAAAAAATAAAAAAAAGTAAAAATAGCTTAATAAAAACAATAAATAAATACACTAAAATAGAAAATAAATAATAAATAAAAAGGAAGGATAAAAGTAGACGTGAATAGACAAACTGAGCTGCCCTAGTGAGCTTCTTACTGTGCACACTTGCCCAACAAAAAAATTAAAGAAAAATACAATGTATTCACATGGAAGACCTATGAGAAAATAAAAAACAGAAAAGAAAAAGATATATCAAGAACTGCAAGCGACAACCCATGGCCCAGAATGGAAAGCAATGCAGCGGCAGAAGGTCCAGTGCCCGCTGGGACAAAGCCCAGTACGTTTTGGACAAGAAATACATCAGCGCAACAGAACACAGATCGATCAAAGCAAAAGCAAATCATACAGCTAATCTGGTCGACTGAGACTTCACTAAATCTCAGTCGACTGAGATATAGCAAACCCCTTTAAACATTGTGAATTCCTGATGGCTACTTATGAACAGCCTGGCGTGATAAGATCACCGCCTTTCTGGTTACGCAGCGTCTCCATCAGATATGATATTTCTCCGGGAACGTCCGCGTCGAGTTTTTCAGACAATCTTCAGAAATCGCGTTGAATTTGACTGAGGGATGCTATTACTCGCTACTACAGTTATATACATCCACTGATATAAGTACGTACTGGGATAATGGCACTAATATAAGTACACACTGGGATTATGTACGTACACCATTGTAGAACCTCGATGCATTCTTCAACTCGAACTGTCTCCGTAATATTCCTTATGATTTGACTTGCTCGCACTCTCATTCCGTATCTCTTCTCTGCTTCTCTGCAACATTCAGGAGAATGAGGACGGTAATCGGCACTGCTGATCGCAGTCACCGTCTGCTAACGTGGAGCCATCACTCGCCACTCCCTGCGCCCAGCTCGCATGTATAAATACCCGCCAGACAGCAGGGTTGATCGACAACAGCGAGCACACTAGTGACCGGGTTGGAATGGACAGGGGGACTCTTCTCCCCGCTCTCCTGCTCGCGGCTCTGCTAGCTTGCAGCGGCGGCGTCCATGGCGCCGGGTTCAACAGGTACAGCTTCCCCAAGGGGTTCATCTTCGGCACCGGCTCCTCCGCCATTCAGGTATCATATGTCTTGGTGTATACGTACTTGCTTACACGAGCTTGTTTCTCTGGCCTGCTGAATTTGATTGTTCAGTGTAGTCTTCTTATACTACCTGCCATTCTGCATTTCTTGGTTGCAGTATGAGGGAGCTGTGAATCTGCGGGGCAAGAACATCTGGGACACCTTCGCTCGCACCCCAGGTTCAGATCTTCAATTAATCACTGGCTCTCATAACTACTGCCGACAAGATAGGACTAATAATGCAGTTGCTAGTGTACTGTAGCTACAACACGTGTTCCACGAGCTGAGCGTCGGTTGAATTACTTCAGAGAAAGGCATCGCTTTCCCCGATTTCCTTAAGTGTATGTGTTAGTTGACCTCTTAGCCGACGAGCATCTGTGTCATACCATGCATTCTCTGCTCAAACATGGACGTCACGCCGTGAGAAAAACCGTAGCGGCTTTCGTCTTGGATCGGGAAAAAACCCGAAGAAATGTACTGATGGCGAGTAAAACACACCGTGACTGCAGGTAAAATAGCCGACGGCAGCAACCCGGATACGGCAAACGACTTCTATCATCGCTACAAGGTGGGCCCTCCTGTCTGATCGAATTCGAGGCCGTAGTTTCCCACTTGCCATGCTTTGACCGATCTCGTCGTGGATCTGTGAATGCAGGACGATCTGAAGCTGATAACCGACATGAACATGGACACCTTCCGGTTCTCCCTTGCGTGGAGCAGGATCCTTCCAAGTAGGTCAAGTTTGAGCATTTGTTTCACGCATGCCAACTGTGCTGCAGAGTGTCGAAATAACTGAATATAGCTAGTTCAACATTTTGTTTCTGACTGACCGGTTGCTGCAGACGGAACTATAGCCGGAGGAATTAACAAAGCAGGGGTCGATTTCTACAACAACCTCATCGACGAGGTTTTGGCTAGAGGTAATTAATCAAGACGTGCCTCATCCATTGAAAAATAAGAGGAACATGCTCTGACGAACGTTGATCCGTGGCTGTAGGGCTGACGCCTTTCGTCACCATCTTCCACTTCGACACCCCCCAGGTCCTCGAGGACAAATACGGAGGCTTCTTGAGCGAAAAGATCATGTAATTAAGCTACCGTTCTTAGAGATAATGGAAGTCGTTTGTGAGTAGTGTACTTGACATAGTACGTACGTTACGTGTAGAAAGGACTACGTGGAGTACGCGGAGCTGTGCTTCAAGCTGTTCGGCGACCGGGTGAAGTTCTGGACCACCTTCAACGAGCCCATGATCTTCTGCGCCTACGGCTACGGCAGCGGCAGCACGGCCCCGGGGCGCTGCTCGACGTACGTGTCCAAGGCCTGCGGCGCCGGGGACTCCTCCACGGAGCCCTACATCGCCGGCCACAACCTCCTCATCGCGCACGCCGAGGCCGTGCGCCTGTACCGAACCAGGTACCAGGCGGCGCAGCGTGGCCAGGTCGGCATCGTGCAGGTGTCCCACTGGTTCATCCCCTACGACGCCGCCTCCGACGCTGACCGGCACGCCGTGAAGCGCAGCCTGGACTTCATGCTCGGCTGGTTCATGCACCCGGTGGCGTTCGGGGAGTACCCGGCGACGATGCGCCGGCTGGTAGGCCGCCGGCTGCCGGAGTTTACCAAGGAGCAGTCCGACATGCTCAAGGGGTCCTACGACTTCCTCGGCCTCAACTATTACACGAGCAACTACGCGCAGGCCGCCGCGCGCGCGCCCGACGGGAG
Source organism: Aegilops tauschii subsp. strangulata (assembly GCF_002575655.3). Taxonomy (NCBI): domain Eukaryota; kingdom Viridiplantae; phylum Streptophyta; class Magnoliopsida; order Poales; family Poaceae; genus Aegilops; species Aegilops tauschii. The sequence goes on from NC_053041.3 coordinate 221,570,877, forward strand.
CAAGCCGTCTTACGGCACCGACCACTGGGTCAACCAGACCGGCTACCGCAACGGCGTCCCCATTGGCCCACCGGTATGTAAATACTACTCCCTCCGTTCCGTAATATGCGTTTTTGACTCCCTCCGTTCCGTAATATGCGTTTTTGATTTCACAAGAGATTTCATCGATCTGAATGAATGTACGTACGTATATCTTTGTATGCAGGCGTACACGCCCATCTTCTTCAACTACCCGCCGGGGCTGCGCGAGCTGCTGCTTTACATCCGGAGGATCTACGGCAACCGCCCCATCTACATCACCGAAAACGGTAAACCAAAAAAAACATTTCTGTTGATTTGTCCCTCAGTTCAAGTAACTGATAGTATTGCTGTACGATGCAGGCACCGACGAGGCGAACAACAGCACAATCCCGATGAAAGAGGCGCTCAAGGACGACACCCGCATCTCCTTCCACGTCAACCACCTCAAGTTCGTGCACAAGGCCATCCAGTACGTGCGCGCACACATCAGTATTTTGTCTTGTACTATGAAGATGATTCATCAAGCATTACTCTAAACAAATTTCATAGTACTCTCCCCGTCTTAAAATAAGTGTCTCAACTCTAGTATAACATTGTACTAAAGTTAGTACATAGTTGAGCGAATATCCAATTCGGTGCTCGGGTCTAGATGAACCGGTGAACAATAATGCCATAAAAATAGAAAAAAATTAAAAAAAATCGATATTTTTTTATCTTGGAAGATGTTTGAGTGCAGGATGTGCGTGCAAAATACCATTTGAACATCCGTGGAGCTTGTGGGGAAAAAGAGAAAACCGGCCAAACAATGCGTGAACAGTAACCTTACTCAAAGAGCCAAATTTTGTCTTTTTTGTCGCGCGCTCCTCTAATTTTAAAACTCCACCAAATTTTGTATGAACATCACACACACTGGCATCTTGCTTGCAAATTTATTTTAGAATTTTTTTTTGAGAATTTTTTATTTTGTCTGGGCTCATTTGAACCCGGGCGCTAAAACGCCACTCTCCAAAGTTGGCACACTTATTTTGAGACGAATGGCTATTTTTCCATTCGATGTTTAACATTTTACTGTGCCTCTCTAGGGAGGGGGTGAACGTGAAGGGTTACATCACATGGACGTTCCTGGACGGCTTCGAGTTCGGTGACGGATTCAAGGACCGGTTCGGCCTCATCTACGTCGACCGCGCGACGCTCACCAGGTACCGCAAGAAGTCCAGCTACTGGATCCAGGACTTCCTTCAGAGGCACTGATCGACGGTGAAGATGGCCGGAGGCTTACATTAGTTATTTTTTGGACGGTCAAAAAATGAAGCGATTTGAGTGAATAATCGATCGACGGACCCTCCGTACGTCGATTGCAGGCGCATGCTATTCATGCGTGCATCTGTGACAAGCTTGCACCGAATAAGTGTCGTACAATTTATGTACTCGTAAAGAAATGCTTAAGAAAGGGCACTTGTAAAGAAGAGCCGTACGATTTCTTGTATGATTATCAATAATAATGAATTCAACCCGATGGTCGTTTGGAAGAAGAAGAAAAATGAACAGAGGAGATCGCAGATCCATGGTAACAGGAACATAGGAGATGGCGGTGAGAATGAAGCGATGGGGAAGGAGGTGGCGGGGAAGCTGGAGGAACGACTGAAAAAGGCTCGTAGAGCTCTGGAGTCATGTATGCGGGCGCCGGTGTCTGAAGAGAAAATAAGGGAAGAAGCTAGACTGCGCTGTGTGGTGGAGGATCTGGAAGCTAAAAAGAATACTAAAGCAAAGCAACATTCGCATGTTTCCTGGTTGCGTGATGGCAACTAGAGTACTAAATACTTTGTGGCAGTAGCATCAGCAAAGAGGAAAGCCAACAGAATAAAGAAGTTGGTGAAGGAGGATGGAACGGAAGTGAAGGAAGGGGAGGATCTTAATACTTACATTTGTTCTTATTTTCATGACCTCTTCACCTCTACGGGAGGGCATCGGCTGGCCGAGCTAATTAATAAGGTTCAGCCCCGTGTGACAGCGCCAATGCGAGCTATGCTAGAAGCTGAGGTTACCAGAGAAGAAGTTAAGGCGGCGCTTGATCATATTGGAGATCTCAAGGCCCCGGGCCCGGATGGAATGCCCTCAATTGTCTACAAGAAGCATTGGCATTTTATGGGGGACAAAGTTGTTGATGAGGTGCTTGCGGTACTTAATGGAGGGGCTTTACCCGAGGGTTGGAATGACACTGTGGTGGTCTTAATCCCAAAAGTGAAGAATCCCAGCAGAATTAAGGATCTCCGCCCGATTAGCTTGTGTAATGTGATATATAAGCTAGTCTCCAAGGTTATAGTGAACCGTCTGAAGTTAGTGCTACCGGACATCATATCACTTAACCAGAGTGCTTTCGTCCCCGGCAGGCTCATCACTGACAATGTCCTTGTAGCTTATGAGGTGTCACACCACTTACTGAACAAGAAAAAGGGCAACGAGGGGATTGCAGCAGTGAAAGCAGACATGAGCAAAGCATATGACAGGGTGGAATGGGAGTTCTTAAGAGCTATGTTAAATAAGCTTGGGTTTGGGACAAGATGGGTTGATTTGGTCATGCACTGTGTGTCCTCTGTTGGTTACCAGATCAAAGTAAATGGAGAGCTAATCCAGCAATTTACTCCTTCACGCGGCCTGCGCCAAGGGGACCCGGCATCGCCTTATCTCTTTGTCATCTGTGCCGAAGGTCTATCTGCTCTACTACATGAGGCCGAGGAGTCTGGGATGGTTAGTGGGGTAAGAATCTGCCAAAATGCGCTGGTGATCTCGCATCTGCTCTTTGCAGATGATTCGGTCTTGCTTATGAGGGCTAGGCAAGAGGAAGCACTTGCTATGCGACAAATCTTGGATCTGTACGAGGACTGCTCGGGCCAATGCATTAATTTGGAAAAATCAGCGATTATATTTAGTCCCAACACCAGAGAAGATGCGAAGGCTGCTGTCAAGGACGCCTTGCAAATCCAGAGTGAGTCATGGAATCAAAAGTATCTACGGCTGCCGGTGCATGTGGGAAAATCGAGAAGGAAAGCTTTCGCCTTTGTGAAGGGGGCCATGGCGGGAAGGGTTTATGGGTGGAAGGAGAGGCTGATCGCTAAAGCGGGGAAAGAGGCCTTGGTCACATCCGTAGCACAGGCCATCCCTACATTTGCTATGTCTTGTTTTTATCTGACCAAATCCTTTTGTGAGGAACTCAGTGCCCTTGTGGGGAATTATTGGTGGAGCCAGCAGGACAAAGAGCATACTACACACTGGATTAGTTGGCAGAAACTTACTAAGCCGAAGGCGCATGGAGGCCTTGGTTTTCGTGATATGCATGGATTCAACATTTCAATGTTGTCTAGACAAATCTGGAGACTTATTCAATGCCCAGATTCTCTGTGTGCGAAAGTGCTGCAAGCACGTTATTTTCCAAATGGGCAAATCCTTGAGGCTGCACCAAGGGATGGCATCTCCTACTCATGGCGTAGTTTGCTTCACGGTCTGCAGCTGTTTCGGGAAGGATATATCTGGAGGATTGGGGATGGATCAAGCGTAAGAATTTGGACTGACCAGTGGATTCCTCGTCCCTGTTCGAGACAGGTTATTACTCCTTGCGGACCAAACATCCTGGAGTGGGTCTGTGATCTCATTGATCCGACCACAGGAAGCCGGGATGTGCAGCTGGTCAGGGATACTTTCTGGGCTGACGCCGCCAACCACATCCTTCGGATACCTCTGCGGGAAGGTGTTCAAGACTTCATAGCGTGGCACTATGATAGCAAGGGAGTTCATTCGGTGAAAAGTGCCTATAAACTCCATATACAACTGGAACAGACCAAGGTCGATGCGGGAGCTGGTGGGAGCAACAGTATTCCGGGCAACCTAGACAGGACAAATGATGATGCATGGAAACATTTGTGGAAACTCCCATGCCCGAAGAACATCCAAATGTTCGCGTGGAGGCTTAAGCATGAATCCCTAGTCCTTCGAACAAATGTGGCTAGGAAAGGCATTCCGATTGCGGACACAAAATGCATGTTCTGTGGTAAGGCTGACGAGGATGGGGCACATCTGTTTATTAAGTGCAAAGAAGTGAAAGAGGTTTGGAGGGATTTAGCTATGGAGAAAGAACGCCATGAGCTGGAAAGGATCACGTCTGTGCATGTAATGCTGGACTTTCTTTGGGACCTAGATGTGAAAAAGCGCCTACATGTCCTTACCTTTTGGTGGCTGTGGTGGGCTAATCAGAATAAATTGAGAGAGGGACAGCTGCCCAGCCAGCCTGCAGATGTGGCGAGGAGAACGAGAAGTAATGTCCTGGAATACATGCAAATCTTTGGGAAGACTACGAACAAACCCTGCCCGGACAGGTGGCAGCCTCCCGCGGAGTCAGAGTACAAAATAAATGTCGATGGATCCTTTGTGGCGGGGCAGGATCATGTAGGTTGGGGCGTGGCAGCGAGGACGGCTGGCGGTCGGCTTGTTTGCGCTCCCGCGGGCAGGACGGAGAACATCCATGACGCTTTCGCGGCCGAAGCTGCAGCCATGTCCCATGTAATCAGTATGTGTAAGGGCATATTTGTCCCTAAGATGTTTTGGTGATTGATGACAATGCTTTTGCGGACTAATCGTGTGCATTGAGTGTTTTCAGAGATTCATCCTTTTGGCACAAGACGATTCCCTCCCCTCGGAGCTTGAAGCGAAGACGGTGTAGTCCTTTCGAATTAGTTTGGTGGACTAGTTTCATAGGGATCACCGTACTATCAAGAGGGGGTCCGCTGTGGAAAGGCTAGGGCGGAATCATCACGTACACTCCTTTTGCCCTCCTCCCAGCCTTTCCCCTTCTATGATGGGCTCGTTCCCCTTCTGAGTGTGCCTTCTCTGGTCCCAGCGGTAGTACCGCGGGCCAGAGCGGTAGTACCACTTATGGTTACAAGCGGTAGTACCGCTCTAGGAGCAGTAGTACCGCTCTGGAGCCGTAGTACCGCTGGTAGCCCCCTGCAGTAGTACCGCTGCGGTCTCGTGCTAGTACCGCCTCGATTCGAGGGGTCTTTTTTCGTGTCGGGTTTTGCGGTACTTGTCGCGGCAGTGGGGGCCGTAGTTCCGCTCATATGCGGTAGTACCGCTCTGACCACCGCGGTAGTACCGCTCTGGGCCCAGCGGTAGTACCGCCCGTGGGAGCAGTAGTACCGCTGTGATCAGTGGTAGTACCGCTGCCTCCTGCGGTAGTACCGCTCCCTGCGGGGCTGGTGTGGGGGGTAACGGTTGGATTGTTCCCCCCACTATATAAGGAGGTCTTCTTCCCCAAAGTTGACCTACCTCTTCCCCCAAAAGCTCCATTGTTGCTCCAAGCTCCATTTTCGCCCGATCTCTCTCCCTAGCCAATCAAACTTGTTGATTTGCTCGGGATTGGTTGAGAAGGCCACGATCTACACTTCCACCAAGAGAAATTTGATTCCCCCCACTTATCCCTAGTGGATCTTGTTACTCTTGGGTGTTTGAGCACCCTAGACGGTTGAGGTCACCGCGGAGCCATAGTCCATTGTGGTGAAGCTTTGTGGTGTCGTTGGGAGCCTCCAATTAAGTTGTGGAGATTGCCCCAACCTTGTTTGTAAAGGTCCGGTCGCCGCCTTCAAGGGCACCAATAGTGGAATCACGGCATCTCGCATTGTGTGAGGGCGTGAGGAGAAGACGGTGGCCCTAGTGGCTTCTTGGGGAGCATTGTGCCTCCACACCGTTCCAACGGAGACGTACTTCCCTTCAAAAGGAAGGAACTTCGGTAACACATCCTCGTCTTCACCGGCTCCACTATTGGTTATCTCGTTCCTTTACTTTCGCAAGTTTACTATTGTTATATCTCTTATTTGCTTGCATGCTTGTTGTCATTGCATCATATAGGTTGCTCACTTAGTTGCATATCTAGACAACCTATTTTGATGCAAAAGTTTAATTTGGTAAAGAAAAGCTAAAAATTGTTAGTTGCCTATTCACCCCCCTCTAGTCAACCATATCGATCCTTTCAATTGGTATCAGAGCCTCGTCTCTTTATTAAGGACTTTACCGTCCAAGGAGTATGGTTGACGTCGTAGACGGTGTGGAGGAGCACTCTGGTGAGAATCCGGTCTCGTCTACGGGAGATGGGGGCACCGCGGTCTCTCGTGAGGAATTCAATGTGGCGTTGGACACATTGAAAACCTCCATGACGACCAAGGTCGAAAGCATGTTGAATAAATTCTTAGAAGGGCTTAAACTTACCACCGCACCATTGAAAGTGGGTGATCCCGCTAACAAGGTGACGGATGCTACCTCCGACAAGGGGGAAGCTACTAGCGAGAAAGCTCCTTTTTCTAGTGATAAAAATGGGGCCGGCATCTTTGCCCATGTGGAACCTCCACCTGTCTATGGTGGACCGCTCCCTTCCACTCACTTGAATCATGCCGGCCCGGCCCCTAAGATTGAGAAGAATGTAGATTTTGATTCTTGGGTCTATCGTTTTAAGCGTCATTTAAATCATGTGAACACTAACCTTTGGAGAATCATTGAAGAAGGTTTTTATCCGCATGACCAAAGTAACTTCACTCCTAGAGAAGTTGTGGATCATCAATTCAATGAGAATGCTCTCATCATCATCCAAGAAGCAATCCCACCCGAAGATCTTCCTCATCTCCGGCCTTACACCGTGGCCAAAGATGCTTGGCTCCAAGTTGTTTCCCTCTATCGGGGAAGCGCAAGCATTCAACGCTCCAACTATGAAGTGGTGCAAGATGAAGCCGACGAGTTTGCAATGAAAGAAGATGAAGAACCTCGTGAGCTTTTTCGGAGAGTAACCAAACTCGCGGTCTCTCTCCGAGATCATGGAAGTAAGGACACGGATGAAAATTGGATCAAGCGCAAATTCCTCAAGGCAATGATGCCCTATCACAAAGCCATGTCCTCCGTAATTCGTCAAAGGCCGGACTTCCACACCTTGTCATCAAGTGAAGTGTTGGATGAGTTTGTTGCTATGAGCATCTTGGACAAGACCGCCGACAATGCGGTTCTTCGTTCTCAAAGAGTAAAGAAGCCCAACCTTGCTCTAAAGGCCAAGGTTAGTATGGAGGAAGAGGATGAAGAAGAAGAAGAGGAGGGCAACCTCGAAGATACGAAGTATGCCTATCATGAACACATGGCTCTTGCTTCAAGGCAATTTTGGAGCAAGAAGAACACAAGGCCAAACTTCAACAAGAGCAATTCAAGTGGCGCGAAGGGCAAGCAACGAGTGAGGATTTGCTTCAATTGTGGCAATGTGAGCCATTTTGTTGCGGAGTGCCCTTACAAGAAGAGGGAAGACAATGGTGGCAAGCTCATTAGAAAGGACAAGGCCAAGTCGTTCCCCAACAAGAGCAACTTCACCAAGAAGACTCCTCCCAAGGCATTGGTGGTACAAGAAGAGTACAATGAGGATGATGACGATGATGAAGATGGTGAGTCGGTTGCCATGGCCTCCGTCGCCATTGCGAAGACTCCACGGGTGTCTCTCTTCGACTCACCCAATGAGAACATCACCGCCAAGTGCCTCATGGCTAAAGCCACCAATAAGGTAACCTCCAACATCAAAACTACCATCATCAATCATCCTTCTTCGACGGATAGCATTGATGAACATGAGGGGACAAATGTGGAGGAAAATGAGTTTGAGATCTTTATGGGTAAACTCAAGGGTAAATCCAAGAAGCACTTCGTTGCTCTCTTGGAACAACTTGGTGAAGCCAATGACATGATCGAGGCTCACAAAGATACCATCTCTAAGATGGAGGGGCATAGTCGTGACTATGCCGATGAGATTTCGGATCTCTCCAATGCTCTTGACGAAGAGCGTGGTCTTCGTTTGGCTCTTGAGGAGTCATACAACGATGATCATGCTAAGTTAAAGAAAGATCTTGATCATGCTCTTGTTGTGTCTCGTGTGCTAAACTCCGGGAAGGCAAAACTTGGGGTTGATCTTGCTAGACTTAAAGAGGAGTTTGACATTCTCGACAAGGCTCACAAAGTCTTGAAGGGCGTTCATGCTAGCCTCAAGGAGTCTCATGATCAACTCCAAGTAAAGCTAACTAAGGAGAAAGCCACCTTTCCTCATATGGTGTTAATCGATAATGCAAATGCTACTAACCCTTGTTGTGAGCATGTGCATCTTGTTGAGGAGAATGTTAAGTTGAAGGAGCAACTTGAGAAAGGCCTTGTGTCATGCATACAAGGTGAGAAGAACCTCAACGACCTTTTGAGAAACCAAAAGGAAGTTGTGGCCAAGGAGGGGTTTGGGTTCGCACCCAAGCCCAAGAACACGAAGAAGAATGACAAGACCAAACGACCTCCTCCTCTCAAGCAAACTTTTGTAAAGGAGGGAGAGGGTGCTTTCAAGGAGAAGAAGAACAATGCGAAATATGATGGTGTCAAGAAGGGCAATACCACCCCATCCAACAAAGCCGGCGACTTTAATCCTTCTTATGTATTATGCCGTGCAAGTGATGGGCATGTTTATGCCAAATTTGTTGGTTCTCCTAATGAGTATATTGAATGGTCCATTTGGGTTCCTAAGGCCCTTGTTACTAACATCAAAGGACCCATTACAAAATGGGTACCTAAAACCAAGCATTGATCTCTTGTAGGTGTTTGCTTCCGGTGGGGGATCATGGTTGCTCGATAGTGGAGCTACAAATCATATGAACGGAAGCAAGGACTTGGTGGTGGACGTGCACAAGATTCCATCTATGCCCACCAATGTCGAGTGGGGTGATGCCTCGTCTTCTAAGGTATTGGGACTCGGCAAAGTTGTCATTTCTCATGATCTCACGATCGAGAAGGTCATGCTAGTTGAGTCCCTTGCATACAATTTACTTTTCGTTCGTCAACTTGCTACCATGGGTTTTGCCACTTTCTTTGATATTGATACCGTGGCCCTCTTGTGGAGCAAGACTCTTAAAGTAGCCTTTGTTGGGCATGTCGAGAACGGTCTCTATGTGATTAACTTTTTGGAGCGACCCACTAAGACCGCGACATGCCTAATGGCTAAAGTTGACGTGGGGTGGCTTTGGCATCGCCGTTTAGCCCATGTCAATATCAGATCTTTGCAAAGTCTTCTCAAGGGGAACCATGTCCGTGGACTAACGAATGTTAGTTTTGCTAAAGATCGTGCTTGCAGTGCTTGTATCGAAGGAAAGCTTCATGAGAAGGCTCACCCTCCCACGACTCTCATTTACTCGAAGAGGCCTTTGGAGCTTCTTCATTTGGATCTCTTTGGGCCTCCATCCTTTGATAGTCTTGGGGGTAGAAAGTATTGCTTGGTAATTGTGGATGACTATTCAAGAGACACTTGGGTGTATTTCTTCAAGAGGAAGAGTGAGACCCAACAAACCGTCATTGACTTTGCAAATGAAGCCCAACGTCAACACAATGCAAAGATCTTGACAATAAGAAGTGACAACGGCACCGAGTTCAAAAATTACACCTTGGATGAGTTTCTTAGTGATGAGGGGATCAAGCATCAATATTCCGCACCTTACACCCCTCAACAAAATGGTGTTGCGGAGAGGAAGAACCGGACGTTGATGGATGCGGCAAGGACAATGATGGCGGAGTTCAAGTCTCCATACAACTTTTGGGCCGAAGCCATCAACACCGCTTGTCATGCTTCAAATCAGCTCTATCTCCGCAAAGGCTTGAACAAGACTCCATATGAGATACTCACTGGTAACAAGCCCAACCTCAAGTACTTTCGGGTGTTCGGGTGTAAGTGTTTCATTCTCAAGAAAGGTGTTCGTTTGTCTAAATTTGAGTCTAGAGCCCATGAGGGCATATTTGTTGGTTATGCTACAAACTCCCATGCTTATCGTGTTCTCAATAAGTCCACGGGACTTATTGAGGAGACGTGTAACGTGGAGTTTGATGAGAATAACGGCTCCCAAGTGGAGCAAAGTGGTACTTGTGATGTAGGTGATGAAATTCCTCCCCAAGCCATAAGAAGAATGGGTGTTGGTTATATCCTACCCATTGAGGAACCCCTTGTGGCCGAAGGAGAAGGACAATGCTCCACTCAAGTGGAGCCATCACCAACCCAAGACCCACACGCTTCCGAAGAACAGAGTGAAGGCTCTCAACCTCATGCACAAGATCAAGGGCAAGATCAACCTCAAGATGGTGGTGATCCACCAAATGATGCCCAAGGTCAAGTTCTCCCCCTCGAGCAAGTTCAAGATCAAGGACAAGCTCAAGACGACGTTCAAGATGATCAAGTAACCCCTCCTCGTTTCACTTCCGAGGAGGAATTGGAGCGTCGTGCCGCTAAGATCGCTTCCAAGCTCACCACCGAAGGTCATCTCATGGAGAATGTGGTTGGAAGCCTAAGAAAGGGGGTAAGCACTCGTAGACAATTAGCAAACTATTGTGAACATCATGCGTTTGTTTCTTGTGTCGAACCCCAAAAGGTTTATGAAGCGCTCGAGGACCCGGATTGGCTCAATGCCATGCATGAAGAACTCAACAACTTCGAACATAACCAAGTGTGGAAATTAGTGCCAAGGCCAACCGGGAACCATAATGTCATAGGAACCAAGTGGATATTCAAGAACAAGCAAGATGCTCATGGGATCATTGTTCGCAACAAGGCTCGGTTGGTGGCACAAGGCTACTCCCAAGTCGAGGGTATCGACTACGGTGAAACCTTTGCGCCCGTCGCTCACCTTGAATCTATTCGTCTGTTGATTGCTTATGCTTCTCATCATAATTTCACGTTGCAACAAATGGATGTGAAGAGTGCTTTTCTTAATGGTCCCATAAATGAGTTGGTGTATGTCAAACAACCCCCCGGGTTCGAAGATCCCTATTTCCCTGATCATGTGTATCAACTCCATAAGGCGCTCTATGGCCTTAAACAAGCCCCACGTGCGTGGTATGAGCATCTTACGGAGTTGTTACAAGATCGTGGATTCGAAATCGGGAAAATCGACCCCACTCTTTTTACTAAGAAGGTCAAAGGGGAGTTGTTTGTGTGCCAACTATATGTTGATGATATTATTTTTGGTTCCCCTAACAAAGCCTTCAATGAAGAATTTGCCGCTCTCATGACCTCAAAGTTCAAGATGTCTATGATGGGAGAGTTGAAGTTCTTTTTCGGATTCGAAATCAAACAAAGAAGAGAAGGAACCTTCATCAACCAAGCCAAATACACTCAAGACATGCTAAAGAGATTCAAGCTAAGTGATGTCAAGCCGGCTTCCACTCCAATGCCCACCAAGTGCCAACTTGACATTGATCCCAATGGTAAAGCGGTGGATCAAAAGGTATATCGCTCCATGATTGGATCCTTGCTTTACCTTTGTGCATCTAGACCGGATATCATGTTGAGTGTGGGAATTTGTGCACGGTTTCAAGCCGCACCTAAGGAAAGCCACTTTGTGGCGGTCAAGCGAATCTTTTGATATTTGGCTCATACCCCAAACTTTGGCTCATGGTACCCAAGAGGAGCAAACTTCAAGCTTGTAGGTTATTCGGACTCCGATTGGGCGGGAGACAAAGTGGATAGGAAGTCCACTTCCGGAGGGTGACAATTTCTTGGTTGCTCTTTGGTAAGTTGGTCTTCTAAAAAGAAAAGTTGTGTGTCTCTCTCGTCCACCGAAGCGGAGTATGTGGCGGCCGGGAGTTGATGTGCACAACTCTTATGGATGAGGCAAACTTTAAAGGATTACGGTGTCATTTGTGACAAAGTGCCTCTATGGTGTGACAATGAAAGTGCCATCAAGATTTCTCTCAACCCGGTGCAACACTTCAAGACGAAGCATATTGAGATTCGGTATCACTTCATCCGGGATCATATTAGGCGAGGGGAGATCGAGCTCAACTATGTCAACACGCATGATAACCTTGCAGATATTTTCATGAAGCCATTGGATGAAGCAAGATTTCGCGAGTTAAGGCATGAGCTAAATATCATTGATTCGAGCAATGTTGTTTGAACCTTTGCTCACCCCTCACATTCATCATGCATTCTGGTCTAGGTGTAGGCATGGACTTAGGGGGAGTGTTGTTCTCTCAATGAACTCTTCCTCCCCCCATAATGCATAAACTAATCTCACTCTTTCACATTAGCCATTTTTGATGGTATTTGTGCTTCAAAGACGAGTTTTGGTCACGGGCCCAAGGATAATTCTTTGCGGTGCCATACCAATTGACTCAAACATAGGTGGCCTCGGCCACCGCCCTCTAGTGTAGAGGTGTGTGGTTCCTGTTCTCGTGCCGGTGCTCTTGTTGCTTTGTGTTGGTTTTCTCCTCTTGCCGTCATTTCCTCTCTTCTCTTTTGTTCCATATGTGTTGAGTCTTGTTGTGAGTTGCGCTGGGCGGTACTACCGTTGTGAAGGCGCGGTACTACCGCTCGAGCGGTACTACCGCCCATCACCACGGTACTACCGCTGAGCGGTACTACCGCCCGTCACCACGGTACTACCGCTGAGGGGCGGGGCCAGGGGGTTAAGTCGTGGGCAGGGGTGGTTTCCTCCCCCATACCCATTTGCTTCGTCCCCTCGTCCCTCTTCCTCTCTCTCCAGCGCCATCTCGCCGCGGGAGGGCTCCGGCGGCCCTCCGTCTCCGGACCGTTCCTCTCCATTTCCTTCGGTGGAGTCAATCCCCACCTCGTCCTCTTGCCATGGATGCCGGTATTGCCCCCGTTCCTCTTCTCTCATTGTCTAGTTTTCAGATCTCGCGTTTTAGGGGCAATAGAGGTTGCATCTCTAGATTTTTGGCTAAATCTAGGCTTGAGTAGGTTGGAGAAGGCAACTAGACTCTTTGGATTGATGTTTGGTAGGTTTATTTTTGAATTTGGCATCCCCGGTAGTGCCGGATCTGACCACGGCAGTAGGTCTCCTCCGTGCCCCGTCTCGGGCGGTACTACCGTTGTGCAGGCACGGTACTACCGCTGGAGCGGTACTACCACTGTGGAGGCGCGGTACTACCGCTGCTGCGGTACTGCCGCTGTGCAGGCACGGTACTACCGCCGGATGCCCAGTTCCATCGTTTCCTACCACATGTTGATCCATATTTGTTGTGTTTATTTGGTTTTGATCGTTCCTTCTGGTTGTTTCGTGTGTCCGTGTGTTTGGTTCCAGGTGATGAACATCCTGAGCAGCAAGTCCGCCGTGTCAACCCCGGGCGTTCAACGTCGAAGCGGTACCGCACATCTGAGGCTGCAGGTGGTTCTTCCGGTGCTCCACCGCCGCCAGGGGGTGCTTCCTCTAGTGCCAATCCTCCTCTCAAGAAGAAGACTGCCAACAGGCCGAAGCCAAGTGGCAAGAAGGTGACTGAGATGTCCAGCAAGGAATTCTGGGACAAGCGTCGCCGCAACCCATATGAGGAAGACCAAGAACCCAACCTTGTCAACCGCCCGTTCTGGAACCGGTTTCAGTATGCCAACTACTTTGACGTGATCAAGGCTAAGAAGAACCTCTTTGTCAATGTTCATTCCATCAACACGGATGCTATGGAGAAGGACCCTGAGTACTTTGGTGATGCCCTTCAGATGTGCTCTCAGTTGAACATTCTCAGGATCATGCAATTCAACAAGGACTTTGATGCAGATTTGTTGGCTCAGTTCTTTGCCACTGTCCATCTAGGAACTGATGAAGACAGGACTCTGACTTGGATGACTAATGGGAAGGTGCTAGCTGTCAAGTGGAAGGCCTTCATGGGGTTGCTAGAGGTGGAAGATCAAGGGCTCGAGACTCCAGTCGGATTTCGTCCTCACCACAATGTTACCTCCACTCACAAGCAAGCTCTCTGGCCCTACTGTACTCGGAAGGTCCACCCTGAGACCAGGAAGGAAACCTATGAGTTTTCTACCTATCTGGACATCCTTCACCGTATCTTCCGCGAGACTCTCTTCCCTCGTATCGGGAATCTGGATATGGTACACTCTTCTCTCGTGGACATGCTTCTCTTCTGCCAGCGCGAGAAGGACGCAAACACTGGCGAGTCCTTGGACATCTCTCATGTCATGTGGTCTGAACTTCTTGCTGCTATTTCTGAGCGCAAGTGCCCGATTTATGGTCCGTTCATTATGTTGCTCATTGAGAAGGCCTGGAGACGTACCTATCCTGAGGAGCCCCTGGAAACTGGAGAGTTGGTTTCCCATGAGATCAAGCATCTGAGGAAGAAGGATAATTGGGGCATTCCTAGATCTGGAGTTCCATCTTCTGCTACTGCCATGGAGACCGAGGGCGAGACTGATGCCGATGATGACGATGAGGATTATGTGCCTTCTGGGACAGAGCCTTCTGCGGCACAGCCCTCTTGGGCAAAGAAGCTCAAACGCAAGATGAAGAAGCTGTTTTGCATGGAGTCTCACGGTCAGTACATGACTCATGTGGCTGAGAAGAAGGCAAGGGGGCGCCACAAGGAGCTTATGCGTCAGATGGGTGCGACAGTCACCAGCGGCTCTGAGGGTCAGATCACTGAGGAGGAGGAGTGGATCCAGCAGCACTGTCCGTGGACCGATTCAGATGCCGAGCAGTCTCCGGCCGGGGACGGCGGTGCAGATGATCCCGCAGAGCCCTGATGTTCGAGATCCTCAGCATGCTCTCACCTGGAGCCGTAGGTTAGCTCTTTGCCCCTTTTGGTGTCTCGATGACAAAGGGGGAGAGAGTTTAGGGATTTGCGTATTTGCGTCGTTGTGTTGCGAGTGTGTCTTTGTGCTTTCGTTGTGTTTGCTACCTTGTGCTTTGTTTGGTTTTTGTGTTTAGTAAGACCCGAGTCCCAGTCATATGGTGTGAGACATATGCTACCTTATCCTTATCATATCTTTATCTATGTCTCTAGTCATTTGGTATCTCATGAGTTGCATGCTTATTAGGTTATATTTCCTGCTCTCCTGAATCTCGCTTATGTTGTTGGGCTCTAAAATACAGGGGGAGTGTTGATCCTAGTATGTGTGTCGTGCAGTCCAAAGCACTTATCTTGGTGGCACACATCTAGGGGGAGCTCGTCTATATTTTAGAGATTTGGGGTTTGCTTATGTCCTTGTCTTTTCCCGTTTGTGCAAATCATGTATTGTCATCAATCCACCAAAAAGGGGGAGATTGTAAGGGCATATTTGTCCCTAAGATGTTTTGGTGATTGATGACAATGCTTTTGCGGACTAATCGCGTGCATTGAGTGTTTTCAGAGATTCATCCTTTTGGCACAAGACGATTCCCTCCCCTCGGAGCTTGAAGCGAAGACGGTGTAGTCCTTTCGAATTAGTTTGGTGGACTAGTTTCATAGGGATCACCGTACTATCAAGAGGGGGTCCGCTTTGGAAAGGCTAGGGCGGAATCATCACGTACACTCCTTTTGCCCTCCTCCCAGCCTTTCCCCTTCTATGATGGGCTCGTTCCCCTTCTGAGTGTGCCTTCTCTGGTCCCAGCGGTAGTACCGCGGGCCAGAGCGGTAGTACCGCTTATGGTTACAAGCGGTAGTACCGCTCTAGGAGCGGTAGTACCGCTCTGGAGCCGTAGTACCGCTGGTAGCCCCTGCGGTAGTACCGTTGCGGTCTCGTGCTAGTACCGCCTCGATTCGAGGGGTCTTTTTTCGTGTCGGGTTTTGCGGTACTTGCCGCGGCAGTGGGGGCCATAGTTCCGCTCATATGCGGTAGTACCGCTCTGGGCCCAGTGGTAGTACCGCCCGTGGGAGCGGTAGTACCGCTGTGATCAGCGGTAGTACCGCTGCCTCCTGCGGTAGTACCGCTCTCTGCAGGGCTGGTGTGGGGGGTAACGGTTGGATTGTTCCCCCCACTATATAAGGAGGTCTTCTTCCCCAAAGTTGACCTACCTCTTCCCCCAAAAGCTCCATTGTTGCTCCAAGCTCCATTTTCCCCCGATCTCTCTCCCTAGCCAATCAAACTTGTTGATTTGCTCGGGATTGGTTGAGAAGGCCACGATCTACACTTCCACCAAGAGAAATTTGATTCCCCCCACTTATCCCTAGCGGATCTTGTTACTCTTGGGTGTTTGAGCACCCTAGACGGTTGAGGTCGCCGCGGAGCCATAGTCCATTGTGGTGAAGCTTTGTGGTGTCGTTGGGAGCCTCCAATTAAGTTGTGGAGATTGCCCCAACCTTGTTTGTAAAGGTCCGGTCACCGCCTTCAAGGGCTCCAATAGTGGAATCACGGCATCTCGCATTGTGTGAGGGCGTGAGGAGAATACGGTGGCCCTAGTGGCTTCTTGGGGAGCATTGTGCCTCCACACCGCTCCAACGGAGACGTACTTCCCTTCAAAAGGAAGGAACTTCAGTAACACATCCTCGTCTTCACCGGCTCCACTATTGGTTATCTCGTTCCTTTACTTTCGCAAGTTTACTATTGTTATATCTCTTATTTGCTTGCATGCTTGTTGTCATTGCATCATATAGGTTGCTCACTTAGTTGCATATCTAGACAACCTATTTTGATGCAAAAGTTTAATTTGGTAAAGAAAAGCTAAAAATTGTTAGTTGCCTATTCACCCCCCTCTAGTCAACTATATCGATCCTTTCAGTATGGCAGCAGATCTTGGCATGGTGCGAGTGGTTTTTGAAATTGATTCCCAACTGCTAACTGAAGCTCTGGACCTGCGCAAGTCGGACTCCTCGGCATACGTGGCTGTGATAGAAGACATGAAATACCAGATGAAGCTCTGGCTCTCGAAATTCAATGTCTCAGTGTGTAGACGGAATGTGAACTCTGTTGCTCATGAGTTGGCCAGGATTGGTCGTAGTTGTGTTTCTGACCACTGTATGCAGTGGGATTCCAATGTACCAGTCAATGTTGGCGATTGTGTGCCCAAGCTCGGTTATGTAATAAAGCTATGTTGCTTTCAAAAAAACATAGGAGTTCCCGTGTTTGACACCCACAGTTCGGCTTCTAAGAGTCCTCGGCATGGTTGATGGTCTTACCTGGGGGCCCCGGCCCACTGCACGTGGCTTCCAATTTCTGACCTTGGTAACCATGTCTTTTTGGGGAATCGAGTCCCTTTAAGGCGAGACGTCCAAGCGTCGGTTTCTTTCCTTTTTATTTATGAGCAGAACACCCAAATTTTACTCTACAGTACATCTCAGCCCTTCCCCTCAAGCAAACCGCGCAAGCCTCCCTTTTTCCCCCAAGTCCAACCTCGAGAACTTTTCCAATGGTGATCGACGCAGGTTCTTTGAGGCGCGTCCACGGCCCCATCAGAGGTAACTAGGGAAGTTGTGCCGTTTCAGGTATCCAATTGGAGCGCCTGGCTACCCAACGATATCTACCAGATTTGAATCTGGCCGCCACTCGCCCTGGATTAACGTCCATGAATGGGCAAGCACACGCGGAGAGTCACCCTACCCCTCAAGAGGGCAAAAGGGTATGTTTTGTTTCCTTCCTCCTACACGGCCTGGGATTTCCTATCCACCTTTTCTTCGGGGTTTGCTTGAGTTCTATGGATTACAACTCCACCACCTCACCCCAACTCGATTCTACACATCGCAGGGTTCGTTGCCCTATGCGAGATGCACCTCAGATGCGAGGCGCACTTCGAGCTATGGAGGAAGTATTTTTGCATAGTGCCTTGCTCCCTGGACGAGGCTATTTGAAGTGGGAGCGGCCGAGGTCTGTCAAATTGAAGGGACCGACTACCCATCAGGGACACCTCAGGAGGATACAGAGGTCTGGCCATCCGAGTGGTTTATATAGAAGATGTTCCACTCCTCGACCCAGTTCGGCCTGGACTCCCCTCGTTCTCCTCAGAGCCCCCGAGGAGGCGCTATAGCTGGAGACCACGGAGCACTGCTCAAGAGGAGGGTGCTGATGTGATTAACTTGGAGGCTCAGGTAAATCAGTTGTCCAGCACTGGCCTCACCATAATAGACGTGATGGCTACGGCGATCAACCGAAGAGTCCAGCCACTTCGGTAGTGCCAACACCCTTTGTGTATGTACAATGGGGAGGAGGACGCCTCTCGATCAATTCGGAAAAAGCTTTTTTGATCAAACGGCCTTTGGGACCGCACTAGCCGGTATCTACCAAGGGTCAGCAGAGGATTTTGCCAGGCAGCGATTCCGAGACGGGCTATCCTACTACAACCCTACCGACATAGTAAGTTATCCCATATTTCCTCGTCTACCCGAGTTGTTCTAATAGTTAATTCATCTGACCGACCATTTACTGAGTCCACATAGAGATGGAGCGTTGGATCGAGACTGTAAGCAGTCCTGCACCCGAACCGGAGACGCACCGTCGAGCGGAGGACCCCATTTTTCATGAAGATGAGGAACTAGCCCTTATTTATGAAGGGAGGAAATTTTATCTGGAGAGCCTTGACGGCTCGAGGGTGGCCGTCACCCCTGACATGCCAGGGATGAGGCCGGCCTCATCAGTAAAGCCTTCTACCTCTACTCGAGCTCCTCGCCCTCAAGCCCTAGTCCCCTGAGTTCTCCTCCAAAGGGGCGACGTTCAAAACGTCGATGCGGAGAGTATGCCTCTATGGCCAAAAAATGAGCTAGATCGGGCGAGATTGGCGAAGAAACAGATAGAGTGAGAGGGAGAGGGGATAGAGATAGAGAGAAGATAGAGATAGAAAGAGAGATGGCCAGCCGGTCGAAGGAAGAAGAAGGACCTAAACCTTATCCCGAAACTCTTTGTCGTTGGGGGCCATGAAAAGTGGTCTTCCTTTGCAGCGGCCACAAAGAGTCCTCTTCGGCCTAGCTGGCCACGAAAAGAGGCTCTTCGACCGAGGCGACGACGAAGAGTTGCTCTTCCTTCGACATAACAACGACTCGGTAATAAAATGAAATATCTGAAACAATAATATAGTTTTCAGATTTGGGATTTTAAAAAAAAAAACTCCACTGGACAACCAAAACTAGCCAAATGTTACACTAAGCCCGAACAAACAATCAGACTGGGCAACCTTAGTCGTGCCAGGTGTGCCGACCCATTAGCACACGTGCCCGACCCATCATGGGCTGGACCTGACACATGGCTAAACGGGTCATGCTGGCCCGCGGCACGTCTGATGTTGTGCATAGGCTGTGAGACCAGGCCCGCGTGCCGGCACGACACGACCCGTTTTTGTCTAACTTATTTGTATATAGGCCCCAATAACAGCCCAAATAGCCTGAAAAGAACATGTAAACTTGAAAAGCACGCAACCCATTAGGCCTAAACATGCCGCGGGCCGGTGGTTTATTCCATGCCAGCCCACTTTGCCACGTCCATTAATCCATCTACGAAGCCCAACTGGAAGTGTACAGTGAAAGGGCTCTACAGACTTCGCCACTTTCTTTTGATATTTCGGAACGCGGTCGCTCGTGTCGCCCTTCCCGCGGGTGACCCGGGCGAAACCCTAGCCGCCACACCAACCCGCCTCCCAGATCTCCCCTTCCCTCACCGCCGCTGGCAAGCGCCGCCGGGCAAAGCCCGCGCGGCGTCGGCGGCGGCGGGGCCTCCGTTTTTCCCTCTCGTGAGGTCAGGGCAGCGCGGGGCCGCTCGGCCTTGGGGAGGCGTGGGGGCGCTGTGCGCGCGGCGAGCAGGCGCCGGTGGGCGCGGGAAGCGCAGCGAGCTAGCGCCGGTGGGCGCGACGGGCGCGGCGCGGGCTGTAGGCGCGACGAGCGTGGCGCGTGTTGGGCGCGATGAGCGCGGTGGGCGTGGCGTGCAGGTGCGGCCGCGGGGGGCGCGGCGTGCCGGTGCGGGCGCCAGGAAGCGGGCTTGGGCGCGTGGGCGCGGCACGTGTGTGCGGGCGCGTGGACGCATCGCGGTTGGCCGGGGCAGTCCCTTTGCGGATCTGGCGCGTTGCGCGCGTCCTGCTGAGGTGCCTGCCTCGTTGTGGCCGTGGCCGCGCCCGATCTGACGTTCCAGTCGCCGGATCTCGTTGCCTGGGCTGCGTTGGTGGTGGCGGTGCGGAGGGGGTCGGCAGAAGCTGGTGGGCTCTTCTTTCAAGCATGTTCACGCCCATCTCTTGGAGTAGCGGCACCGTTCAGCGGCTGTGGTGTAGAGAAGGTTCTCAGATGCACCAGCTCCGGCTCGGCTGGTACTATCCTTGCGCGCGGCGGTGCGGAGGTGGTCAGTTTGATTTGGTGTTCGTCCAGTCACGGCGCGCGGCGGTGCAGGCCGGCCAGCTTCGGTTCTAACTCGGCCCTTCCTGTGCGCTGCGGTGCGGATCCTCGCCCAGTTTTGCGCACGGAGACCGAGGACGGCCGAATCTGGTGTGGCGCCCAGGCCTGCGTGCGGCGGGACGGCCTAGTCAGGTTGGCTCGTTTTCGCGAGTTTCTGCGTGCGTCGGTGACATGTCCGTCCTGGTATGTGCATGGCCTTTTCTGCCCGGTGGCGCTGGTAGGCCTCGGATCCATGTTTGTTGGCGGAAGACTCGGCTTCGGATGAAAATCCTGCGCTATTCTTGTCAGTGCCGGCGGTAGCGGCGTCTACGGATGTCGTCGTTCTCCTTGGAGGTACCGCTGTGGAGCTCGTTTTGCTCTTCGTGCCTCGTGGCTTGTGGACTCCGGGTGAAAACGTAAGATTTGGCTAGTCTAGATCGGGGTGACAGTGTTGTCCTTAATATCACTCCCTCCTTAAAGGCGTCCCCTGGGAGGCCCAGCGATGGTTCCCGATGGTGTGCATGGCTTATCGATGGAGCTTGGGTTTGTGGTGGTGCTGCCTTTTTTTTTCTTTTCTTTTTGCACTAGCCTTTTGCGGTGCTTTCTTTTTCGGAGGGTCCTTATGAATGAATTTCGCAGCTCTACTGCGAACGTTAAAAAAACTGGAAGTGTATACCGACCTGACCCCACCCGATCTAAAAGAAAAAGCTTAACCCCAGGCCGGAAACAAGTCGCCACGCCGTTCCCCGGCCGACCTCGCTTCGCCCCGACCACCGCAGGGCCATGGAGCCGAACGCCGCCGTTGAGGCCGACGCCGAGGACGACTACATGGGGGACCTGTCCCACTTCCTCCCGCCGAGCCCCTCCTCTCCCACCAGGAGCCTCGGGGTCCGGAAGCAACCCCCCAAGCCGGCTCCGCCGGCGCGAGGGCAGGCGAAGCGCGCCAAGGGGCTGCCGTGGAAGGAGCGCCGGCGGAAGGAACGCGAGAGGATCCAGAGAGAGGAGGATGCCCGCACGTTGGCCGGGATGGCGGAGGCCATCCCGGAGAGCAACGTTGGGTTCAAGATGTTGAAGCAGATGGGATACGACCCGGCCGCCCGCGGCGCCGGCACCGAGCCGGTCGGAATCGAGATCCGCCGCTCTCGGGCCGGACTCGGGGCGGAGCCAGATGCTTCTGTGGCGCTGCTGCCGCAGCTATCGGAGCCCAAGACGCGGGAGGAGGAAGAGAGGGATAGGAAGCGGGAGGAGGAGATGGTGGCGGAGCTGAGGTCGAGGAAGAGCACGCAATGGAAGGGACGGAGGTTGGTGTGGGACTACCGCAAGGCTGAGGCGGCGCTCGCGCAGCTGGAAAACAGGGAGGTGGAGCCACCGGCCCCCGATGGGGAGGAGGAGGAGAAGGGAGAAGATGAAGAGGAAGAGGTGATCACTGAAGAGGTAGCCGTTTTTCACTGATGTGATACTCTTACTTGTGCACCGTTCTTTGTTCTGTAATTCTGTTGGTCAAATTTAGGATTGCAAGCTCAGTATCAGGTTCGGACCGACATGTTCAAAGATGTGCTAATTACTGCCAATTTTTCGTACAAAAATGGAATTAAGTGAAGTAGATGAGAAAAACATTCCAATGGTTAGGATTGTGTATGAGATTGTGATTTGGATAGAACACCGTAATTGTTGTAGGTTTAATGGATTTGTCATATATCAGATATAATTCAGTAATATATGCTGGATTCATAATTCAGAATCTAGCCACATCCTACTGCATTTACCACAACACAATGATCACGAGTTCATGACAATTGATAATTGTGACAATGTGCTTATTTGTCCAATATTTGGTTGTTCATACATGTTTCCACAATTATCCCTTGAACTCATGATCATTGTGTTCTTACAAATGCACTAGCAAGTGGCTCAGCTCTGAAAGCAAATAAGAAAAAGGGCAGCCCGGTGCACGTAGCTCCCGCTTGCGCAGGGTCCGGGGAATGGTCCGACCACTTTGGGTCTATAGTACGCAGCCTTTCCCTACATTTCTGCAAGAGGCTCTGAAAGTAAATCCTACTTTATTTATTTATTTATCATTATTTCGTTGCCATTTGTTCTTTTCTGGATTTCCTTTTGCCCAAGGTATCATTTGTAAGTGTTGCTGAAGGAACTGGATTGACATGTCGTTTATGTCTGCAGGGTTTACAAACCATATTGGATAAGCTGCGTGTTCAACACCACTATTGCCTTTACTGTGGATGCAAGGTCAGTTTTATTCTGGACACAAGCCAACTATCTGTAGAAGGCAGAGCATTCATACCTGATTCCCCATCTTGTAATAACATTGCTTCTTTGGAAGATCACAGTAGAGAATCCGTGTTTTATTATATACTCCCTCCTTATTTTGAGATAAGACATTTTTTGACACTGTCATAGTGTCAAAAAACATCTTATATTAACTTAGCGAGGGAGTAGATCTCTAGTGTTGCCAGTGCATTTCTCCACCCTTTTACTGCATTACAACCAGATAGATACTGCAATTCTCATATTTTACTCTATTTATTTTCATTTTCTGAATTATAAATCCATTTAGACATTGTGTGTTTGCTGTGGCATCTTCCATGCTTTTAAAATATGGTTGTCTTGGCTGTTTTCTCAGTTTGAATCAGCAGGAGCACTGGCAAATGAATGCCCTGGGCCTAATGAAGATGATCACTGATCCACTCTGTCAATGGTGACTAGGGCACTGTCCTTCCCGCTACAGGTGATGATTCTATGAGCAATGCAATCTGTATTCAGTAATGATTGGCATTACCGCATTGGATTCTTCACATACTGGATTACAAACTTGCTGTTTTGTTTTGCCTCTATCATGCAGATTATGGTAAATGTGACATTTGGGATATTCTTGATTAGTTGACTGTGTACGGTTAACCTTAGTCCTTGACACAATCACTGGTTCATAGCCAACTGGAGAAACTGAGCTCCAGCATGTTAGTGGAAACAATATATTCTTAACTACTATTATGTGTATTAGTTTTCTGTATCAAATGTCTCAGCATGAGAAATCTTTTTGCGTCAGTTTGAAGCTACAGAGATGGAATGGGAAGCTTCAGGAGTTCGCATATGGTGTGAACTGCTCCATTTAGAGCTCAAGTTATGTCCCTGACATGTCCAAAACTCTGAATGAAGTTACCGCGGCCAAAAGACAGTAGTGTTAAGCTGTGAAGAAACGAGTTGAATTCAGCTAGCGGTAATGTCAGCAGAATTGCACTAAACGTTTGACGTTTCCCGTTCCTCCTTTCTAATCGAGGGACTATTCATCAATCATCGGCCGAACAGTTGAAGTTAGAGTCGTGGGAAGGCTGCACTGTTCATCTCTTTGTTCCAGCCAATGCCGGAATCTCTGCACAGTGCAATTACATTTGTGTCGATCTTTCATGTGGACAAGCGATCCATTTATGATCACTGTTTGTTGATCACGGGCCAACATGTGGCACAAGATTTGTCAGTGTGAGCTCAATTATTATGTCATCATGACGGCTGCATCAGCCACCCTGCCCTACCTCTGGCAATTCTTTGTTCTCCTTTCTAGCGTGGGCTCCCTAATTCTGTTGACACCCGAAGCCAGAGTCTTTGGAAGCATCAAAGGTTTCAGCTTTACCATCAAACAAAATCAACAAGATCACAAGGTCTGGATCAGCATCCCAGCAAACGGTGACTGGAAAAAAAGGGAGATGCTGGGAACACATTATTCTTGGCAGTCTCTGTCAGATGAAAGCAAGTGCTGATGTTTTGGAGAGAATATACTACCAGAGTTCCCACCACTGATCTGTTCTTTCGGAGCAAAGGAGCTGCTGCATTGCTTGATCTCACTTTCTCACCTCAGCCAGCCCATCAACAGGACACCACCGGTGCTGAGAGCATGCTGCAAAGCCACGCTGTGTGACTGTGGCCTCAACTTTGCATGCATAAACAAGAACAAGATTCCTGGCAATGCAGGATTAACAAGGGAATAATACGACGAGTCAAGGTCCTCGACGAGCATACCGATACTTCAAATTCATGGTTTACATCACATGGGCGCAAATAGTTTGGAGTTCATGGACATTATGCATAAGGAAGAAATCAGTCGCCTGCCACTTCGGAACCCTTCCTTCCCATACTGGTGACCAGAAGGTTAAAATGAACGGCAGGCAGGGGCTTCTTCAGTACCATGCTTCCCTGCGCAGGCTTAGGGTAACGTACGTAGTTAGAATGGCCCCTACAGAGACCAGTTGGACGAGCTGCCGGGGTGGTCGAACGCGCCGCCACCGCTGCTGTGATCGCCGCCGCGTGGCCCAGGCGCCGGCCTGTTCCCCTGCAGAGCGAGCTCGAGCTCGCCTGAGAAGTGGCCGTGCTGGCTAGAGCCTGCAGGGTGGTGCGCCTCGTGGAGCGGGACGTCATGTGGCAGCTGCTGATGTGGCGCGTTCCGGCCGCCTTCATGGCCCCGGGAGCCACCCCAGGGGCTCGCCGGGGGCGGCATGTAGTTACTCGCCATGATGGAGGGTGACACTCCCACAGGGTGGCCATCGAAGCCCGCGGACCGGTGGTCGTGGCTGGCACCGTGGGGGGTGTTGTCCCATGGCTGAGTTGACAGAAGAGAGAGAGCACAGCTGGAGTCGGCGGCGACCCCTGCGAGACACCCACTTGGAGGGAGCTCTGGGCCGGGGAAGCCGCCACCGTGGCTGCTGTATGCGTGGTGGCCGTGGTATCCCGTGGCCGCACCTGTGTGAGGACGCAGGTCTAGGTTGCCTTGCCACTGGATTTCACCGGGCATCCGGTAGCCTGGTCGAGCGCCCGGCCAGGCATCCCGCACGCTGCTCGGAACCCTTGGGTACGAGAAATCCAGCAGGTAGCTTCTGAACCTGCCGGGTTCTTCTGCACCAAGGATCACAAGAGCAAATCAGCAAATGGAACTTGACCGGTAGTGATCGGTGAGAGCAAGAGAGGCAAACCAGCCGTTGCTCACCAAAGGATGCGGCGAGTCGCCCGTAGCGTGTCGCGAGAGGGCCGGGGGGCGCCTTCCTCCGGCGTTCGTTGTGGCCTGCGAGGCGTCTGCGGCAGCTGCGTTTTCCTTGATCAAATTCAGGCAACTGGTGGAACCTGAGAAATTCGAGCACAGAATTAGTGGTACAACCCTCCTCAACTGAATTTAGCAGTGAGGTATGACGAGTTAATGACCGAATAAAAGTTATGGATCCAAATCTCACAGGGTTTCATTGTATAAGATCAAATAAAGATTTTTTTTTTCTTCATGTTGATACAATACGAGATGGGTACTACTAACGGTATTAAAAAAATCAGTAGTTTGGAATACTAATTTAACAAAGATATAGCAAGCTGCACAAGTACTACATGCTCCCTATATATATTAGCATATCTTGGGAACAAACAAGCATAATGCAAAACAACAGGCCTGGTCAAAAGGGCATGGCAATGCTAAGAATGTCTCTCTTCTTAATATAGCAGTACTGAACATCCCATTAAGGAACATTATCTTAACGGCCTTCATAATCACACCCCATACATGGAAAAACTGGCCCCAGAAAAGAAAGGGGCAAAGGAACCGTACATGTGTAAAGAAGATTGTAATCATTCATACAGATGTGAGATGTCTGGCTTAACACAATCAATAATGCACCTCACCAAGGGGCAGAGGATTGTCCATCAAGTGTGGAGGGAGATATCATTTTAGCTTAGCTTTTCTGATTATGCCTCTTGTCAGAGACACGCTGGACATTGGCACAACTCAGACATTCATGAGTTTCGCGAAAGAACTAGAGCCAGAGAACATAAGTCATTTCGCTTATAAACTATAGAACTTATTATGAAAACATGACAATGGGTTGTTAGTGAATGAAAAATTACGGAATGATTGGTAACTGCCCTTTCAAGTCGCAAACTCGCAAATTGAAATCTAGTGTGCTGTCCATATTTTTTGAATGCGTCTGTCTAAACTGAACATTTCTCATCAATATGGGGAAATTCACTTTGGTTCCTGGGTGTATATACAACTCATATGAGAAAAAAATTAATATGTAAAATAAAGGTCAAAAAAGTTTAGAAGTGTTTTTAGAGTAAACTTGACTTCCTTTTGCACTAGTATGTAAATTTTCACGAAGAAAAGACCAGCGTTGACTAAAGGGCAAAAAAATATTGCTATTATAAATCACTATTCACACTATTTTGGCCGGAATTTTTTTTTCTAAAAGAAGTCAATGTGGTTTTTCTTTTTGTGAATTTTTTACAAGTACAATGGAAGATCAAGTTTATTTCAAACGTATTTTTAGAATTTCATGACTTTTTATTTAATTACTAATTTTATTTTTCATATAGGTGTACTACACCCATAGACCAAAAGTTCCCCTCACATCAATATGTATCTATATTCAACCATTTCCTCTCCCCTCCTTCCCGGTGTTCACAGCATGAGCGCACCAACATCCCGAGCATGCACAGTACTGTGCAACAAGAGGGGGGCTAAAAAATAAAATCCAAAATAGGTAAGCAATGTGTATGCTTTGTTTTTTCAGTTAAAGTGATAGTAATTAATAACACAATTAAACAATTCGAGCCACAAGCCATTCGTCCATTTTATGAAATACAAAGAAATTTTCAACAAAGGAAATACAAAGAAGTTGGATAGCACATATAAACATCTGTAACCCCTAAAAATACATATAAACATCTGTAATGCAGCCTTTGGGTTTTCTAACCTAGTTAAAACCGGAAATAGTTTACAGAAAGTTACATGACGTGTAGAAAGTCAGCTAACTAAAGAGAGAAGTGCGAACCAACCTGTGGTTGGATGGTTAGGAGGACACTGGTATTTTTAGCCCACCAGGATTCAAGTCATGGTGCTCGCATTTATTTCTGGATTTATTTCAGAATTTTCGGTGATGTGCAGTCTCTACACGGTGCTCATAGGGATTGGCTGTGCGTGTGTGTTCACAGAACAAGTGTATACGCGTATGTTAAAAAAAACTAAGGAGAGAAGCTTGCCCCTCAAAAAAGAAAAGGAGCTTGAGTTGAGCCGAGTACGGACTTACCAGACTTAAGACTACCAACCTATGACGAAGCAGAATGCTACAATGGAAGATCGTTATTTCTCACTGTTCCTGATTTGATTTGACCATTTTAGAACTAATTATACGAAATGGATAGTTTTTGGACTACCACTAATCGGCTACTACTAAACTACCAAGTATAGTATAGTAGATATGCTAGCTAGAGGAATCTTATGCAAAGCAACCGGAAGGCAGGGATGTCACATCACCGAAAACATATCAATCAGTCTACCAACTTAAGAATTATCATCAGTACACTCAAATATAGAGCACAAAGTATTAAGCTGCTACAAGCAATGGCCGTAATAAATAAATAAAAGTCGCTAACACCTAACCCAATGAAAGAAGCTTGTGTTCCCGAGAAAAAAAATGAAAGAAGCTTGTGAAACTAATTATAGACGCAAAGCAATTGACACAAACGGGAGGCCCCACCAAGCTAAGTCAGTCACAATAATACTAGTGCTATACCTATTAATGCTTGGGCTACAGTTTACCTAATGTGGACAGAAGGAAACCTTCAACAAGAAGCCAATAAAAAATGGCTAGGAATACACCATGTACTGTACTCTACAGAATACGTCAAGAAATTGGCGGCGAGGAAGAGAAACGCAGCGAGAGAGAGGAGGCGGAGGTAGGAGGAGCAATGGTGACCTGCTGCACTGCTGGCAGAAGCGCTGCTCGAGGCCGGCGACGACGACGCGGGGTTCCTTGGTGTGCATGGAGCACACCTTGTGGCGGGAGTGGTATTGCTTGGCGCCGCTCAGATCCACGCCGCACCCCTCCACCTGGCACCGCGGCGGCGCGGAGCCGGACGCTCCCCCGGCGGCCACGGCCTTCCCCTTCCTCCCGCTGCCCGCGGGCGGCTTGGACAAGGACGCATTGACGCCGCCACTGCCACTGCCACCGCCGGTGCCCGTGGCGTCCTCGAAGTAGATCTTCTTGCCGAACTTGAGCCCGTGGCGCTGCTGGTCGTCCCCGCCCCCTCCGCCACTCCCGTCGCCGCCGCTTCCAATCTCCATTGCGGCGCCTGTCGTCGGTCCTAGCTAGCTGGTGGTGCGGTGAGCTGGGGATGCTGGTCGTGGAGGTGGAGGTGGCTGTGGAACACTGCTCTTGCTTGCTGGCCCCCCTCTCCTCTCCTCTCTCGAGGGAGAGAGGGGAAAGAGGGGAAAGAGGGAGAGTGGTGACTATGGGGAAACACACGCACACACACACGAGTGACCAGGCTTCACCCTTCAAATTAAACCCCCATCTCTCTCCTTACCTGTTGGTGCGACAGCCTAGTGTGGGTCTCTCTCTCTCTCTCTCTCTCTCTCTCTCTCTCTCTCTCTCTCTCTCTCTCTCTCTCAACTTGTCATGGTAGCTATAGTCACCACTCACCAGCACCTTTTGCTTTGCTCCCTCCTCCTCCGCCTCAGGTCCTCGTCAGTCGATGAGAAAGAGGAGGGATGCGCCCCTTGCCATGCTGGGTAAAACGGCTGCGCGCGGTGCGTGGGGGTGCGGGCGGGCGGGAGGGGTTGGGTTGGGTTTTGTATGCCCGTGCATGCCGGGGAGCAAGTACGTATGGTGAAAAGGCTGTGCCCCCCCTGCCTATTCATGCCATCTTTGGCATTGGCTGCGTCGCCTGCCTCCACTTATCAAATCACGCAGCGCCGAGAGGAGGTGAGAGAGCAGTGCCCTGCATCTCTGCGTCTGCGTCTGCGTCTGCGTCTGCCACCGCCAACGCAGCGCAGCAGTGCCATGAATGAACAGCACGGCCGTGATGGCAGCGCCAGGCCGCCGCAGCTAGCGTCGCCGCACAGTAGATGTTTCCCATGAGGGGCCAGCTCCCTCCCCTCCCCTCTCTCCCCTCCTTTAACACCGGACCTGTACGCTGTAGCTGCTGCTACCCAGTAGACCTGTGAGTGGCAGAATTGGTAGGTATTAATGTCGCTGTTCATCAGTGGTGCTCCATTTTGGGAGTAGAAAGTTTACCCACTCGCCGCGTGACTAGTTACCTCAGGGTTAAAATCGGGAAACAGGGCTACGGGCTGCTACTACTACTTGAGCGAGCGAGTGAGTGTGGATGGGATGTTTCTTTTTTGCCCTTTTGTGGTAAAAAGAATCACACGGGTTTCCGCCCAGCTTTACCTTTGCATGAGCTCATGTGCACGTGCCTTTCCATTTCCTACGTGCAAAAGTGCTACTCCTACTAGTACTGTGCAGTCTTTCTGTGGAGAGTGGTCCTCTACGTTCTCTTGGAGAAATACGAGTAGGTTCCTGGGAGTGCATCCAAGTCCGCAATGATTTAATATTTTTTTTTCAAAAAAAATCTTAATTTTTGGGCAAACTTTGACAAATGTTTTGAGCGCTTGTAAAATTTCATCATGGAATGACGTTGATTTTGTTTTCTTTGCCACGACTTCCATGGATGCCATTCCATGATAAACTTTGCGAGCACAAAAAACATTTGTCAAAATTTGTAAAGGAAAATCATTTTTTTGGGAGTTTACTGTTCATTCCAGTTCATTTGAGCTCGAGGTAAGAAACATTGGAGTTTATTGTTCATTTGGGCTCGAGCAAAGAATACACGGCGAGTTCCCACAGGAATTGGTTGATGAAATTTGGGTTGGTAACATGAGAACCAAAATTAAACATACACATGACTTATTAAATTTGACTAGTACAATGCCCGTGCGTTGCTACGGGCCTTTGAGGCCTCCTTTGGTTTGGAGAAATTTTATAGGAATTCTATAGGATAGGATTTTTATAGAAAAATATATTTAAAGTCCTTTGGTTTGTAGGAATAGAATCATATTCCTATGGACAAAATCTTCCTATCCTTCACATTTCATATGAAAATAATATTAACCTAGACTCAATGGGAAAAATCCAATGATATGAATGAAAGGACATCTCTTTTCCTATTACTATTCATATGATTTATTACTATTCATATGATTTGAGATACATGAAAATGTCCTCACATACTCCAAGAGATGATGGCGTATTATATATCTGATTGGAAAATGAGAAGGTTATCACTACCTCAGAGAGATGACGGCGAATTGAATTTCTTATTTACAATTAATGAAAGATGCATACTTTGCTATGGCAAGTTTATCTCCCCTTTTCTTCAACCTCAACAAAGATGTTGGCTTTTTGTCTAGAAGAAATATAAAGGTCTCAGTAATAAAAATTCTCCCAAATAATTGTGGTATTCTCACTTGTTTCTACCAAGTAATAACACCCGTGTACAAATTCTAATAAGATAATTGTGTGTTGCTATGGAGTAGAAAATGACTTGAAACTATGGTAGTTAAACAAACATTCTCTCAAGACCTCGATGCCACACTGAGATAACATTTCTCTCTACCAGATGCCTCCCCTCCTCTCAACCTAGCGCATGACTTTGACTTCCCAACAAACTTGCATTTGGAAATGGTGGTGAAGTTGTGACTCCGAGTTACTCATCTCTGGCCATGCTATATAATTTGATCCTTCCTTCAGTGATTTTTTTCTCATGAAAAGAAAAGAGAAATGTCATGAACATAGAATTTCATTACTTTCTAGTAACTTCAAATAGACATAATTATCTCCATGACCATTTACACTAAGAATTTTCAGGAGCAGCAAAGGTACACCATAGCACAAAACTATTTACATACAAATAATTTCAAGGAGACATGATTATCTACACGAGCGTTTACCCCAAATGGTATTGAAGATTGATCAAGATACATCATAGCATAGATTTGTTTTAGTGCGATGATAACATATTCACCGTCATGCCAAATTTATCCATTCATGTACCATTGAAATTTTGGCAGTTCATACTGTACTTACCAAGAGCAGGTTGACACAAGAAGACATCCACGGTGCGGAAAACATCCTGCGGTTTACCTAGCTGACCGTGCCATTTTTATTCATGGCAAATCTTCAGTAACCTATTAAATCATATTTACCTAGCTGACTCTTGTATGCGCAATTTATTTTTTTGGCAAATCATATTTATTAGAAGCTTATTAATAATATACATCAGTAAACTATTCACTATTTAGCTGACTAAAGGATAACCTCAGTCCTGTATACAACAATCTCATTCTACACATCTGTATGTATAGTTCAAGTGTTCACAATAACACTGAATTTATATATTGCAAAAAATTCAGCGGTGATATGCACATCTTAGAGAAAATTTTAAAATAATGTCAAGATAAATTCTTGACCCAAGTACATGGGAGTACAGAACTCAGAACATGTAAGATTGTAACTTATCCCAGTCCCAAGTAAGAGGGTCAGGATACCACATATCCGACAATGCTTTCCTCCAATGTCTTGAGCTTCCTTGCACATAGCTCAGACCTGCACAACAAATATTTATAAGATGGTGATAATGCAACCTGGCTACCTGAGACTCAAGTAATTTTTTGTATGCACCGAGGATAATAAACAATGAAAAACATTACACTAATTGGTTAGGACCAGAAAAGGAAGTCAAGGCCAAGTACACTATCATCTCGCAAGTATTGGCAACATCTTGCTTGCTCCTGGTCATTTCACCAAAGGATAGAAAAATACTCCCTCCATCCCAAAATAAGTGACTCAACTTTGTACTAAAGCTAGTACAAAGTTGAGTCACTTATTTTGAGACGGAGGGATTGGTAATCAATTTGCAGACTAATAATTCTCACACAACAGTAAAGTAAGATTGGTTCTTTCCATCTCCAGCTCAGCGACAAGCACTGTAACAATAAGCATATTTATGCAACGATAAAAATCAGCAAGCAATTGTCGTCTTGCCGCCCTTCTCGTCAGGGTGGGTGAGGGGGCTTGTAATGTGTCCCATGGCACGAGCATCAAGCATGGCCCCGAGCCATCATGTAGACAACCAGCGAAGTTCCCCATCACTTGGCACCATATGATTTCTATTACCATGTGGACAAATATTTACCTGATAAGCACTTAAAGAAAGAAAAATAGTCTGTCATTCCTATGAGCTGATAAGTAGATCATCATATCCTTCTTTTCGCACATGCACACCCTCTTATTGTAGAGATGGTGTGGGTAACAAAGAAGTTTTGCCTATCGGTGCTGTGCATTGCGAGAAACCTCCAGCAACAGTGATTCTTGATGAGAATCCTTCCCTGGAGTGGCCATCGAGGATGATAATTCATATTGGGGGTAATATGAACAGGTTAAGTGATACTGCTCCTCCTTTTGAGTGGGATTGCCGAGTTATGCCAGAAATGAGTTTTTTTCTGAACTGAGAAGAAGCTTGTTTAGGTCTCCTCTTGATTCTGCATCTTCATGAACAAAACAAAATTACAAGAAATCCCCATGTTACATGAAATAAGCCAAAGAAAGAAACTGCAAAAATCTAGAAAAAAATATGTGTAGTGGAGAACCAGAGGAATCAACCAAGCCAGTTGACTTATGAAGCTTTGAGAGACTTCATGGGTGGACCTGGGTAAGCCCTTTGGGAGGGTGTTTGGTGGGGGTGGGCTTTGATCGATGGGACTAATGAAACAAACGAAGCAACCTAGGTACTCCCCTTTATATTAGAGGTTTTACACACAAATCAAGCAATTGATGTTTCTGCAACTGAATGTGCCACGACGCTCTCTCTTTCTCCAAGTCCAGTGCCTTTTCGATTTTTGGATCCCTTCTTCTCCAAGTCCTGCTCCCTTGTTCCTTGTACTCCTAGCTCAAGCAGTCCAAAAAAATATTACTCTAAATATATATATATATATTGCTTATCATGTAAGTCAAGTATGTGATATCTCCAGAAACATAAACTGGCTAGTTCAGTTTTTAGAAGTCATTTATCACCTGTATTATGTTCAAATTACTTGTGTCCTAGTGTGCCAGTGAAAAAAATATGTTATCGTTGAAGAAAGTGCAAAAAATGACATTCAGGCTTACAAACCTACATTGAGCCAATCCTCTGCTCAGTCATCCATTGCCGATGATGGCCATGATAGAATATGAATACGTAATTGTTATCTGTATTACACATCAGTGCATAGTTATACAAGTTTATTATGCAGCAAACCATATGCGAAAAAATCAGCAACGAGAAACCTATCTACGAAACACCATTGGAATCACTATCGATTTCATATTCCATTTTAATGCCATTGATGCTACATTTTTATTAATATTTCAACATATTTAAAGGACCTTTGGTCCTTTAGGACTAACTGTTGCGAGAATAGAAGAGCTTACATGACTCGGGATCAATTCAGCACTTTCGAGCTTACAGCCTACAATTACTTTCAGCGAAGCCAAATAATGGTTGATGGAGCACAATGTCACTTCAAATTATGGTCACAGCAGCATACAAGTTTCTTAGGCCAAGATTAGTACCACTCTTGAAATAAAAACAAATTGTTGGGATCACAACAAAGTAAATTATGAAACAAAAAGAATCAGTGTCTAGCTTTTAATCAGTCGACTCCGAAAGCACCTGGTTGAGCTTCCATAATACCTGAACGAATGACCTCTCAGTTCACAAGACAGAGAAACAATACATTGACTGGAATAAAACAACACAAGCATTATTTCTTGACAGGACCAATATTCTCTACCTCACCTTCACTTTTTTCAAATTCTTAATTTAATTACTTGGTCCATGAAAAAAGACACATCTTGGTAAGCCATTGGAGCTTGGCAACTAAAAGAGGCATTCATCAGAACAGACTGTTTCAAACACAAAATCAGCATATCTACATTGTAGCTATTTTATCATTCCAAGTAACAAAGTAGCTTCCTTGATAAATGCATGAAAACTAAAAAAGGGACTGGTGATAGTCATCTTGGTTTAAATTAAATTAGAAATAGCTGCATGAAAGTATCTTTTGGTTGGCTCAGACAGGGAAAATATTAATAGTCCAAAAAATTGTAAGAAAGATGCAGTTACCTTTAACTGGTCCAACACAACTGACATAAAGAAGGGCCATCATGATGCAGGCTCGGTAATCTACTGCCTCAATCCGTTGTAAGGGTAACTTTATTTGTAAGAGATAGTACCATTATTAGTTTTAGTGGTCTTATTATTAATTGGCTAGATATCTGAAATGGCAAATATTGGCTTCGCTACTCAGCACTCACTCGTTCATGCAATTGTGGCTGAATTTAATCTGTCAGTGATTCCAATTCTTTTACATAATGGTTCAGAAAAGCATCTCCATTTGTGATAATTTGAAAGAAACTTGTTAAATCTCCCAAAAAAGACCAAAGAACAATGAAGAAAAAATGGGCTACAGTCATTAGAAAGTCACAACAATATTGTAAAGATAGTTGATCCAGCGGGGCATCAAGCCTTACCTCTGTTTGGAGCTTGTCAAGCAGGTGGCTTTGTTCCATGGCATGGACGAGATGATCCTGTACATCATATGCACCCCTGATATTCTGCAGCATGAGAAAGTGATCAAGAGGGTGACCCGGTGCAGCGTATGGTGTTCATCTTGCAAGGGAAACCGAGGAGCATGCAACCGCTGACCAAGAGCATGGTGCCAACGTGCGTGCTGGGTGCCGAGAACTTACTCGGTAACGAGCTGCTGTTGTGGTGCCTGCATCGGCCGTTCGTGGGACGACTTCGTCCATGGGGTTCAGCGGCGGCGGCGGCCCCGGGGATCCGCCACGGCAGCGGTGTGCGGAGTGCGGCGACCCCACACAAGCACGAGCTGCTTGGAGACCTGACCTGCCCTGAGGTTCCGTGATGGCGCCGTCGTCGGTGGCGGCGGAGGCGGGGAACCCTAGACAAAAGATTGAGGAAGGTCGGCGGCGGCGATCCCGTACCTCATCGGCGACGAGATATGACGTGACCCTTACGTCCGCGGCGGCAATCCCGTACGTCTGCGCCAGCGAGATCGCACGAGATCCGGCAGCGTCTTCTCGAGATCGCAAGATGGCGGCGCGGTCTCCTCGAGGGGATCGATAAGACTTTTTTTTTTGCGGGGTGTTTTTTTTTACTCTGTGCGTGGGCTGGGGAGGGGGACGGGACGAAAAAAACCTACGAAAAAAACCGGACGAAAATGGTGGGACGAAAAATAACCGGCGGAGACTACCAACTGAACCATTAAGATTAGAGATTATGTATTGTTGTAAAACATTTATTGAATATAATTAGAACAATTGAATGGAAAACATTTTTCCATGCATTGCTAAATGTTGTGGTGGGTTTTTTCCACATATGATTGCATGTTCATATGGACCTTATAATTGTATGATGAGGTGGAATACTTGCATGTCGAGATAAATACATTAGTGGTCATGACTCTCTTAGGTATACAGGATTCTGTTGTTTCTTTAGGGCATCTCCAAGACAGGTATCCATTCCGATCTTGTTCAGACTGTCAAGTCCGGACACTTTTTTACAATTCAACGGGCTTCCCCATTTGGGTTCGGACAATTTGGAATTCTACAATCTCAAACCGAGGGGAAGAGCAATGGAGCGTACTGTCCGCCACGTTGAACCGACAGCTCAACCCTCTCTTTTTCTTGGGATATCCTTCTCGTGTGGGCTGGGAAGAGAAGGTCATTTGAAGCCTTTTAGGCATTCCAAAGGTGTGCAAGAGCCCACTACCTATTAGGGTTATGACCTAGAGTCATTTTGAACTTACTCATGTGAGAAAAAGGGGATGTTAGCCTCTGATCCAGCAGCCACCAAGTAAAGCGATGAATCTGAGTCGAGCCTTCATTGGAGAGAGAGATGAAGGAAGAAGTTTGATATCGAGTAAAAGGAGCTCCTCCCCAAGGTTGTGAAGTTCAGATCCATCACCTTGTCCCCTTCCACCATCTTTTGTGAGATTGTTCCAATCCCTAATTCTTGCAACCCCAAAATTTATTGTTGCTATCCAAGATGCATAATCTTGATGTACGAGATCCTCTAGTGCTATCTAAAGAAGAGCTTGTTGTATCCCACATTTGATAATAGTGGAAGAAGATTAGGGTGGCTTCGACTCGTGGTTTTTCCCCTCATGTTGAGGAGTTTTCTACGTAAAATATTATGTCTTTGTGTTGATGCTTGTTGCTTTACTTTTGGCTTGAGAGCACATAGGACTTTTCCTACCTGCTTGCTTGCTAAAATCAATTAGTACTTGTCCTAACTAGCTGATGTTGGCAACCCAAGACTTGTCATGTGTTCATGCTAAACATAGTATCTTCATATATGCTTGATGCATATGTTTTCTTCCGTGCTAAACAGTGATCCTTGAATTAGTACATGATGTGGTGCTGAGATTACTTTGTTTCCACTACACTTTTAGACCACAAGTGTGTGCTAATTCCCAACTATTTTTAACAGCTCCCCTCACTCTCAGTCTCCACTCCACTCCACACAAAGCCTACCCGCCCAATGATGGTAAAAAGATGAACGCGAGGAGTGTGAGCATTCCTTGGCAATGTGGCTGCTCAGCATCTTTCGGTCTGCTCGGCTGCCTGTTGGGAAACGTAGCATGCAATTTCAAAAAAAATCCTACGCTCATGCAAGATCTATCTAGGAGATGCATAGCAATGAGAGGGGGAGAGTGTGTCCACGTACCCTCGTAGACCGAAAGCGGAAGCATTTGACAACGTGGTTGATGTAGTCGAACTTCTTCTCGTTCCGACCGATCAAGCACCGAATGTACGGCACCTCCGAGTTCTGCACACGTTTAGCTCGATGACGTCCCTCGAACGCTTGATCTAGCAAAGTGTCGAGGGAGAGTTCCGTCAGCACGACGGCGTGGTGACGGTGATGGTGAAGTGATCCGCGCAGGGCTTCGCCTAAGCACTACGTGAATATGACCGGAGGCGTAAACTGTGGAGGGGGGGCGCCGCACGCGGCTAGGAATCAATGTTGTGTGTTCTAGCGGTGCCCCCCACATATATATAGGTGTGAGAGGGAGGGAAGCAGCAAGGGGCGCCCCAAGTAGGAGGGATCCTACTTGGGCGCCTCCTCCAAGTCGGCCTCCCCCCCTTCCATATGCATCAGAGGGGGAAGGAAAGAGAGGGGGGAGGGGAAGGAAAGGGGGAGGCCGAATCCTCCCCTTTCCTTCTCCCTTCCCTCCTTTCCTTCTCCTCCTATTTCGGCCTATAGGGGGCACACCAGCCCTTTAGGGGCTGGTCTGTCCCTCTCTTGGCCCATTAGGCCCGTATAGTTTGCCGAGGGTTGCCCAGAACCCCTTCTGGTGACCCGATATGTACCCGGTACCCCTGGAACACTTCCGGTGTCAGAATACTATCGTTCTGTATATGAATCTTTACCTCTCGACCATTTCGAGACTCCTCGTCATGTCCGTCATCTGAGACTCCGAACAACATTCGGTCACCAAATCACATAACTCATATAATACAAAATCGTCATCGAACGTTAAGTGTGCGGACCCTACGGGTTCGAGAACTATGTAGACATGACCGAGACACCTCTCCGGTCAATAACAATAGCGGAACCTGGATGCTCATATTGGTTCCCACATATTCTATGAAGATCTTTATCGGTCGTACCGTAATGATAACAACGTTATTCCCTTTGTCATCGGTATGTTACTTGCCCGAGATTCGATCGTCGGTATCTTCATACCTAGTTCAATCTTGTTACCGGCAAGTCTCTTTACTCATTTCGTAATGCATCATCCCGTAACTAACTCATTAGTCACATTGCTTGCAAGGCTTATCATGATGTGCATTACCGAGAGGGCCCAGAGATACCTCTCCGATACTCGGAGTGACAAATCCTAATCTTGATCTATGCCAACCCAACAAATACCTTCGGAGATACCCGTAGAGCATCTTTATAATCACCCAGTTACGTTGTGACGTTTGATAGCACACAAGGTATTCCTCTGGTATCCAGGAGTTGCATAATCTCATAGTCGAATGAATATGTATTTGACATGAAGAAAGCAATAGCAATAAAACTGAACGATCAACATGCTAAGCTAACGGATGGGTCATGTCCATCACATCATTCTCCTAATGATGTGATCCCGTTCATCGAATGACAACACATGTTTATGGTTAGGAAACTTAACCATCTTCGATTAACGAGCTAGTCTAGTAGAGGCTTACTAGGGACACGGTGTATTGTCTATGTATTCACACATGTATCAAGTTTCCTTAATACAATTCTAGCATGAATAATAAACATTTATCATGATATAAGGAAATATAAATAACAACTTTATTATTGCCTCCAGGGCATATTTCCTTCAGTCTCCCACTTGCACTAGAGTCAATAATCTAGATTACATTATCATGATTCTAACACCCATGGAGTCTTGGTGTTGATCATGTTTTGCTCGTGGAAGAGGCTTAGTCAACGGGTTTGCCACATTCAGATCCGTATGTATTTTGAAAATCTTGATGTCTGCCTCCTTGACTTGATCATGGATGGAGTTGAAGCGTCTCTTGATGTGTTTGGTTCTTTTGTGAAATCTGGATTCTTTCGCCAAGGCAATTGCTCCAGTATTGTCACAAAAGATTTTCATTGGACCCGATGCACTAGGTATTACACCTAGATCGGATATGAACACCTTCATCCAGACTCCTTCATTCGTTGCTTCCGAAGCAGCTATGTACTCCGCTTCACACGTAGATCCCGCCATGACGCTTTGCTTGGAACTACACCAACTGACAGCTCCACCATTCAATATAAATACGTATCCGGTTTGTGACTTAGAGTCATCCGGATCAGTGTCAAAACTAGCATCGACGTAACCATTTACGACAAGCTCTTTGTCACCTCCATAAACGAGAAACATATCCTTAGTGCTTTTCGGGTACTTCAGGATATTCTTGACCGCTGTCCAATGATCCACTCCTGGATTACTTTGGTACCTCCCTGCTAGACTTATAGCAAGGCACACATCAGGTCTGGTACACAGCATAGCATACATGATAGAACCTATGGCTGAGGCATAGGGAATGACTTTCATTTTCTCTCTATCTTCTGCAGTGGTCGGGCATTGAGTCTGACTCAACTTCACACCTTGTAACACAAGCAAGAACCCTTTCTTTGACTGATCCATTTTGAACTTATTCAAAACTTTATCAAGGTATGTGCTTTGTGAAATTCCAATTAAGCGTCTTGATCTATCTCTATTGATCTTGATGCCTAATATATAAGCAGCTTTACCGAGGTCTTTCATTGAAAAACTCTTATTCAAGTATCCTTTTATGCTATCCAGAAATTCTATATCATTTCGAATCAACAATATGTCATCCACATATAATATTAGAAATGCTACAGAGCTCCCACTCACTTTCTTGTAAATACAGGCTTCTTCGAAAGTCTGTATAAAACCATATGCTTTGATCCCACTATCAAAGCGTATATTCCAACTCCGAGATGCTTGCACAAGTCCATAAATGGATCGCTGGAGCTTGCACACTTTGTTAGCACCTTTAGGATCGACAAAACCTTCTGGTTGCACTCTTCTTTAAGAAATCCATTATGGAATGCAGTTTTGATGTCCATTTGCCAGATTTCATAATCATAAATGCGGCAATTGCTAACATGATTCAGACAGACTTAAGCATCGCTACGGGTGAGAAAGTCTCATCGTAGTCAACTCCTTGAACTTGTCGAAAAGCTTTTGCAACAAGTCGAGCTTTGTAGACAGTAACATTACTATCAGCGTCAGTCGTCTTCTTGAAGATCCATTTATTCTCTATGGCTCGCTGATCATCGGGCAAGTCAACCAAAGTCCATACTTTGCTCTCATACATGGATCCTATCTCAAATTTCATGGCCTCAAGCCATTTTGCGGAATCTGGGCTCATCATTGCTTCCTCATAGTTCGTAGGTTCGTCAGGGTCTAGTAACATGACTTCCAGAACATGATTACCGTACCACTCTGGTGCGGAACGTGCTCTGGTTGACCTTCGAGGTTCGGTAGTAACTTGATCCGAAATTTCATGATCATTATCCTTAGCTTCCTCTCTAGTTGGTGTAGGCATCACGGGAACGGTTTTCTGTTATGAGCTACATTCCAATTCGAGAGAAGGTACAATTACCTCATCAAGTTCTACTTTCCTCCCACTCACTTCTTTCGAGAGAAACTCCTTCTTTAGAAAGGATCCATTCTTAGCAACAAAGATCTTGCCTTCGGATCTGTGATGGAAGGTGTACCCAACAGTTTCTTTTGGGTATCCTATGAAGACGCACTTCTCCGATTTGGGTTCGAGCTTATCAGGCTGAAGCTTTTTCACATAAGCATCGCAACCCCAAACTTTAAGAAATGAAAGCTTAGGTTTCTTGCCAAACCATAGTTCATATGGTGTCGTCTCAACGGATTTAGATGGTGCCCTATTTAAAGTGAATGCAGCTGTCTCTAATGCATAACCCCAAAACGATAGTGGTAAATCGGAAAGAGACATCATAGATCGCACCATATCTAAAAAAAGTTAGGTTACGACGTTCGGACACTCCATTACGCTGTGGTGTTTCAGGTGGCGTGAGTTGTGAAACTATTCCACATTGTTTTAAATGAAGGCCAAACTCGTAACTCAAATATTTGCCTCCGCGATTAGATCGTAGAAACTTTATTTTCTTGTTATGATGATTCTCCACTTCACTTTGAAATTCTTTGAACTTTTCAAATGTTTCAGACTTGTGTTTCATCAAGTAGATATACCCATATTTGCTCAAATCATCTGTGAAGGTCAGAAAATAACGATACCCGCCGCGAGCCTCAACACTCATCGGACGGCATACATCGGTATGTATTATTTCCAATAAGTTAGTGGCTCGCTCCACTGTTCAGGAGAACGGAGTCTTAGTCATCTTGCCCATGAGGCATGGTTCGCAAGCATCAAATGATTCATAATCAAGTGATTCCAAAAGTCCATCTGAATGGAGTTTCTTCATGCGCTTTACACCAATATGACCTAAATGGCAGTGCCACAAATATGTTGCACTATCATTATCAACTTTGCATCTTTTGGCATCAATATTATGAATATGTGTATCACCACGACCGAGATTCAACAAAAATAGACCACTCTTCAAGGGTGCATGACCATAAAAGTATTACTCATATAAATAGAACAACCATTATTCTCTTATTTAAATGAATAACCATCTACATCAAACAAGAACCAGATATAATGTTCATGCTCAACGCTGGCACCAAATAACAATTATTGAGGTCTAAAAGTAATCCTGAAGGTAGATGTAGAGGTAGCGTGCCGACGACGCTCACATCGACCTTGGAACCATTCCCAACGCGCATCGTCACCTCGTCCTTAGCCAATCTTCGTTTAATTCGTAGCCCCTGTTTCGAGTTACAAATATGAGCAACCGAACCGGTATCAAATACCCAAGCACTACTACGAGCATTAGTAAGGTACACATAAATAACATGTATATCAAATATACCTTTGTTCTCTTTACCATCCTTCTTATCCGCCAAATACTTGGGCAGTTCCACTTCCAGTGACCAATCCCTTTGCAGTAGAAGCACTCAGTTTCAGGCTTAGGTCCAGACTTGGGCTTCTTCCCGGGAGTGGCAACTTCCTTGCCATTCTTCTTGAAGTTCCCTTCTTTCCTTTGCCCTTTTTCTTGAAACTAGTGGTCTTGTTAACCATCAACACTTTGATGCTCCTTCTTGATTTCTACCTCCGCAGCTTTGAGCATAGCGAAGAGCTCGGGAATTGTCTTATCCATCCCTTGCATATTATAGTTCATCACGAAGCCTCTGTAGCTTGGTGGCAGTGATTGGAGAACTCTGTCAATGACACTATCATCTGGAAGATTAACTCCTAGCTGAGTCAAGTGGTTATGATACCCAGACATTCTGAGTATGTGTTCACTGACAGAACTGTTCTCCTCCATCTTGCAGCTATAGAACTTGTTTGAGACTACATATCTCTCAACTCGGGCATTTGCTTGAAATATTAGCTTTAACTCTTGGAACATCTCATATGGTCCATGACGTTCAAAACGTCTTTGAAGTCCCGATTCTAAGCCGTAAAGCATGACACACTGAACTATTGAGTAGTCATCAACACGCGACTGCCAGGTGTTCACAACTTCTGCAGTTGCTGGAGGGGGTGGTACACCTAGCGGTGCATCAAGGACATAATTCTTCTGTGCAACAATGAGGATAATCCTCAAGTTACGGACCCAGTCCGTGTAGTTGCTACCATCATCTTTCAACTTAGCTTTCTCTAGGAACACATTAAAATTCAAGGGAACGGTAGCACGGGCCATTGATCTACAACATAGATATGCAAAAACTATCAGGACTAAGTTCATGATAAATTAAGTTTGATTAATCGTATTACTTAAGAACTCCCACTTAGATAGACATCCCTCGAGTCATCTAAATGATCACGTGATCCATATCAACTAAACCATGTCCGATCATCACGTGAGATGGAGTAGTTTTCAATGGTGAACATATCTATGTTGATCATATCAACTATATGATTCACGTTCGACCTTTCGGTCTCCAGTGTTCCGAGGCCATGTCTGTACATGCTAGGCTCGTCAAGTTTAACCTGAGTATTCCGCATGTGCAAAACTGTCTTGCACCCGTTGTATGTGAACGTAGAGCCTATCACACCCGATCATCACGTGGTGTCTCAGCATGACGAACTTTCGCAATGGTGCATACTCAGGGAGAACACTTATACCTTGAAATTTTAGTGAGGGATCATCTTATAATGCTACCGCCGTACTAAGCAAAATAAGATGCATAAAAGATAAACATCACATGCAATCAAAATATGTGACATGATATGGCCATCATCATCTTGTGCCTTTGATATCCATCTCCAAAGGATCGTCATGATCTCCATCGTCATCGGCTTGAAACCTTGATCTCCATCGTAGCATCGTGGTTGTCTCGCCAACTATTGCTTCTACAACTATCGCTAACGCATAGTGATAAAGTAAAGCAATTACATGGCGTTTGCATTTCATACAATAAAGCGACAACAATAAGGCTCCTGCCAGTTGCCGATAACTTTTACAAAACATGATCATCTCATACAATAACGTATATCACATCATGTCTTGACCATATCACATCACAACATGCCCTGCAAAAACAAGTTAGACGTCCTCTACTTTGTTGTTGCGAGTTTTACGTGGCTGCTACGGGCTTCTAGTAAGAACTGTTCTTACCTACGCATCAAAACCACAACAGTGATTTATCAAGTTTGCTGTTTTAACCTTCAACAAGGACCGGCCGCAGTCAAATTCGATTCAACTAAAGTTGGAGAAACAGACACCCGCCAGCCACCTTCATGCAAAACTAGTTGCATGTCTGTCGGTGGAACCGGTCTCATGAACGTGGTCATGTAAGGTTGGTCCGGGCCGCTTCATCCAACAATACCGCCGAATCAAAATAAGAGATTGGTGGTAAGCAGTATGATGATCACCGCCCACAACTCTTTGTGTTCTACTCGTGCATATCATCTACGCATAGACCTGGCTCGGATGACACTATTGGGAAACGTAGCATGCAATTTCAAAACAAATCCGACGCTCACGCAATATCTATCTAGGAGATGCATAACAACGAGAGGGGAGAGTGTGTCCATGTACCCTCGTAGACCGAAAACGGAAGCGTTTGACAACGAGGTTGATGTAGTTGAACTTCTTCTCGTTCCGACCGATCAAGCACCGAACGTACGGCACCTCCGAGTTTTGCACACGTTCAGCTTGATGACGTCCCTCGAACTCTTGATCCAGCAAAGTGTCGAGGGAGAGTTCCATCAGCACGACGGCGTGGTGACGGTGATGGTGAAGTGATCCGCGCAGGGCTTCGCCTAAGCACTACGTGAATATGACCGGAGGCGTAAACTGTGGAGGGGGGCGCCGCACACGGCTAGGAATCAATGTTGTGTGTTCTAGCGGTGCCCCCCACATATATATAGGTGGGAGAGGGAGGGAAGCAGCAAGGGGCGCCCCAAGTAGGAGGGATCCTACTTGGGCGCCCCCTCCAAGTCGGCCTCCCCCTTCCATATGCATCGGAGGGGGAAGGAAAGAGAGGGGGGAGGGGAAGGAAAGCGGGAGGCCGAATCCTCCCCTTTCCTTCTCCCTTCCCTCCTTTCCTTCTCCTCCAATTTCGGCCTATAGGGGGCGCACCAGCCCCTTAGGGGCTGGTATGTCCCTCTCTTGGCCCATTAGGCCCATTTAGTTTGCCGGGGGTTGCCCGGAACCCCTTCCGGTGACCCGATACGTACCCAGTACCCCCGGAACACTTCCTGTGTCCGAATACTATCGTCCTATATATGAATCTCTACCTCTCGACCATTTCGAAA
Organism: Aegilops tauschii subsp. strangulata; assembly: GCF_002575655.3. Lineage (NCBI taxonomy): Eukaryota > Viridiplantae > Streptophyta > Magnoliopsida > Poales > Poaceae > Aegilops > Aegilops tauschii. The sequence continues at coordinate 221,615,321 of NC_053041.3, forward strand.
CTCCTCGTCATGTCCGTCATCCAAGACTCCGAACAACATTCGGTCACCAAATCACATAACTCATATAATACAAAATCGTCATCGAACGTTAAGCGTGCGGACCCTAGGGGTTCAAGAACTATGTAGACAGACCGAGACACCTCTCCGGTCAATAACCAACAGCGGAACCTGGATGCTCATATTGGTTCCCACATATTCTATGAAGATCTTTATCAGTCGTACCGTAGTGACAACAACATTATTCCCTTTGTCATCGGTATGTTACTTGCTACCTCTTGAGCACTGCGTTGGTTTTCCCTTGAAGAGGAAAGGGTGATGCAGTAAAGTAGCGTAAGTATTTCCCTCAGTTTTTGAGAACCAAGGTATCAATCCAGTAGGAGGCCACGCTCGAGTCCCACGCACCTACACAAACAAATAAGAACCTCGCAACCAACGCGATAAAGGGGTTGTCAATCCCTTCACGGTCACTTACGAGAGTGAGATCTGATAGATATGATAAGATAATATTTTTTGTATTTTTATGATAAATAGAAATAAAGATGCAAAGTAAAAATAAACGGCAATAAAAATAGCTAAGTGTTGGAAGATTAATATAATGGAGAACAGACCTGGGGGCCATAGGTTTCACTAGTGGCTTCTCTCAAGAGCATAAGTATTACGGTGGGTGAACAAATTACTGTCGAGCAATTGATAGAATTGAGCATAGTTATGAGAATATCTAGGTATGATCATCTATATAGGCATCACGTCCGTGACAAGTAGACCGAAACGATTCTGCATCTACTACTATTACTCCACACATCGACCGCTATCCAGCATGCATCTAGAGTATTAAGTTCAAAAGAACAGAGTAATGCTTTAAGCAAGATGACATGATGTAGAGGGATAAACTCATGCAATATGATATAAACCCCATCTTTTTATCCTCGATGGCAACAATACAATACGTGCCTTGCTGCCCCTGCTGTCACTGGGAAAGGACACCGCAAGATTGAACCCAAAGCTAAGCACTTCTCCCATTGCAAGAAAGATCAATCTAGTAGGCCAAACCAAACTGATAATTAGAAGAGACTTGCAAAGATAACCAATCATACATAAAAGAATTCGAGGAGATTCAAATATTGTTCATAGATAAACTTGATCATAAACCCACAATTCATCGGTCTCGACAAACACACCGCAAAATAAGAATTACATCAAATAGATCTCCAAGGGAATCGAGGAGAACATTGTATTGAGATCCAAAGAGAGAGAAGAAGCCATCTAGCTAACAACTATGGACCCGAAGGTCTGAGGTAAACTACTCACACATCATTGGAGAGGCTATGGTGTTGATGTAGAAGCCCTCCGTGATCAATGCCCCCTCCGGCAGGACGCCGGAAAAGGCCCCAAGATGGGATCTCACGGGTACAGAAGGTTGCGGCGGTGGAATTAGGGTTTTGGCTCCGTATATGATGTTTCCAGGGTGTGTGGGTATATATAGGAGGAAGAAGTACATCGGTGGAGCAATGTGGGCCCCACGAGGGTGGAGGGCGCGCCTGGGGGAGGTGGGCGTGCCCCCCTACCTCGTGCTCTCCTCGTTGATTGCTTTACATAGACTCCAAGTCCTCTGGATCACGTTTTTCCCAAAAATCACGTTCCCGAAGGTTTCATTCCGTTTGGACTCCGTTTGATATCCTTTTCCTTCGAAACACTGAAATAGGCAAAAAAACAACAATTTGGACTGGGCCTCTGGTTAATAGGTTAGTCCCAAAAATAATATAAAAGTGTATAATAAAGCCCATTAATCATCCAAAACAGAATATAATATAGCATGGAACAATAAAAAATTATAGATACGTTGGAGACGTATCATTACTTGCCCGAGATTCGATCGTCGGTATCTTCATACCTAGTTCAATCTCGTTACCGGCAAGTCTCTTTACTCGTTCCGTAATGCATCATCCCATAACTAACTCATTAGTCACAGTTCTTGCAAGGCTTATCATGATGTGCATTACCGAGAGGGCCCAGAGATACCTCTCCGATACTCGGAGTGACAAATCCTAATCTCGATCTATGACAACCCAACAAATACCTTCAGAGGTACCTGTAGAGCATCTTTATAATCACCCATTTACATTGTGACATTTGATAGCACACAAGGTATTCCTCCGGTATCCGGGAGTTGCATAATCTCATAGTCGAAGGAATATGTATTTGACATGAAGAAAGCAATAACAATAAAACTAAACGATCAACATGCTAAGCTAATGGATGGGTCTTGTCCATCACATCATTCTCCTAATGATTTGATCCCATTCATCAAATGACAACACATGTCTATGGTTAGGAAACTTAACCATCTTTGATTAACGAGCTAGTCTAGTAGAGGCTTACTAGGGACACGGTGTTTTGTCTATCTATTCACAGATGTATCAAGTTTCCGGTTAATACAATTCTAGCATGAATAATAAACATTTATCATGATATAAGGAAATATAAATAACAACTTTATTATTGCCTCTAGGGCATATTTCCTTCACTGCCGCCAAATGCCATGGTCAAGAAAATGACCGCTGAGGAAAGCGAACATTGTCGAGCAATGTTGTTGCTCGACTGCTTCTAGTATGCTCACCTGCTGCCCCTACGGGGTGATGGATCTTGCGGGAGTTCGGGCTCCCATCCACTCACGCCATGGGCGACCCTGTCCGCACAACCTCTTCGCTACATGTCGCTTGGGACATTGTCCTCCACCACAATGGCGTCTTCCTTCTTCAAGCAGGAGCCAGACTCCGACCATGACAACGTCGATTTGACTCCGCCGTCAGAGTCAGAGTTTGAGCAGTAGCTCCGAAGGCTTTCCAGAACCAACTCATCAAAATGGCCCCTAACGGTGACCTGGACTAAGGGGTACTAACCTATACGACCCACATTCCATGGGCCGACCTCACGGCCTACCAATCATTAGAAGTAAGGGCTCTGGAAGCTCTGAACCTCAGCGTGATCAAGATGGACACCTCCGAAGACTTGACATGTACTCCTAGGATAGCTCAATAACCGTCCTAATGGCAACCGACCATATGTGTAACCTAGGTATCCCCGGTGCATATATGATCCATGGGGTTTAGTCTTTAGAGACGCGATTACCAGCCTTAGGGTTTAGAACATGATACGACTCCAAGTATCTATTATTTTTGATTGTTCCATGCTATTATATTATCTGTTTTGGATGTTTTATATGCATTAATATGCTATTTTATATTATTCTTGGGACTAACCTATTAACCTAGAGCCCAGTGCCAGTTCCTGTTTTTCCCTGTTTTTGAGTTTCGCAGAAAAGGAATACCAAACGGAATAAAACCTTCGCAATGATTTTTCTTGGACCAGAAGACAACCAGGAGACTTGGAGATGAAGTCGGAGGAGCCACGAGGCGGCCACACGGACGGAGGGCGCCCCCCCACCCTTGTGGGCCCCTCGTGCACCTCCTGACCTAATTCTTGCGCCTATATATTCCCATATATCCCCAAACCAACAGAGGCATCCACGAAAACACTTTTCCACCGCCGCAACCTTCTGTACCCATGAGATCCCATCTAGGGGCCTTTTCCGGCATCCTGCCGGAGGGGGATTCGATCACGGAGGGCTTCTACATCAACTCTATTGCCCTTCCGATGAAGCGTGAGTAGTTTACCACAGACCTACGGGTCCATAGCTAGTAGCTAGATGGCTTCTTCTCTCTATTTGATTCTCAATACCATGTTCTCCTCGATGTTCTTGGAGATCTATTCGATGTAATACTTTTTTGCGGTGTGTTTGCCGAGATCCAATGAATTGTGGATTTATCATCAGCTTATCTATGAATATTATTTGAATCTCCTCTAAAGTATTTTATGCATTATTTGATATCTTTGTAATTCTCTTAGAACTATCGGTTTGGTTTGGCCAACTAGATTGGTTTTTCTTGCAATAGGAGAAGTGCTTAGCTTTGGGTTCAATCTTGCGGTGTCCTTTCCCAGTGACAGTAGGGACAGCAAGGCACGTATTGTATTGTTGCCATCGAGGATAAAGAGATGGGGTTTTCATCATATTGCTTGAGTTAATTCCTCTACATCATGTCATCTTGCTTAATGCGTTACTCCGTTCTTTATGAACTTAATACTCTAGATGCATGCTGGATAGCTGTTGATGACCCACAAGTATAGGGGATCAATTGTAGCTCTTTTTGATAAGTAAGAGTGTCTAACCCAATGAGGAGCAGAAGGAAATGACAAGTAGTTTTCAGTAAGGTAATGTCTGCAAGTGCTGAAATTGTAAGTAGCGGAGTAGTTTGATAGTGATACGTCTCCAACGTATCTATAATTTTTGATTGTTCCATGCTATTATATATTCTGTTTTGGATGTTTAGTGGGCTTTATTATACACTTTTATATTATTTTTGGGACTAACCTATTAACCGGAGGCCCAGCCCGAATTGCTGTTTTTTTTGCCTATTTGAGTGTTTCGAAGGAAAGGAATATCAAACGGAGTCCAAACGGAATAAAACCTTCGGGAACGTGATTTTCGGAACAAACGTGATCTAGAGGACTTGGAGTGGACGTCAAGAAACGAACGAGGAGGCCACGAGGCAGGGGGGCGTGCCTACCCCCCTGGGCGCGCCCTCCACCCTCGTGGGCCCCTCGTAGCTCTCCTGACCGACCTCCTTCGCCTATATATACTCATATACCCTGGAAACATCAGATACAGAGCCAAAACCCTATTTCCACCGCCGCAACCTTCTGTACCCGTGAGATCCCATCTTGGGGCCTTTCACGGAGAGCTTCTACATCAACACCATAGCCTCTCCGATGACGTGTGAGTAGTTTACCTCAGACCTTCGGGTCCATAGTTATTAGCTAGATAGCTTCTTCTCTCTCTTTGGATCTCAATACAAAGTTCTCCTCGATTCTCTTGGAGATCTATTTGATGTAACTCTTCTTTTTGCGGTGTGTTTGTCGAGATCCGATGAATTGTGGGTTTATGATCAAGATTATCTATGAACAATATTTGAATCTCCTCTGAATTCTTTTATGTATGATTGGTTATCTTTGCAAGTCTCTTCGAATTATCAGTTTGGTTTGGCCTACTAGATTGATCTTTCTTGCAATGGGAGAAGTGCTTAGCTTTGGGTTCAATCTTGCGGTGCTCGATACCAGTGACAGTAGGGGAAACGACACGTATTGTATTGTTGCCATCGAGGATAAAAATATGGGGTTTATATCATATTGCATGAGTTTATCCCTCTACATCATGTCATCTTGCTTGAAGCGTTACTCTGTTCTAATGAACTTAATGCTCTAGATGCATGCTGGATAGCGGTCGATGTGTGGAGTAATAGTAGTAGATGCAGGCAGGAATCGGTCTACTTGTCACGGACGTGATGCCTATATACATGATCATACCTAGATATTCTCATAACTATGCTCAATTCTATCAATTGCTCGACAGTAATTTGTTCACCCACCGTAATACTTATGCTATCTTGAGAGAAGCCACTAGTGAAACCTATGGCCCCCGTGTCTATTTTCCATCATATTAATCTCCCGTCAACAAACTATTTCTATTACCATTTACCTTGCAATCTTTACTTTTACTCTTTACCATAAAAATACCAAAAATATTATCTTATCATCTCTATCAGATCTCACTCTCGTAAGTGACCGTGAAGGGATTGACAACCCCTTTATCGCGTTGGTTGCGAGGTTCTTATTTGTTTGTGTAGGTGCGTGGGACTCGAGCGTGGTCTCCTACTGGATTGATACCTTGGTTCTCAAAAACTGAGGGAAATACTTACGCTACTTTACTGCATCACCCTTTCCTCTTCAAGGGAAAACCAACGCAGTGCTCAAGAGGTAGCAGATAGCAAGATAATTTGTAACGAGCAAGTAACGATAGTAGTAACAAAAGTGCAGCAAGGTAGCCCAATCTTTTGAGGCAAAGGACAGGCCAAAACGGTCTCTTATGATAAGCAAAGCGTTCTTGAGGGTACACGGGAATTTCATCTAGTCACTTTCATCATGTTGGTTCGATTTGTGTTTGCTACTTTGATAATTTGATATGTGGGTAGGTGCTATTCTTACTTAAACAAACCTCCTACTTATGATTAACCCTCCCACAGGCATCCGCAACTACGAGAAAAGTATTAAGAATAAATTCTAACCATAGCATTAAAATTTTGGATCCAATTGGTCCCTTACGGAATAGCACATAAACTGAGGTTTAAGCTTCTGTCACTCTCGCAACCCATCATCTAATAGCTACTCCACAATGCATTCCCTTAGGCCCAAATATGGTGAAGTGTCATGTAGTCGACGTTCACATGACACCACTAAGGGGATAACAACATACATACTATCAAAATATCGAACACATATCAAATTCACATGATTACTTGCAACATGATTTCTCCCGTGACCTCAAGAACAAAAGTAACTACTCACAAATGATAATCATGCTCAAGATCAGAGGGTTATTAAATAGCATAATGGATCTGAACATATAATCTTCCACCAAATAAACAATATAGTAATCAACTACAAGATGTAATCAACACTACTAGTCGCCCACAAGCACCAATCTACAGTTCCGGTAACAAGATTGAACAGAAGAGATGAACTAGGGTTTGAGATGAGATGGTGCTGTTGAATATGTTGATGGAGATTGCCCTCTCCAAGATGGGAGAGTTGTTGGTGATGATGATGACGATGATTTCCCCCTCCGGGATGGAAGTTCCCCCGGCGGAATAGCTCCGCCGGAGGGCAAAAGTGCTCCTGTCCAAGTTCCGCCTCGAGACGGCAACACTCCATCCCGAAAGTCCTCTCCTTATTTTTTGTAGGTCAAAATGACTTATATACGAGAAGATGGGCACCGGAGGTGGGCCTGGGTGAGCACAACCCACCAGGGCGCGCCTGGGCTCCCTGGCGTGCCCAAGTGGGTTGTGCCCACCTGGTGGGCCCCCTATGGTAGTTATTTGCTCCAATAATTCTTAAATAATCCATAAAAAATCTCCGTGAAGTTTCAGCTTGTTTGGAGTTGTGCAGAATAGGTGGCCTGACGTAGCTTTTCCATGTCCAGATTTCCAGCTGCCGGAATTCTCCCTCTTGGTGTGTACCTTGCAAATTATGAGAGAAAAGGCATTAGAATTACTCCAAAAAGCAGTATTATGGATAAAAACATTATAAATAACAGTAAGAAAACATGATGCAAAATGGACGTATCAACTCCCCCAAGCTTAGACCTCGCTTGTCTCAAGCGAAAACCAAAATCGAAAAACATGTCCTCATGCTTTGAGAGAGAGGTGTCGATAAAAACAAAATACGGACATAGAAGCATTATGTTGATTATTATAACAACAACAAATTTAAACATAAGACTTTTATCATATACTTCTCATGAATAAGTAACAGTTCATCACACAATCGAAGTATAAAGCAAAAACTCTATTAGAAACCAACAAACTATGTTCTCAGTCAACTTTGCAACTACAATTCATCATCTTTTCAGGAAGGGTCACGTGTCGGAGCCTTTAAGCAAGTCCACATACTCAACCATCATATAGTCTTCTATGATTGCTAACACTCACCGCGTACACATGAGCAAAACGTTTCAACCAGACACATAGAAAGATAGGGGCTTATAGTTTCGCCTCCCAACATATTCACCTCAAGGGTGATGTCAACAGTAATAACTCATGCTATCTATATTCAACTGGACATATGTGCTGTAAGTGCATCTAGTGCCCCTTAGTGATTTTGGTGTATTGAAGACTTATAGGTTAAGGGACTAATGTGTTTATGAGTGTACACATGTCTATAAGTCTATGAGGAGTTTGATATTTACAAAGAAAGTCGACCCCTAAAAATGAAGTTCTTCGACTGAAGACTTTGGATTTCTGAAGACTTTGAAAGTGAAGAAATTGGTGTGACCTTGAAGACTTGGTATTCATTCGAGGAACATGAAGCGTGAAGACTTTGGTTTTCGTAGTTTCATTCTCTCTTTCTTGAGTCATAGGAAACACCGTACTGTTAAAGGGGGTCGAGGAAATACTAAGGAAAAATTTCCATGTGATGCTCAACTCAAAATCCTACACCTACCAATCCCTTCGAGTGAAGCCACTGGAAATCTCATACAGTTCAGTCATATTCTTCAGTGACAGAGACGAAGTTCTTCTGGTCTCTGAGGAATTTGTTCTGACCGAGCAGTGAGGAATTCGCTAGTGCGGATTGCCTACACAGTGAGGAACATGATAGCCCTGAGGAATTCGAGCCTCAAATATCCGACCGTTGCTGTGCTATGCGCCAGCTGTCCCAACATATCTACCCACCTAACGGTCATATTAGTGAAGGGCATTTATGTCTTATCATGTCGGGCTGCTCCCTAGGCTATAAATAGCCGACCCCTACAACCACTATCTGGTTGGCTGCTCCGAGAGAAACTGACACTTGTCATTTGAGAGCATCCCATCCTCCGAGGACTTTGAGCGAAAATCATCAAGTGAGGAAAAACCAAACACCTACAAACCCAAAGTGATTGAGCATCACTGAAGAGATTGATCCTGCATGGATCCGACGCTTGTTACATTTGAAGACTGTGCTTCTTCCAGACGGTTAGGCGTCATGGTCTAGAGCATCCAAGAGGAATTGTGGATTGCCGAGTGACCGAGTTTGTGAAGGTTTGGAAGTCACATGAAGACTTATTACGAGTGATTGGGCGAGGTCTGTGTGGCCTTAGCTCAAGGAGAATACGGTGAGGACTGTGTGTCCGGGACTGTGTGTCCTCAAGTTTAAATACCTAGCCGCTCCAACCAGACGTACAATTGAGATAGCAGTTGGAACTGGTCTACCAAATCATTGTCTTCACCAAGCTTACTGGTTCTATTTCCTCAACTCTTTCATTTCCTCATAACTGTGTTGTGCACTTGTTCATATCTGTGTTTGAAGACTTTGACTGATGACTTTCTCAATTTCCTCAGTTCAATTTCTTCAGTCTGTTTGTCTTCATCCTGTGCTATCCTGTGTTTTACGCTTTCTGTACTTTGTGCTCATCTTCATTTCATCATGATGACCATGCTTGTATTCTGCTATGTTTACTTTTGAGTACTTATTCCGCTGCAAGTAGTTCTTCGCTAAGGAATTTCCTCACCCGCAAATTCCTCAGTGAAGAATTCATAAAAATCGCCTATTCACCCTCCTCTAGTCGATATAACGCACTTTCAATTGGTATCAGAGCAAGGTACTCCCTTGTTCTGTGTGATTTTGGCTTAACCGCCTGGAGTTTTAGTTATGTCGACCACAGGAATGAAGACTGTGTCATGCCCCATCTTTGACGGTCACGAGTATCCCAAGTGGAAGGCCATGATGAAGAAGCGCCTCATGGCGATGAAAAGTGAGCTGTGGACCGTCACTGAGATTGGTCTGACCGATCTGTGCAAGATGGCGGAAGCTGATGACATTCGCAAGTACACTCTTCTCAACCTCACGACAAAGGACGTCATCTGCTCCTGTCTGTCTCAAAATCAGTTCAGGAACATCATGCATCTCGATCATGCGAAGCTTATCTGGGACCGTCTCTCCGAGGTCTATGAAGTCATCGAACCCGTCATGATCCTTGGTTTGAGGACTTCAAGGAATCTCTCAAAGCGATGACATTCGAACCAGAATCATCATCTTCTACACCATGCCTTATGGCAAAAGATGCAAAAGGTAACTGAATGCTATCTATCTGAATCCAGTGATGATGAATCTGGTGATGAGTTTGGACCCAGCTATGTCAAACTTGCTGCCCTTGCCAGTAAACAACAAAGAGCTTTGGAAAAATTTCAATACATGCTAAATAAGAGTGATGATATGTTGGGTGAAGAAATGGATCAGTCGAAAGCTTTGGCCGAGAGTCTTCAGAGACTTCAGTCTAAGTTTGACACCCTTCAAGGTCATCATAACACTCTCTTATCTGACCATGCCAAGCTTTCTTATGAGTTTCTTCAAAGAAAACAAGATCTTGAAAAGCTAAGAGTGAGTTATGAAGATCTTCAGAAAGAGCGCGATTCATTACTTGCTCAACAAATCAGCGCTAATCAGGAAGAATTTGTTCCTCCATGTTTGAAGTGCATTGAACGTGAATCTGCTAATTCTTCACCTGAATGTTCAAGTGCTTCTAATGCTACAAACTCTTCACCTGTCTCTGCTATCACTAATTCCTCATCTGAGGACCTTGCTAGTATCACTGATGATGCAGGGCTGAAGGAATTGTACATGACAAGCATGTACAAAAGCCTCAAAGGGCATCAGACTCTTTGTGATGTGCTTAAAAAGCAGATCCTCAACAAGAACCCTAGGAAAGAGGGTATTGCCTTTGAGAGGAAACTCAATGCTGATGGAACTTATTGGAAGCCTGAGCAGTACCCCAAAACCTCATGGGTTGCTGCAAAGGGACCTCCAGTTGATCCATCTAATTTATCTGGCTTTACATGTGATTCTCCTCATTCTGCTGATGAGTCATTTGACTCCAACTATAAACTGTTCAAAAATCAGAATGGTGAAGTATTTGCTAGATATGTTGGCACTAACTGCAGGAACGGTTCCCCTATGAAGAAAATCTGGATTCCCAAACAGTGCCTTGAAAGTCTTCAGGCGAATGTCCTCATGACACCACCTGTGAAGAATAGGAACCCGAGATCAAATTCTTCATATGGATCAAATTCCTCAAAAGGATCCAAGTCCTCATATGAACATCATCGTGCTAACCCCTCTGTTTCGCAGGGAAGAGCTAAGGGCTATGAATATGTGCATTATTCAAACCATTATGTTCATAAGTCCTCGAAGAATTTCTTTGCTTATTCATATGCTTATCCTAACTCCTCTTATGTGAAACAAAATGGACTGGCTTCTATGCCACCTTTCTCGTATGGAGCTCGCAGAGTGATGAACTCTTTGCCACCCCGTCAGATGTGGGTGGTGAAGAAAAAGATCTAATCTCTTCTACAGGGTCAGGTCTCCAGACGTGTGTAAACGTCTTAAGAATTTGCTGGAGACCTGAAATTGCCTGAAAGGACGCAGGCTAATCATGAAGAAATGAACCCTCATTTCTCACTTCCTCACACCGCTTTATCTGTTCTATTGCTTGATGAAATTGATCTGATGAATTGATGTTATATTATTCACTGATGAAGTATATGAGTTCGTAAGCTGCACTAATTCATCTGCAGGATGATCAACCCAAAGCCCATGAGTGGGTCCTCGATAGTGGATGTACAAATCACATGACTGGTGACAAGAATCTATTGATGGATGCTCCCTTATCTCCATTGCATCTGAAGCATATCATCTTCGCTGACAAAGGCAAAAGTCAGGTATTGGGTCTAGGTAAGGTTGCTATCTCAAAGGATCGACACATGGACAAAGTCATGCTTGTCGAGTCCTTAGGATACAACCTCATGTCTGTCTCAATGCTTTGCGATCTTGATATGGTTGTTGTCTTTGGCAAGTATCGTTGTGTTGTGATCATGGAAGCTGACAATTCCAAAGTCTTCGAAGGCTTTAGGAGAGGAGACTTGTATATTGTTGATTTCTCTACAGGACCACAACCAGCCGTGTGCCTACTTGCAAAAGCTTCAGAAGGCTGGCTATGGCATCGACGACTTGGTCATGCAGGCATGAGGAATTTGCACACGCTTGCGAAGAAGAAGCATGTCATTGGCATTGAGAATGTCAAATTCCTAAAGGATCACTTATGCGGAGCCTGTGAAGCTGGAAAGATGACCAAGGCCAAACATCCAGCGAAGACAATCATGACTACCACTCGACCATTGGAATTGCTTCATATGGATCTCTTCGGTCCTAACCATTATTCTGCAGTTACAAATGATGCATCTCTATATGGCTTTGTTATTGTTGATGATTACTCTCGTTACACATGGGTACATATTGTCACTTACAAACACGAAGTGCAGGAAGTCTTCAAACGATTTTCCTCGAGGGCTTCAACCAACTTTGGTGTGAAGATCAAGCACATCAGAAGTGACAATGGAACTGAGTTCAAGAATTCTGGTCTTGATGACTATCTTTATGAACTTGGTATTACTCATGAGTTATCTGCTCCTTATACTCCTCAACAGAATGGCGTTGTGGAGCGCAAGAACAGGACTCTCGTTGAGATGGCTCGCACTATGCTTGATGAATACAAGACGCCTCGTCACTTCTGGATTGAGGCAATTTATACTGCGTGCCACATCATCAACAGAGTATATCTTCAAAAATTCTTCAAGAAGACTGCATATGAACTCCTCACTGACAAGAAACCCAATGTGAGTTATTTTAAAGTCTTCGGTGCTAAATGTTGGATTAGAGATCCTCATCACAACTCAAAATTTGCACCGAAAGCACATGAAGGTTTTATGCTTGGTTACGAAAAGGACTCACACACCTACAGAGTCTTCAACAACGTTCTTCACAAGGTTGTTGAAACTGTAGATGTGCGGTTTGATGAAACTAATGGCTCGCAAAGAGAGCACCTACCTTCTGTGATAGATGAACCAGCACCTGAGGAAACTATCAAGTTCAAGGCTACTGAGGATGTCATTCCTACCGAAGAATATGCTGAAGAATTCATTCCAGAACGAGAAGAACGTCGAGCTAATGCACCTGAAAATGCTGAAGAAAATGGTGCTGAAGAAAATGCTGATCAAATTCCTCGACGACAACCCGCTCATCCTCGCGTGGCAAAAGAAGTGCAGATTGAGAAAATCATCGATGACATTGAAGCACCAGGTCCTCTCACACGCTCAAGAGCTTCACATTTATCTAACTTTTGTGGGCACTTTGCTTTTGTCTCTATCACAGAGCCCGCTAAGGTAGATGAAGCATTTCTGGAGCCTGAGTGGATTCAAGCTATGCAAGAAGAATTACATCAGTTCGAGCTCAACCACGTTTGGGAACTGGTCAAACGTCTAGATCCTCGCAAGCACAATATCATTGGCACAAAGTGGATCTACCACAACAAGCAAGATGAAAATGGCCTTGTGGTGAGGAATAAGGCACGACTTGTAGCTCAAGGCTACACACAGGTTGAAGGAATTGACTTCGATGAAACTTTTGCACCTGTTGCTAGACTTGAGGCTATTCGAATATTACTTGCTTATGCTAACCATCATGATATCACTCTATATCAAATGGATGTGAAAAGTGCATTCCTCAATGGTAAGCTTGAGGAAGAAGTATATGTTGCTCAACCCCCAGGTTTTGAAGATCCAAAGCATCCTGACGAAGTCTTCGGACTTAATAAGGCCCTCTTTGGCCTCAAGCAGGCCCCTCGGGAGTGGTATGATACTTTGAAGGAATTCCTCATGAAGAAAGGCTTCAAACCCGGTTCACTCGACCCTACTCTTTTCACTAAATCTTATGATGGTGAACTGTTTGTGTGGCAAATATATGTTGATGATATTATCTTTGGCTGTACTGACCAACGTTACAGTGATGAATTTGCCTATATGATGAGTGAAGAATATCAAATGTCTATGATGGGAGAATTGAAATTTTTTTAGGTCTTCAAATTCGTCAACAGCGCAATGGCATATTCATATCTCAGGAGAAATACCTCAAGGATGTATTGAGGAAATTCGGCATGCAAGATTGCAAAGGCGTCAAAATCCCTATGCCCACAAATGGCCATCTATGCACTGATGAAAATGGTATTGACTTCGATCAAAAGGTATATCGCTCCATGATTGGTTCCTTATTGTACCTATGTGCATCTAGGCCAGATATTATGCTTAGTGTTTGCATGTGTGCCCGATTTCAAGCTACACCAAAGGAATCACACCATAAGGCTGTGAAGCATATTCTTCGATATCTAGCTCACACACCAACACTTGGATTATGGTACCCCAAGGGCTCGGCTTTTGATCTCATTGGATATTCTGACTCTGACTATGCCGGTGATCGTGTGGACCGCAAGTCAACATCTGGCACATGCCATTTCCTCGGAAGATCTTTGGTCTGTTGGTCCTCGAAGAAACAGAACTGTGTATCACTGTCTACTGCTGAAGCTGAGTACATTGCTGCTGGTTCTTGTTGTGCTCAATTGCTATGGATGAAGCAAACTCTCAAGGACTACGGCGTCAACGTGAAGAATGTGCCTCTCTTCTGTGACAATGAGAGTGCCATCAAGATTGCTCACAACCCAGTTCAGCACTCAAAGACAAAGCACATTCAGATTCGTCATCATTTTCTTCGTGATCATGTGTTGAAGGGCGACATTTCTATTGAGCATGTGAAGACTGAAGAACAGCTAGCTGATATCTTCACAAAGCCCTTGGATGAAAAGAGATTTAGCAAGTTGCGGTGTGAGCTAAATATCTTAGAATCTTCGAATGTTCTCTGAAAAGGACACTCATCCTAACACTTATGCAAAATTGATGACTTAGATGTGCAACACATGAAGACACGTTTTTCTTCAATCAATGAAGAATAACACTCTAAGTGTGAAGAAATTAACGAAGAATTTGATTCTCAGAGACCTACGACAATTGTACGCGGTGTCTGAAATCATCATTCTTATACGGTGGGTCACGCCACCACCAAAAGTTGAAAATCTTCAATTTGAGTTTTTCCTCAGTTTTGGAATTCCTCAATTGTTCAATTTCTTCAACTTTGTATTGTCTTCACTGTTTCCGTCGTTTTTCTTCATTGGCTATATATATATATATGAGTTTATGTCCTCTACAACATTCACTTATTGCTAATTCTTCATGTTGCTTTTCCTGCTAAGTGAATGTGATCGGGCCCTTCCCCCTCTATGCTAAACTCAACCCAATCTATTCACAAATTCTTCATGTGCGTTCTATTTGAAACTCGCTCAAAATCTTCACTGTGTCCTTGTCAGCTGAAGAATTTGCGAACGGAACTTTTAACTTATCTTATCTAAATTTTTGGCTTTGCCGCTCAAACCGTTCCACATCCCACGATAATACTTATCTATTCACCCACGATCGCCACCTCTCAGTACGTGGGTGACACATGTCAAGCGAATGAGAAGGGTCAGGGGCACGTTCGTCCAATTTCTTCGGGCGAACAGTTTTTCACCGTGGCTATAAATACCCCTCCCCTTCCTCACTTCTCTTTTACTCCGCTCGACCTCACTCCAGCTTGAGCTTCTCAAACCCTACCACCGCCGCTACTTCATCGTCGCCGGTGAAGAAGAGCTTCACTGCCTCAACCTCGTCGCCGTCGTACTCGCGCCGGCTGCGGATTTCTTCACTCCGCCGCCGCCGTAGTTGTCTTCCTCCACCGAGTTAGGGCGTGGAAGATCTGAACTGACGAACTTCACATCTACACTTCCCAGTTCGTCGTGTTGTTCATCCACGGTAATTAAAAGTTACTTTTACTGCCCTCTTTGATTCGAATGATTTCTACAAAATCTTCAAAGGTGTTTTTCTTCAAATCTTCACTCACTAAACACCTCACATGTCATCTGTTCTTGATCCGTTTCTCTAAGCAATATTTTTCTTCAAGATTCCTCAATTGTGTGGATTTCTGATCTATACAACTCTGGAACCTAAGACAAAGAACGCTTAGTGAAATTCTTCAAGACTCAGCTGGTCAAATTCCTCAAACTTGTTCTTTTTGAAAAACCTTCTGAGAACGCATATGACCTCTCCAAATTACTCGCAACTATACTCTATTCACAGGTACACATGTCCGCTGCTGAATCACTAGGTTCTCATCAACTTAACTCATTTGCAGCGTTCCTCGAAGAAAAGTTGCATACATCTTCAGAGAATTCAATTGTCCAAATTCCTCAGCTGAAGAAAATGGCTGATGGAAAGAAGCCGCAGAAAGGAGGAAAGAGGCCTGAGGTAAATATTGCCTTTGAGATCCCTGATGACATATACAAGGACTATTGCACTCCTAATGAGGCCAAGTTTGGCAAGGAGGACAAAAATCAGTGCAAGGTGCACATCCAAAGGATAGAGAGGAGATGGGCATGGGAATGGAGGGAGTACAGGTATGTTACTCCCAAGTATATGAAGAAATTCGCTCTAAATCCTCCATGCCCAAGACCTCCATTGGCACCTGGCCAGATAGCAGATCCCACCAGCCTCAAGCGCGGTGAGGACTATCCTGACGAATGGGCCAAGCGCCAGGCCAAATTGGCCAGACAAGCAAGAGAAGCAGTGAGGAAATTCAACGAAGACTCTGCTACTGCTGCTGCCACTGCTGAGGCCTCTGCAAGCAAGCCAAAGAAGGCCATGACAAAGAAGCCTGCTCATAAGCCAAGTGCTTCACCCTCAATGTTCTCACGGCCAAGTTCCTCAGCAATGCCCTCACGGCCAGAATCTTCAAAGCCCTCACAGCCAACTCCTCATGCTGCTCCCGCTCCTCCAAAGTCCTCAGCTCCTCCGCCAAAGTCCTCAGCTTCTCTGACCAAATCCTCTGCACCTGTGCATCTTGCCATGTGCCAAAGGACAACAAGCATCTCTATTGCCTCATGAGCTTCTGCTAGTTCCTCAACTGCACCAAATTCTTCAACGGGACCCTCTCCGCTGAAGACAAAGGCCACTGCTGGACGTGGCTCTCGCCCAAGTCCTCACAAGAAGCAGGTCGCCTTCCAAGTGCCGTCTGGTGAAGACGAAGCTGATGATGAGGAACTTGCCGAAATCATTAGAGACAGGCAGCTCAGGGCCGCTAGAGCCAAGGGCACAAATGTGCCACTGCTTTTGGATCCTAAATTGATCCTTGATTACATCGATCTCTGGCACAAGGACCCCAACACTCTTATGCCTGATTTCAAGCCGACTCCTGGCCAAAGTCATATGCTGACTGCCTTCATCCAAGAAGAAAAATGGAAATTTGAGAAGGCCAGGCAAATCAAGAAAGCGCAGTACAAAAAGGAGCGCTTCCTGAAGAAAAATGTTGTCTCAATGACAACTGAAGAACTTGTCAACATTCAATCTGAGACCAAGAACCTCAGTGATGAATCTGACATATACAGAGCTGACTGGCTTGGAGCCAAAGTCAGGTTTGTGAAATTGACTGAAAAGTTCACTTTCAATGTTGCAGCCCCAACACAACAAGAAAATCCTCAAGCTGAAGCATCTGCTCAGCCGACTGAAGAAAATGCCAGCATCGCTGATGACATTCAGGCTGCTGAAGAAACTCAAAGTACCAGGGCTGATGACTGCATTCCAACCGCTGATGAAATTGCCAGGGCATCCACTAGTGGTGCGCCTGAAGAAAATGAAGAAATCGGGGCAACTACATCAGTTGTGCCTGAAGAAATTCAACCAATTTCCTCTGCTCCTCCTACGCCTACACCAACTCCAATCTTTCCATCTGCATCAGATGTGAAGAAGACCAAGGCTGCGGAGCGTGCAGCTGTGAAGAAAAGGAAGGCATCAACTTCATCAGATTCTTCAGCTCCGAAGAAGATGAAGCCATTAACCAGCTCTTATGCAAATCCAATTGATGTTGTTCCCGTCTCATCCATTCCATCAAAGGACCTTGTTCCTTTTGATGAAGAATATGTGATTCCAAGTGAATCTGATGATGACATTCCTTCTGCTGCTTCGTCAGAGCAGTTGGATGAAGAAATTGAAGTGGATGCAATCCCTTCAACACCAATTGTCTCCTCGCCTATGCCTCAGTTCACTGCTGAAGAGGCCGGCGTTGAAGAAATGGAAGAAGAAGATGTGGACATTGGGTGTACAACACCAATACTGAATGATGACTTTTGGGAAAGTCAGCACCCCAACTCTCCACTGTTCAAACCGTTGCAACAAATTCCTCAGTCCCCAGTAACTACAGTTCAAATGGGATCTGATGAACCACATGCCACACCGTCTGTCCATGAAGAGATTCCAGCCACTAGTGCTGAAGAAAATGTAAATGAAGAATTGAAGACCCAGGCTGCCACTAAAGAAGCTGAAATTCCTCAGCCTGTGGATCCTAAGATTGCGATTCCTGAGGTGGTGATGCAACTGACTAATACTCCTCAGCCCAAGCCAAAGGATCAATTCTCGAAAAAACAAAAATTCAAGGCTGATGACTTCTTCGACGAGCACGTGTTCTTCACTGATTATAATCCCTATGACTCTGCTCGTCTTAGAAGTAAGCGTTTCTGGACTGCTAGCCAGGCCAATTTCTATTCTTCACTGCTCTTCAACAAGGATAAAGTCTTCGACCACGAGCATATTCCTCACGTTGACATGGAATCTATGCCTTGTTTTACTCCAGTCCTCAGTGTGCTTCATGACGCAGGCCTCCTCAACTTTTGCACGGATATTTGCGATTGGAATGAAGAACTCATTCTTCAATTCTATGCAACCTTGCACATCACACGCGATGCGGATGATATCAACTCTTGGGTGTTGGACTGGATGACTGAAAACACTCACTATAAGGCACCGGCCTCTGAATTACTTCATGCCCTGCCCATCAGTCCACCCATTGAAGGAGCTCGCTGCCTGTACTAGGATCCAGAACTCACTGCTCACTATATGCAAGTGCTAATGAAGCCTCTGAAGCCCGGTCAAGCCCCAAGGACCAAATTCCTCGTGAAGGAATTGCTCTATGTGCCCAGAACTGTCTATCGCATTCTGACGAAGACTATGAGTCCTATCAAGGGCCACGACTCGTCTGATGAAGAAGTCGTTGGTATCATGAAGAATCTTCTATTCAACATCATTCATGGCATTCCTGTCAACTATCTATTCAACATCATTCATGGCATTCCTGTCAACTATCACGATTTCTTCATGAGGACTCTGGCAAATGTTGCACTCTCTCCGTTTGAGTTGAAGCCTTACGCACCATGGATTATGCGATTCATCAGAACAAGGTCTTCACTCAACTACAAGGCTGACACTCTCAACCATTGCAGCTACTTACCCCCCATTGAAGTCCTCAAAAGGACATTTTCCTCAGCTGATGAAAAGGGCAAGGCCGCTGCTGTTATAGATGAAGGCATTCGTCCATTGGATGGTCAGTTTTGCAAAGCTGCATCTTATTCCACCAATGATGACTCTGCCACTCATGATTCTGCTGCTAATGCTTCCAAGCCAAATCCTCAAGCTACTGCTCCTCGAGTGATGACTGACCGTGAGCTGCTTCTTAGTCTTCACCAGAAGGTGGACGAAACCATAAATGGGTCAAGCGCCAGTTTGGTTCTATTCTTCACAACATGACTGCTACACATAATGCAATGAAGAAAAACCATTACTACCTCCATGAAGTCTTCGGTCGCACATGGGCTATTCTGTCACACGTATATGGTGAAGAAGATTTGAAGCAAATGGGTCTCAAGGAGGACTTTGACTGGTCTGCACTTCCACCGAAGAAATACAAGAAGGTCAAGGTTCCTTCCTTGGTGGCCAGCTCATATTCTTCATCACGTGACACCGACGAGCATGAAGACTTGGACGACACTGCGGCAGGCCCTACTACGACAAACGACCCCAACAACGCTGGCGCTCCTCCATCAACTTGATATTCTTCAGGGGCGTTAGTCCTCATTTTCGATCCTTTTGGTCATTCAATGACAAAGGGGGAGAAATTTGAGTTAGTCTTCAAGCGGGTCTACCTATATGGGCGTTTTTTTGCTAAGTTACAACTCTCGTTCTTCTGATGACTTTGCTGGATCGAGTTGTAAACTTAAACTCTATGGTGGTCTGATACTTTTGTTGTGTTTTCTACATGCTTATTCCTCATATATGGTAATGCACGCATGCTGAATTACATCAGTCACCATATTTCATCATGCATTTCAAATTCCTCATATTATATATCAAATGCGTGTATGAATTACAAGATATAGGGGGAGATCTCCATGATTCTACTCTTCAAGTGTGCATTGCTTCAAAAGCAAATTCCTCACTATGCACATCTTCAGGGGGAGTTCTTCTATATCTTGTAATGAAATTCCTCAATATCAGTATTTACACTTCATATGATTATCCCCGTTGAAAACTTAACCTATATTGTCATCAATCACCAAAAAGGGGAGATTGTAAGTGCATCTAGTGCCGCTTAGTGATTTTGGTGTATTGAAGACTTATAGGTTAAGGGACTAATGTGTTTATGAGTGTACACAGGTCTACAAGTCTATGAGGAGTTTGATATTTACAGAGAAAGTCGACCCCTAAAAATGAAGTTCTTCGACTTAAGACTTTGGATTTCTGAAGACTTTGAAAGTGAAGAAATTGGTGTGACCTTGAAGACTTGGTATTCATTCAAGGAACATGAAGCGTGAAGACTTTTGTTTTCGTAGTTTCATTCTCTCTTTCTTGAGTCATAGGAAACACCGTCCTGTTAAAGGGGGTCGAGGAAATACTAAGGAAAAATTTCCATGTGATGCTCAACTCAAAATCCTACACCTACCAATCCGTTCGAGTGAAGCCATTGGAAATCTCATACAGTTCAGTCATATTCTTCAGTGACAGAGACGAAGTTCTTCTGGTCTCTGAGGAATTTGTTCTGACTGAGGAGTTAGGAATTCGCCAGTGCAGATTGCCTACACACTGAGGAACATGATAGCCCTGAGGAAGTCGAGCCTCAAATATCCGACCGTTGTTGTGCTATGCGCCAGCTGTCCCAACATATCTACCCACCTAACGGTCATATTATTGAAGGGCATTTATGTCTTATCATGTCGGGCTGCTCCCTAGGCTATAAATAGCCGCCCCCTACAACCACTAGCTGGTTGGCTGCTCCGAGAGAAACTGACACTTGTCATTTGAGAGCATCCCATCCTCCGAGGACTTTGAGCGAAAATCATCAAGTGAGGAAAACCCAAACCCAAACATCTATAAACCCAAAGTGATTGAGCATCACTGAAGAGATTGATCCTGCGTGGATCCGACGCTTGTTACCTTTGAAGACTGTGCTTCTTCCAGACGGTTAGGCGTCATGGTCTAGAACATCCAAGAGGAATTGTGGATTGCCGAGTGACCGAGTTTGTGAAGGTTTGGAAGTCACCTGAAGACTTACCACGAGTGATTGGGCGAGGTCTGTGTGACCTTAGCTCAAGGAGAATACGGTGAGGACTGTGTGTCCTCAGGTTTAAATACCTAGCCGCTCCAACCAGACGTACAACTGAGACAACAGTTGGAACTGGTCTACCAAATCATTGTCTTCACCAAGCTTACTGGTTCTATTTTCTCAACTCTTTCATTTCCTCACAACTGTGTTGTGCACTTGTTCATATCTGTGTTTGAATACTTTGACTGAAGACTTTCTCAATTTCCTCAGTTCAATTTCTTCAGTCGGTTTGTCTTCATCCTGTGCTATCCTGTGTTTTACGCTTTCTGTACTCTGTGCTTGTCTTCATTTCATCATGATGACCATGCTTTTATTCTGCTATGTTTACTTTTGAGTACTTATTCCGCTGCAAGTAGTTCTTCGCTAAGGAATTTCCTCACCCGCAAATTCCTCAGTGAAGAATTCAAAAAAATCGCCTATTCACCCCCCTCTAGTCAATATAACGCACTTTCATGTGCCTAGATCTTTCCTCACCACATGATGCTTGCCAAAGGAGAAAAATAAAAGGGAATAGAAGAAAAAACTTTGACTCTTTGCATAAAAGTAAATACATAAAATAAAAGATAGGCCTTTCATAGAGGGGAGCAGAGGTTGCGATGCGGTTATTTGTTTGTATGCTCAATCCCTTAGTGCAAAAGGACGTCATGTTGTATTGCCCCTTAAGATGACAACCTTTATTATGTAGTCTGTCGCTTTTATTCTTTGTCATCCAAGTTCGTACAACGCTCAATTTTCTCTTACACTAAATGATCTCACACTTTTAGAAGCAATTTTTATTGCCTTTTTGCACTGATGACAACTTACTTGAGGGATCTTGCTAAATCCCTAGGTAGGTATGGTGGGCACTTGAAAATAAGATTTGGATTTAAGGGGTTTTGGATGCACAAGTAGTATCTCAACTTAGTGCGGAATATTTGGCTAGCAAAGATAGGGGCAAGCACCACATGTTGAAGGATCTATGACAATATGACTTTTGTGTGAATATAAACAAACATAAACCATTAAGTTGTCTTCCTTGTCCAACGTCAACAATTTTGGCATATAATATTTTGATGAGGTCTGACAATCACAAAAGATTTCTAGGATAGTATATTTATATGTGAATCTTCTCTTCCCTTATTAATTCTTTCATGAGTTGCATCCTTGACTAATGCTATGTTTGTCAATCTCTAATAAAATTTCCGACTTATACTTTTCCTTATGTGGTGCCATCACCTACCATAGGATTAGTATACGATCTTATTGATTTATTTCCTTTCTTTTATTTATTTCTTTTCTCTTTTTCTTTCTTTCTTATTTCTTTTCTTTAATTGCAACATGAAAGTACAGAAAGAAAAAACTCAAACTAAACTTTATTATATAACTTGCACAAAATTACAAGGATAGATCACTAAGCAAACTCTCAAAGAGCAAATGATCAAACTAAACTTTTATTCATCTAAAGCAAAAAGATCCAACTAAGATAAGTAAAAGCAAAAAGATAGTGGGATGATACGATACCGGGGCACCTCCCCCAAGCTTGGCGGAAGCCAAGGGGAGTGCCCATACCCGATGCTCAGTTCTCCTTTGGTGGTGAAGAAGCGATCCTATCCTTAAGGATCAAGAGATTCTCCAACCGAAGGATGACACTCCGGAGATAGATGATATGCTCTTGATGCAGAATATTTTCGTGAGTGAGATACTTATTTTGTATGCGAACTATTTCAATGACGTGAAAAGCTTCAATCTCAGCAGGAGTAAGGTGAGTAAGGTAGGGATTAAGGATATCTTCCTCCTCCTCGACCAGCAATGCTTGTGCAGCCATCGAGGATGGATCTATGGTAGCTTCCTTGCCCTTGTCTCCCTTGACGGCGTCCGTAGGCTCCTCCCTCTTCGTTTCGATCTTCATCAGCCAAGCATCTTCTTCCATGTTGTTGGAGGAGCAGGAAGACATGATGCCTGGCTTGATAAATCTGACCGGAAACAGCAAGAAAGGAGAACAGAGGATTTCTCCGCGATACGGTGATCAACAGGTTCAGGAAGTATATATAGATTTTTTATCTTGGGGGACAAGCATACAGAAGAAAAACGGAGTCCGGAAGGTGTCCCAGGTGGGCACAACCCACCTGGGCACGCTAGGCTGCCTGGCGCGCCCTGGTGTCTTGTGCCCACCAGGGGACGCTTCCTGGAAGTTTCTTTATTTCCAAAATTCTTAAATATTCCAAAACTGATAAAAAAATATTTTTGCTGATTTTTCGGAGTCCGTTTACTTACCGCATCATGTACCTCCTTATTTTCACGATTCTGGAGTGTTCAGGAAGGACTCTTTTATGTGTTCTTCCGGTGTCAAAGTTTGGATAATATTACTTTCAACATTAATGGGCGTACCTGAGATATAATGCTTTATTCGTTGTCCATTGACAACCTTCGCGTGAGTACCTTTGGAATTATTTATTTTGATGGCTCCAGACGGGTAAACCTCCTCGATAACATAGGGGCCTTCCCATTTTGAGAGGATTTTTCCTGCAAAGAATGTAAAACGAGAGTTGTACAAAAGAACATATTCTCCGACTTCAAACTCACGCTTTTGGATTCTTTTGTCATGCCATCTTTTAACTTTTTCTTTGAATAATTTTACATTTTCATAAGCTTGGGTTCTCCATTCATGTAATGAGCTTATATCAAATAACCTCTTTTCACCAGCAAGTTTGAAATCATAATTGAGTTCTTTAACTGCCTAATATGCTTTATGTTCTAACTCAAGAGGCAAATGACAAGCTTTTCCATAAACCATTTTATAAGGAGACATACCCATAGGATTTTTATATGTTGTTCTATAAGGCCAAAGTGCATCATCTAATTTCTTAGACGAATTCTTCCTGGACCTATTGACAGTCTTTTGCAAAATTAATTTTATTTCTCTATTGCTAAGTTCAACTTGACCACTAGACTGAGGATGATAGGGTGATGCAATTCTATGGTTGACATCATACTTGGCAAGCATTTTACGAAAAGCACCATGAATAAAGTGTGAACCACCATCAGTCATTAAATATCTAGGGACTCCAAACCTTGGGAAAATAACTTCCTTAAGCATTTTAATAGAGGTGTTGTGATCAGCACTAACGTTTGGAATAGCTTCTACCCATTTAGTAACATAATCAACAGCAACCAAAATATGTGTATACCCATTAGAGGAAGGGAAAGGTCCCATGTAATCAAATCCCCAAACATCAAATGGTTCAACAGCAAGTGAATAATTCATAGGCAGTTCTTGACGCTTACCGATATTACCTATTCTTTGGCATTCATCACAAGATGAGACAAACTTATGGGCATCCTTGAAGAGATTAGGCCAATAAAATCCAAACTGCAATACCTTATGAGAAGTTCTATCTCCAGCATGATGCCCTCCATAAGCTTCGGAGTGACACTTCCATAGGATTTGTCCCTATTCATGCTCAGGTACACAATGTCTAATAATACCATCTACTCCTTCTTTATAGAGATGTGGGTCATCCCAAAAGTAATGTCTTAAATCATAGAAGATTTTTTTCTTTTGTTGGTATGTAAAGCTAGGTGGTAAATATTTAGCAACAACGTAATTATCATAGTCAGCATACCAAGGAGTACTATGAGAAACATTTATTGCAGCTAACTGCTCATCAGGAAAACTATCATCAATAGGAAGTGGGTCATCAAGCACATTTTCAAGCCTAGACAAGTTATCAGGCACGAGGTTCTCATCTCCTTTTCTATCAATGATATGTAAATCAAATTCTTGTAGCAAAAGAACCCAACGAATAAGTCTAGGTTTAGCATCTTTCTTTTCCATAAGATATTTAATAACAGCATGGTATGTGTGAACAGTTACTTTGGAATCAACAATATAAGGTCTAAATTTATCACAGGCAAACACCACTGCTAAGAATTCTTTTTCAGTAGTAGCATAATTTCTTTGAGCACTGTCTAGATTTTTACTAGCATAATGAATAACATTCAATTTTTTATCAACTCTTTGTCCTAGAACAACACCAACAGCATAATCACTAGCATCACACATAATTTCAAAAGGCAAGTTCCAATCAGGTGGTTGAACAATAGGTGCAGAAATTAAGGCTTTCATGAGTGTTTCAAAGGCTTCTAAACAATCATCATAAAAAACAAAAGGAATATCCTTCTGCAAAAGATTAGTGAGAGGCCTAGAAATTTTAGAAAAGTCCTTGATAAATTTCCTATAGAAACCAACATGACCTAGGAAACTACGAATACCTTTTATATCATTAGGACATGGCATTTTCTCAATTGCATCAACCTTAGCTTTGTCCACTTCAATACCTCTTTCAGAAATTTTATGACCCAAGACAATGCCTTCATTTACCATAAAGTGGCACTTCTACCAATTCAAGACAAGATTTGTTTGTTCACATCTCTGCAAAACTCGCTCAAGATTGCTTAAACAATCATCAAAAGACTTATCATAAACAGAAAAGTCATCCATGAAAACCTCAACAATCTTTTCACAGAAGTCAGAGAATATAGCAGTCATACATCTTTGAAAGGTAGCAGGTGCATTACATAAACCAAAAGGCATACGTCTATAAGCATAGGTTCCAAAAAGACAAGTAAAAGTGGTCTTTTCTTGATGAGGTTGAGAAACAGGTATTTGTGAAAAGCCAGAATATCCATCAAGGAAGCAAAAGTGTGTGTGCTTAGATAATCTTTTAAGCATTTGATCAATAAAAGGCAAAGGGTAATGATCTTTTCTAGTTGCTTTATTTAATTTCCTAAAATCAATTACCATTCTATAGCCTGTAACAATTCTTTGTGGAATTAGTTCATTTTTATCATTAGGAACAACAGTTATACCTCCTTTCTTAGGGACACAATGAACATGAGTTACCCATCTACTATCAGCTATAGGATAGATTATACCTGCTTCTAGAAGTTTTAATATTTCCGTTCTTACCACCTCTTTCATCTTTGGATTTAACCGACGTTGGTGATCAACAACGGGTTTAGCATCAGGTTCCATATTAATTTTGTGCTGACATAGACTGGGACTAATGCCCTTTAAATCATGAAGAGTATATCCAATTGCAGCTCGGTGCTTCCTTAGAACTTTCAATAATCTTTCTTCTTCATGTTCTGAAAGGTTAGCACTGATAATAACATGATATATTTTCTTTTCATCAAGATAAGCATATTTCAAAGTGTCTGGCAATTGTTTTAATTCAAACACAAGATCACCTTTAGGTGGAGGAGGACCTCCCAGAGTTTCAATAGGCAAATTGTGTTTAAGTAGAGGACATTGTTCAAAGAAAATCTTATCTATTTCATTTCTTTCATGCATATGTAAATCATTTTCATGGTCTAGCAAATATTGTTCTAAAGGATCAGTAGGTGGCACAGCAATAGAAGCAAGACCAATTAATTCATACTTACTAGGCAATTCTTTTTCATGAAGGTTTCTACTAAACTTGGAAAAATTAAACTCATGAGACTCATCACCAAAGCTAACACCGATAGTTTGTTTCTTACAATCTATCTTAGCATTAACTGTGTTCAAGAAAGGTCTACCAAATATAATGGGACATAAGTCATCTTGTGGGGAACCAAGAACAAGAAAATTAGTAGGGTATTTTATTTTCCCACACAAGACTTCAACATCTCTAATAATCCCAAATGGTGATATGGTGTCTCTATTAGCAAGTTTAATAGTAACATCTATGTCTTCTAACTCTGCAGGTGCTATGTCTTTCATAATTTCTTGATATAAGGTGTAAGGAATAGCACTCACACTAGCACCCATGTCACATAAGCCATGATAACAGTGATCTCCTATTTTAACTGAGATGACAGGCATGCCCACAACAGGTCTATGTTTATCCCTTTTATCAGTTTTAGCAATTCTAGCAGCTTCTTCACAGAAGTAAATAAAATGCCCATCCATATCTTCTTCCAAGATATCTTTAACCATAGCAATGCTAGGTTCTACTTTGATTTGTTCATCAGGTTTAGGTGTTCTAGTATAGCTTTTGTTTACCACAGTTGGAACTTTAGCATGTTCCTTTATCCTAACAGGAAAAGGTGGTTTCTCAATATAAGCAGAAGGGACAACTGGATCAACATTATAAAGTATAGTTTCTTCTTTAACTGGTACCGGTGCTTTAATTTCTTCTTTAATAGGTGGGTGATATTTAAACCACTTCTCTTTAGGGAGTTCAACATGAGTAGCAAATGATTCACAAAAGGAGGCTACTATCTCAGAGTCAAGTCCATATTTAGTGCTAAACTTTTGAAAAGCATCGATATCCATAAAATATTTAACACAATCATACTTAAGTTTAATACCTGACTCTTTACCTTCATCGAGTTCCCAATCTTCAAAGTTGCATTTAATTCTTTCCAAAAGATCCCACCGGAATTCAATAGTCTTCTTCAAAAAAGAACCAGCACAAGAAGTATCAAGCATGGTTTGATCATTACGAGAAAGCCGAGCATAAAAATTCTGGATAATAATTTCTCTTGAGAGCTCATGATTGGGGCATGAATATAACATTGACTTAAGCCTCCCCCAAGCTAGAGTGATACTTTCTCCTTTACGAGGCCAAAAATTATATATATAATTCCGATCACGATGAACTAGATGCATAGGATATTTTTTTGATGAAACTCCAATTTCAAACGATTCCAATTCCATGATCCAATATCATCGCATAGCCTATACCATGCCAATGCTTTTCCCTTCAAAGATAAAGGGAAAACATTTTTCATAACTTCATCCCTGGGTAAACCTGCAAGCTTAAACAATCCACAAATTTGTTGCACATATATCGAGTGCATATCAGGATGTTCGGTTCCATCTCCTACATAAGGATTAGCTAGTAGTTGTTCTATCATACCCGAAGGAATTTCATATTGAATATTTTCAGTAGGTGCAGTAGGTTGAGGGGTAGCTAATTGTGGTTTCAGATGAGGTGAAGATACCCCGAACAAACCCCTCAAAGGATTGTTTTCCATAGTAACAAGTGACAATAAATTTCAGCACACTGTATAAATGTTTCCTTAGCAAATTCCACTTATCAAAGGCGCTTCAGTCCCCGGCAATGGTGCCAGAAAATAGCCTTGATGACCCACACGTATAGGGGATAAATGGTAGCTCTTTTTGATAAGTAAGAGTGTCAAACCCAACGAGGAGCGGAAGGAAATGACAAGTAGTTTTCAGTAAGGTAATGTTTGCAAGTGCTGAAATTGTAAGTAGCGGAGTAGTTTGATAGCAAGATAATTTGTAACGAGCAAGTAACGATAGCAGTAACAAATGTGCAGCAAGGTAGCCCAATACTTTTGAGGCAAAGGACAGGCTAAAACGGTCTCTTATGATAAGCAAAGCGTTCTTGAGGGTACACGGGAATTTCATCTAGTCACTTTCATCATGTTGGTTCGATTTGTGTTCGCTACTTTGATAATTTGATATGTGGGTGGACCAGTGCTTAGGTGCTGTTCTTACTTGAACAAACCTCCTACTTATGATTAACCCTCCCGCAAGCATCCGCAACTACGAGAAAAGTATTAAGAATAAATCCTAACCATAGCATTAAACTTTTGGATCCAATTGGTCCCTTACGGAATAGCGCATAACTGGGGTTTAAGCTTCTGTCACTCTCCCAACCCATCATCTAATTGCTACTGCACAATGCATTCCCTTAGGACCAAATATGGTGAAGTGTCATGTAGTCGACATTCACATGACACCACTAAGGGGATAACAACATACATACTATCAAAATATCGAACACATATCAAATTCACATGATTACTTGCAACATAATTTCTCCCGTGACCTCAAGAACAAAAGTAACTACTCACAAATGATAATCATGCTCAAGAACAGAGGGGTATTAAATAGCATAATGGATCTGAACATATGATCTTCCACCAAATAAACCATATAGTAATCAACTACAAGATGTAATCAACACTACTAGTCACCCACAAGCACCAATCTATAGTCCGGTAACAAGATTGAATGCAAGAGATGAACTAGGGTTTGAGATGAGATGGTGCTGTTGAAGATGTTGATGGAGATTGCACTCCCCAAGATGGGAGAGTTGTTGGTGATGATGATGACGATGATTTCCCCCTCCGGGAGGGAAGTTCCCCCGGCGGAATCGCTCCGCCGGAGGGCAAAAGTGCTCCTGCCCAAGTTCCGCCTCGAGACGGTGGCGCTCCGTCCTGAAAGTCCTCTCCTTATTTTTTCTAGGTCAAAATGATTTATATACCAGAAGATGGGCACCGGAGGTGGGCCTGGGTGAGCACAACCCACCAGGGCACGCCTGGGCTCCCTGGTGCGTCCAGGTGGGTTGTGCCCACTTGGTGGGCCCCCTCTGGTAGTTATTTGCTCCCATAATTCTTAAATAATCCATAAAAATCTCCGTGAAGTTTCAGCTTGTTTGGAGTTGTGCAGAAAAGGTGGCCTGACGTAACTTTTCTAGGTCCAGATTTCCAGTAGCCGGAATTCTCCCTCTTGGTGTGTACCTTGCAAATTATGAGAGAAAAGGCATTAGAATTACTCCAAAAAGCATTATTATGGATAAAAACATTATAAATAATAGTAAGAAAACTTGATGCAAAATGGACGTATCAACGGTCGATGTGTGGAGTAATAGCAGTAGATGCAGAATCATTTCGGTCTACTTGACACAGACGTGATGCATATATTCATCATCATTGCCTTAGATATCATCATAACTTTGTGCTTTTATATCAATTGGTCGGCAGTAATTTGTTCACCCATCGTATTATTTTCTATCTTGAGAGAAGCCTCTAGTGAAACCTATGGCCCCGGGTCTATTTTCCATCATATAAGTTTCCGATCTACAATATTAGTTTCCCATTTACTCTTTTTGCAATCTTTTACTTTCTGATCTATAAACCAATAATACCAAAAATGTTTACTTTACCGTTTATCTATCTCTATCAGATCTCACTTTTGCAAGTAACCTGAAGGGATTGACAACCCCTTTATCACCTTGGGTGCAAGTTGTTTGATTGTTTGTGCAGGTATTCGGTGACTTGTGTGTTGTCTCCTACTGGATTGATACCTTGGTTCTCAAACTGAGGGAAATAGTTATCTTTACTTTGCTGCATCACCCTTTCCTCTTCAAGGAAAAAACCAACGCAAGCTCAAGAAGTAGCAGGAAGAATTTCTGGCGCCGTTGCCGAGGAGATCTACGCCAAGTCAAGACATACCAAGTACCCATAATAAACCCTCATCTCTTGCATTACATTATTCGCCATTCGCCTCTTGTTTTCCTCCCCCCACTTCTAAAACGATTTTCAAAAAGATTTGCCTTTTCTTCGCCCCTCTTCTGTTTGTCTTCTTCGTTTGCTTTTTGTTTGCTTGTGTGTTGGATTGCTTGCTTTCTCACGATGGCTCTAGAGAATACCAAATTGTGTGACTTTTCCAACACCAATAATAATGATTTTATTAGTACCCCAATTGCTCCCGCAACTAACGCGGAATCTTGTGAAATTAATGCCGCTTTGCGGAATCTTGTTATGAAAGATCAATTTTCCGGCCTTCCTAGTGAAGATGCCGCATCCCATCTAAACAATTTCATTGATTTGTGTGATATGCAAAAGAAAAAATATGTGGATAATGATATTGTTAAATTGAAGCTATTTCCGTTCTCGCTACGTGATCGTGCTAAAACTTGGTTCTCATCTTTGCCTATAAATAGTATTGATTCATGGAATAAGTGTATAGATGCTTTTATTTCCAAGTATTTTCCTCCCGCTAAGATCATCTCCCTTAGGAACAATATTATGAATTTTAAGCACCTTGATCATGAACATGTTGCACAATCTAGGGAGAGGATGAAATTGATGATACGAAATTGCCCTACTCATGGTTTGAATTTGTGGATGATTATACAAAAAATTTATGCCGAATTGAATTTTGCTTCTAGAAATCTTTTAGATTCGGCCGCGGGAGGTACTTTTATGGAAATTGCTTTAGGAGAAGCTACTAAACTCCTAGATAATATTATGTTTAATTATTCTCAATGGCATACCGAAAGATCTTCCACTAGTAAAAAAAGTGCATGCGATTGAAGAGATTAATGTGTTGAGTGGAAAGATGGATGAGCTTATGAAATTATTTGCTAGCAAGAGTGCTCCTATTGATCCTAATGATATGCCTTTGTATACTTTGATTGAAAATAATAATGAATCTGTGGATGTGAATTTTGTTGGTAGGAACAATTTTGGTAATAATGAGTATAGAGGTAATTTTAATCCTAGGTCATTCCCTAGTAATTCCTCTAATAATTATGGTAATTCCTACAACAATTCTTATGGAAATTATAATAAGATGCCCTCTGATTTTGAGAATGGTGTTAAAGAATTTATGAGTTCGCAAAAGAATTTCAATGCTTTGATTGAAGAAAAATTGCTTAATATTGATGATTTGGCTAGGAACGTGGATAGAATTTCTCTTGATGTTGTTTCTTTGAAACTTAGATCTATTCCACCCAAGCATGATATTAATGAGTCTCTCAAAGCTATGAGAATTTCCATTGATGAGTGCAAAGAAAGAACCGTTAAGATGCGTGCTAAGCGATATTGGTTTGTAAAAACGTGTTCTTCTTGTTTCCGTGAAAATAAAGATGAAGATCTTAAAGTGATTGATGTGACTTCTATTGAATCTTTGTTTTCAAATATAAATGTTGATAAAGATGGGACTGGAGATGAGTCAACTTTACTTAAAAGGCATCCCAATGATTCGGAGTTTTTAGATCTTGATGGAAAAATTGATCAAAGTGGGATTGGAGAGGTCAAAACTTTAAGTAGCAATGAACCCACTCTTTTGGATTTCAAGGAATTTAATTATGATAATTGTTCTTTAATAGATTGCATTTCCTTATTTCAATCCATGTTGAATTCTCCTCATGCTTATAATCAAAATAAAGCTTTTACTAAACATATCGTTGATGCTATGATGCAATCTTTTGAAGAAAAGCTTTAATTGGAAGTTTCTATCCCTAGAAAACTTTATGATGAGTGGGAACCTAGTATTAAGATTAATATTAAAGATTATGAGTGCCATGCTTTGTGTGATTTGGGTGCTAGTGTTTCGATGATTCCAAAAACTTTATGTGATGTGTTAGGTTCCATGAATTTGATGATTGTTCTTTAAATTTGCATCTTGCGGATTCCACTATTAAGAAACCTATGAGAAGGATTAATGATGTTCTTATTGTTGCAAATAGGAATTATGTGCCCGTAGATTTCATTGTTCTTGATATAGATTGCAATCCTACATGTCCTATTATTCTTGGTAGATTTGCTTAGAACGATTGGTGCAATTATTGATATGAAAGAAGGAAACATTAGATTTCAATTTCCGTTAAGGAAGGGCATGGAACACTTCCCAAGAAAGAAAATTAAATTGCCTTATGAATCTATTATGAGAGCTACATATGGATTGCATGCCAAAGATGACAATACCTAGATCTACTCGTGCTTTATGCCTAGCTAAGGGCGTTAAACAATAGCGCTTGTTGGGAGGCAACCCAATTTTTTTTGATTTTTAGGTTCTGTTTTGCAATAAATAATTCATCTAGACTCTCGTTAGATGTGGTTTCATGTTTTAATTAGTGTTTGTGCCGAGTAAGACCTTTGGGATAGCTTACGGTGATAGTTGATTTGATCTTGCTGAAAAATAGAAACTTTTGCGCTCAGGAAAACAAATGTCATTTTTAAGAGAAGCATGATATAATACCGACTCTTTTTGCAGAAGATTAATAAACAAATTTCTTAGGTTGTCCTAATTTTTCAGAATTTTTGGAGTTACATAAGCATTCGAACTAGCCAGATTGCTACAGATTGTTCTGTTTTTGACAGATTCTGTTTTCTATGTGTTGTTTGCTTATTTTGATGATTCTATGCCTAGTATCGGGGGGTATGAACCATGGATAAGTTGGAATACAGTACATATTGCACCAATTTAAAAAAGAATGAATTCACAACAGTACCAAAAGTGGTGATTTATTTTCTTATACTAACGGAGCTTATGAGATTTTCTATTGAGTTTTGTGTTGTGAAGTTTTCAAGTTTTGGGTAAGGATTTGATGGACTATGGAATAAGGAGTGGCAAGTGTCTAAGCTTGGGGATGCCCAAGGCACCCCAAGGTA
Source organism: Aegilops tauschii subsp. strangulata (assembly GCF_002575655.3). Taxonomy (NCBI): domain Eukaryota; kingdom Viridiplantae; phylum Streptophyta; class Magnoliopsida; order Poales; family Poaceae; genus Aegilops; species Aegilops tauschii. Next base: position 221,648,546 of record NC_053041.3, read on the forward strand.
ATATTCAAGGACAAACAAGAGCCTAAGCTTGGGGATGCCTCGGAAGGCATCCCCTCTTTCGTCTTCGTCTATCGGTAACTTTACTTGAGGCTATATTTTTATTCACCACATGATATGTATTTTGCTTGGAGCGTCTTGTATGATTTGAGTCTTTGATTTTTAGTTTGCTAAAATCATCCTTGCTGTACACACCTTTTGAGAGAGACACACATGAATCATGATTTATTAGAATACTCTATGTGCTTCACTTATATCTTTTGAGCTAGGCAATTTTGCTCTAGTGCTTCACTTATATCTTTTTAGAGCATGACGGTGGTTTTATTTTATAGAAATTGATGAACTCTCAGGATTCACTTATATTGTTTTGAGAGTCTTTAAACAACATGGTAATTTTCTTTGGTTATAAATTTAGTCCTAATATGATAGGCATCCAAAAGGGATATAATAAAAACTTTCATATAAAGTGCATTGAATACTATGAGAAGTTTGATTCCCTATGATTGTTTTGAGATATAAATATGGTGATATTAGAGTCCTGCTAGTGAGTAATTGTGAATTTGAGAAATACTTGTGTTAAAGTTTGTGATTCCCGTAGCATGCACGTATGGTGAACTGTTATGTGATGAAGTCGGAGCATGATTTATTTATTGATTGTCTTACTTATGAGTGGCGGTCGGGGACGAGCGATGGTTGTTTTGATAACTAATAGATTTTTGCAATAAGTATGTGAGTTCTTTATTACTAATGTTGAGTTCATGGATTATACGCACTCTCACCCTTCCACCATTGCTAGCCTCTCTAGTGCCGCGCAACTTTCGTCGGTACCATAAACCCACCATATACCTTCCTCAAAACAGCCACCATACCTACCTATTATGGCATTTCCATAACCATTCCGAGATATATCACTACAAAAAAAATTCACTTCCATGATGATACGTGTTTGTCACAGTAGGTCACGTTTTCTGTCATGCATGTACATGCATGACGATTTTATGACAGAATCAAGATAGTCTACCTGTGCTGTCGTAGAAGTGTTTCATGACATTACCAAAATTATCATCACGGAAGTGTCCACTTCCATGACGATAAATCGCGTGTCACAGAAGTGCTTTCGTCAAGGGTGACGGACACGTGGCATCCACCGTAACGGGTCGCCGTTAAGCTATCGGGTCCGGTTTTGGATTCGATAACCCGTTAACAACCCGGACCAACAGGAATTTTCCACGTGTAAAATTCTGATTGGCCGGAGGAAACACGTGTCGGCTCGTTAGAGGGTCAGATAGGCGCCTATGATATGTCGACACGTGCGACGGCCCACCACTGGCCCATTTAGCTTACAAAGGCCGGCCCGTTTGACTTGGTCAAAAGTTCGCGGGTTGGCCCATGAAAAGCCTGTTAACGGTCTCTTTGCAAATAGCCCATTTTACGGCCCGGTAACTCACGGCCCGTTAGGGCCTACCCGAAATCGGCCCAACAACGTCATGTGGGCCTTCAAATATAACACCAGCCGATTTCACTTTTGGCCCATGTATGGCCCACGACGTCTTTCGGCCCATATGAGGCCTTTCGTATCTTTAGGCCCTTTAGAGGCCGACGGTGACTCTAGCCCATAATGAACAATAAATTTCTTTGTACCCATTAACGGCCCATGATTCACATGGGCCGTTTCCAGCCCGTGTTAGCTTTCGGCCTACTGACGGCCCATACGTTATTGGGCTCCTTTCCGGCCCTCGATTACTTCCGGCCCGTTACTGGCCTGTTACCCTAATGGGCCAAATTTGGCCCGTGGCCAGAGTCGGCCCGTTTGTGGCCTGTTAACCCGTTGCGCCGTTTCCAGCCCGTCCTATATTCTGGCCCATTAACGACCCGTTATGCCTGTTAATAGAATTAAGCCTTTGCTGTCATCCGGCCTGTTAACGACCCGTTACCGTGTTGGGCCGATACCAATTACGCCCGTTTACGGCCCATGTAGACCCATTTATCCGACGGCCCGAGGCCCACCGATTCTACGGCCCTGTTGGAGGCCCATGGATCCTACGGCCTGTAGCAGGATCAAGGTTACCACAGTCCGTATATGGCCCATGGTTGTTGCGGCCACTAGCAAACCAGGGAAAAAGAAGACTAGGAAATAAATAAGCCCGAAACTAACGCTAGGCTATTAAGGCGATTGCACGGATTACATCCACTGGGCATCAAAGATCGCCACCAGTGCAAATATAGGGAACACCCTACACTATACAAAAATGGCTTGCTGTTTTCTTCAGCCGGTAGCTGCCCATTAAGAACAAATTTTGTATCGCAACAAAAGAAATTACAACTATAAAACAAAAGGTTGGCATAAAAGTTAATAGTCTGGCAGTTAAATGCACCACCAGAAGTTCAGAAGCTTAGTTCATTTGACCTGACTGTTACGTCTTCATGCTGTATTATCCGATGGAGCACCATAACCTTCGCCTTCATTTCACCTAGGCTCCTGAACAACATAGCAAATGTCTGATAGTATGGATTCAAAACCATGCATATCTTGATGACATCGAACAATGTCTGTCCTTGTTTCACAAAGGGTCTACGTTAGGGAATGGACTTGTGTCTGGAGCGCAGATATAACATTGTTTTGAGCTTGCATATCTTGATCATGAGGCAGTTTGGATGAGATTGCCTTAACAACCAACCCAGTATTACGCATGAACGTGCTTTTGGCACTGTTAGTGGACAGGTACTGACCCACTACAGCAAGAGCTGACATTGTGGTTATAGCTTCCTCGCCACCTGGCGGTTCCACTATTTTTTCCATAGCTTGCTGAAAAGTTGAGTTTTTACATTAGTAGTACCAGAACAGAAGATATTAAGGAGGCAGCAAAATCACCTACAAAATAGCTTTGGTCTATATACAGAACTTATTCTGGTGAACCCATGTAAAATATTAGTTGTATTTTACTGCAAAGTACATAATAAAACCAGGTTCCAAACATATGACCATGTATCATGGCTAATGTATCGTCTATTTCTTCACATTGTATTGACAGCTAAGGATAAAGAGACAAAGTTTATAATACGGTAAGTGTCGTGGTTTTGTCATGGCAGATGTCCTAGAGAAAGGACTTAGTTGTGGAGCCATCGTTATGGGTTAACTTAAAGGGGTTAAAGCGGACAAGGGACGCAAGAGAGTTTTTATACTAGTTCGGCCCCTTACGATGAAGGTAAAAGCCTACGTCTAGTTGTGATGGAATTGCTGGGGTTTTGATGACTAGGGAGCGAATACGCTTTGCCCGAGTCTCGAGTTGTTGTTTGTTGTCCTTGAACCGCCGCCGGGTCGTCCCCTTATATACATGGGTTGACGCCCATCGGTTTACAGAATCCCGAGGCCGGCTCATAATCGTGTCCGGCTCGGTCTCCGCTACTTCTATCTTACAACACAAGTTTACATATCAATGTCGGTTTATGTCTACAGGCCTTAAACCGGCTTTGGGCCCTGGGCCTTCATAAAGCGTCACCGTCTGTCTTCATGGACTTCAGATGTAGATGAACTACTTATGGGGTTAACACGGCCTCTCCTGGCCGGTTTACGCCCAGTGGTAATATCCCCAACCTTAGGCCCCAGATTGATTTGAACTGGTTCATGTCAATCCTCAATACTTAAGAAAACTTCTTCTTCAACATCTTCACATGATCTTGTAAACCGCCGTGACATCATCTTCTAGGACCATGGTAAACCGCCGTGACGTCACCTGTTTCATTAATGAGCCTCCGACAATCGAGGTGACAGCTCCGCCTCATATCCAAAAATTAGGCTCCTCGATTTTCGCACCTGACGCTTATCTTTCTGCCCTTATAAATAGGGCCAGGGGGTCTTTCCATTTTCCCCCTCGTGCCTCTTTGCGTCATCATCTTCCTCGCGCCGACCGGCCCTCAAGCTCTGCCGCCGCCATCGTCCTTCGCCTCTGCTTCAACAAAGGCCGCTGCATCAACCTGATCGTATCAGAGAAAAAGCGGTGATCCTCCGCTGCTTCCTCCTGCACTAGTAAGTCTCTCTTCTTCTCGCCCTAGATCCGCCATTAGGGTTCGGTGTTCTTCATAGCCTGAAGCTGTTCTTCCTTCGGTAGCACCAATGGCCGGTTAGATCTGACTATTTTCAACGCCTTTTGTGGTTTAGACTCCTTTCTTTTGTTAAGGCACCTGCTTGATATCCAACTCATCTCAACTTGGTGAACCTTTAACACGCTGGAAATTAGGTCAGAATATATTTTGTTTTTCCAGTGCGCGGTAGATCTGAAATTACCATAGCAAGATGTGAAACTTGTTTCTTCCTTCACTTATACACTTTTAATACCAGATTGGGCGGTTTAACTTCACAGAAAAAATGATGACCTGGTAGATACCATTAGTCCCCTGTTGAACCGCCAATGCATTACACCGTTTCCACTGTGAGACTCCGGTTTACGAATAACCAAATCCAGTTTATCAATATGCTTGTATCCTTATACTGCTGTACAGTTGTCCACTGTAAATCTTAAACCGGCAATAATCATGTTTCAGATCTTTCATTGCCATGGCCAAGCAAGTCTATGAATGCAATTGGGCTCCTTCTCGAGTAACCGAAGAACAGTTAAACAATCTTGTTAAAACGAGCGCTTTAGCCAAAAAAGATGTCATCCACTGGAGGGTCCCTGGCCTGGAAAATCCTACTACACCCAAGGACGGAGAGGTAGTTGTGTTCGCTGATCATCTTGGACGAGGTTTTAGCCCTCCCGATTCAAAAAAATTCCGAGATGTACTAGCCCATTTTCAGCTGCGTCCTCAAGACATCGGTCCCAATTCTGTGACCAACATCTACCACTTCCAAGTCTTCTGTGAGGTTTATCTGCAAGAGGAACCTACAGTCAAACTATTTAGGGATTTCTTTCACTTAAACCGTCGCACAGAGTTCTCGGATGGACCCAATACGGAACTGGGCGGAATGGCGGTTCAGAAAAGGAAAGAAGTCACCTTCCCTCATCCCAAACTCCACAGTCACCCCAAAGAGTGGAACCAGACTTGGTTTTATTGCATGGATACATCTCCACCTGATGAAAACCCCCTGCGGGGTTACCGCCCTGAACACCTTAGCAACACACATCCTTTTCCTCAGAGGTTGACGGCAAGAGAAAGGGCCAACTATGCTCCCCAATTATCAAAGCTTAGAGCCTTCATGGTGAATGGTTTGACAGGAGTTGATCTTGCTCGTTGCTTGATAAGCTGGAGTATTCTGCCCTTAAGCCGGCGCTCCAGTTTGATGTGTGAGTATACGGGGAGCTTGAAGGATGCTCAGTGGCACATTGACATTCAGCTTACAGATGCAGAAGTCACTGAGGCTGTAAAAAAGATATTGAACGAACCGGAGGTTGTCTGTGCCCAAACCGGACTACTCCCTTTCTGCACCTTCAACAAACCACCAATTGTAAGAATCATATAACCCTTTTATCTGAAGTTGCTTCTGTCCAAATATTCTCTGAAAGTGTGATTATTTTCTGATAGGGTGATGATCCGTTCTGGAACAAGAAACCGTCAAAAGACAAACCGGCGAAGCCGCAAGACAAACCGGTCAAGCCAGTTCGTCCAAAGACCAAGGTTGTTAAAAAACCTGCCAAGAAAAGGACCACTGCATCCTCCGATCTACCAGCTGATGACGATGTGGGTAATCCGGAACCAGAGGTAGAACTTGACTCTCTTGGTTCATTTTTCGTACATCTCATTGACAATGATTATTATCAGGACGACGCTGAAGGCAGTCATGCTGAGGACGTAGAGGTAACCATTATTTCCTCCGATTCAGATCCTCTGCCAACATCAAAAATCCGTCAAGCAAACCGGAAAGTAAAATTTTCTCACCCTCTTGCTTACTTGGACCCAAGCTTTCTTTTGAAGACGCAGTAGCACGAGGCTCGCCGTACAACCCGGCACAGCGGCCAGGTAGTTACCTCCGCCGGTTTACCGAACAGTCCGGTTCGGAAATGACGATCAGAGGTCTCTTATCTCATTGATACTTCATACCCCAAAGCAGGTTGTTTCCGCCAGCCTCTTAACCCGTCTGATTCAAATTATCAGGGTACTTCTCACTCATCTTCTAGCGAGTCATCGGCCACATAGCTTCCACCCCTCAAAACAGTTACTGGGTGAGCTATGCACGTGTCTTTATTCTTGATGTGTTATCTTTCCATACTGTACTGATCCTTATGTCTATCTTTTCTCAGCGCCAAGCCGAGACCCAGGAAGAAGGCTCAGTTAAACACACCGGCTGATGATAATGTAGTTGTTGAACCAGAAAAAAGCCAGATCCGGAAGAAACCGACGCCGATGACATGCTTAATGATCCGCGCCTCAAGACCATGACTTCCTTGCCGAACAAGTGCAAGTTGACACTACAAGCTATGCAGACTGGCCAACTAGCCCTGTCCAAACTGATGACAAACTGGTCAGTCCAGTTAAGGATACTGACAAACCGCCAACTCCAGTGAAGGCTGCTAATGACCAAGATGATGACATTACGATTACTGGCACTGGCCATACCGCTCCGGGCAATCCTGTCGCTTTGTCAAAGCATACTTCCAAAGATGAGCTCTCTGCAATTGGCAAAGGCAAATGGAACGCCGATTTGTCAAATTAGGCCCATCTGAATGCTCAAGACCTTCACTCTGGCTTCCTGAACCGTCTGTACACCAGCCGTGACTATGAAGCCGGTTTGGTAAATATGATGAAGGAGCGATATGAGGTAACTTTCATAAGTGTTTCTCTCTTATATTTACTTGCAGCTTATCAACTCCAGTAGCCCCCAAGTGACGGTTTAAGACACCAATTTAAACCGGGACTTAGTAACAATTTCATGTTTGCAACAATGCATCTTAACTTCACTGATGTAGTCCCCAAGGGCCGGTTTAACTTTATAAAGATGAACCGGGACTTTGTAGAAGAATTCCCATATCAACATTTTATTACCAAATACACATTAGCCCCCAAGTACCAAGCTTAATACTTGTATTGTGCTTGGGACTTGTAAAAAATTCTGATTAAGAGCAAATATGCATTAGCCCCCAAGTACTAAGGGCATAACTTGTTATGTGCTTGGTACTTCAAATATGTACTGTCAACTCATTATATATCTGTCTCTTTATTGGCTGAGCTGAGCAAAAAGGGATCTCAAATCGCCGATCTGCAAGAAAATATCAAGTCCCAACAGGCCGAAACTTCCAAAGCAAAAGATGAGCTGACGAGCGCCTTAGCCGCTATGGAAAAGCTAAAGGAGAGCTTCGCCAAGGAGCGGGCAGATTGGAACACAAAGAAACCCGCTTTGTAGAAAAGAGCTGAAGACGCAGAAGCAGCTCTCAAACCGGTGGTAGACGAGCTGACTGGTGTAAAATGACAAGTACATGCTATGACCGCTGCTGTGTTTGGTAAGCATCCTTGCTTTATACTTTCAACATATCTTCCCATGTGTTGCTGATTTACTAACGTTTATAATGATGTAGGAACTCGTATTAGCCATCTGGGCTCTGACGTACAGAAGAAATTGAAAGCGGCCTATACTCTGATAGAGCAGCTGTATACCGGCGCGCAGCGGATCATCTGCACCGCTTCGCACAACAAACCTCCACCAACTTTGATCAAAGACACCTTAGAAAGGCTATCCATGCTACCTGCCCGGGTTGAAGAACTAAAGAAAGCTGCGGCAAGGGCCGAAGCTCTGATCGCTCTAACCCGGGCAAAGGCGTGGGTGCCTGATCTTGATCCGGTGGACGTGGCTAAAGGCTTCCCAAGCTTAAAAGAAGACGGATCAGAATTTGGCTAGGAGGATCTCCGCGCCATAAACCGGGAAGTACGTCCACTGGCTTGTCAATTGGCTGAAGAAGCTGATCTCTCATACTATCAGGCAAGTTATGATGACAAGAATAGACGGGTTGCTGCACCAATTCTGGAAGCACAAAATCTAATCCCTCCAATCCGTAAGCACACTTATGCCCCTAATATTGAACTGTCAACCCTTATAAGCGACGAAGCTGTGTTCCAGGCTTTAACTGGGATCAACTGGACAACTGTTGACTTCCAGCCACTGGGTAGAGACGAAGAAGATGAACCGGTGCAAGATGATCCGCAGCTGTCAGGTCAAGCTGATAAGCAATCATAATCCGGGGGCCGGTTTAGTCTTCCACGCTGCAATGCTTATTGAGAAACAATTATCCCTTTGGGCACTGAAACGCCTTGTAATAGGCTAGTTAAAACACTTGGCCCATTATGCCTTCGTGCATATTTATCTGCAACTGATGCGTGTTAATCCGCCATGCTTAAGATATGATGTTCATAATCCATAGCTATTTATTCAAGTTGTTCCTGCAGATAAGAAGCTTAAAGCGCCCTGGCGGTTTACCACCGGGCGGGCCATGATACCCAAATATATATATGACCAAGGTTTATAACCAAGGTTGTAAAAGATAACCAAATATGGAAATATATGATACCTGTGACCGTTAGGCATAGTGTTGGCTGACCAACTTTGTAATGAGGGTAATAACCCTAATCCGGAGTAGAAGTAACTCCTGTTATATGATGTCGGTTTACAATAAAACCGTTCCAGGTTGTGATAAACACCGGTTTATTCCATACTGGTGACTTTGAGTCAAAACCAGACCGGGCTGAGAGTCTCCGGATTATAACTTGATCATATACTAACAACTTGTAGTTGACAGCCTAACCGGGTTGATAAACACCGGTTTGAAAACATCACGAATCTTATCAAAAGAAAGAGAAACTTAGCAAAAGGAAAATAAAACCGTTGTAGTCGAGGCTTTTCACGGGCTGCCAGGCCCTAAATTCGACAGCAAAGAATCTCCAAACAACATTGTGAGCTATGCTCAGTGGGTGCCTATGTTTGAGCTGTTGTTTTACAACACTCTCTTTGGCCCCGGATTGATGTGGCTTTGAACCGATCAAGAGGTGTGACTATGGTTCGGATACGACCAAGCCCCCAAGTGATGCTGTGGCATTGCGCCGATCAAGAGGTGTAGCTATGGTTCGGGTTCGACCAAGCCCCCAAGTGATGCTGTGGCATTGTGCCGATCAAGAGGTGTAGCTATGGTTCGGATACGACCAAGCCCCCAAGTGATGCTGTGGCATTGCGCCGATCAAGAGGTGTAGCTATGGTTCGGATACGACCAAGCCCCCAAGTGATGTAATATAAAGCTTTGAGAAGCTAAATCAAGGGGTAAACCGGACGCCGTTTTGTAAGCTCCATGTAACCACACATGATGTAAGAAAAACAACAGATACCCCGCTTTAGCTGAGGCTCCGGTTTATTATATTGATCATAATATATACAATGTCATAATATGTACATAAGCAGAGCCTATAGCTTCAAGTGTAGTAGGGCCGAAGATGAGCAATATTCCACGGCCGGTTGGTCTCCTCCTCCGATTTACGTGAGTCTTTGCGCTCTTAAACATCGATTAGGTAGTATGACCCGTTGTGCAGATTCTTGCTGACCACAAAGGGTCCTTCCCAAGGGGGGGATAGCTTGTGCATATCCATCTGATCCTGGATGAGCCGAAGAACCAAATCACCTTCTTGAAAGGTTCTGGTTCTAACCCGGCGGCTATGATAACGATGCAAATCTTGCTGATAAATCACCGAATGGGCTGCCGCCATGTCACGTTCCTCATCTAACAGGTCAAGAGCTTCCTGCCGTGCCTTCTCGTTGTCAGCTTCAACATATGCCGCTACACGAGGCGAGTCATGACGGATGTCACTAGGAAGAACTGCTTCCGCTCCATAAACCATGAATAATGGTGTGTATCCTGTTGATCTGTTGGGTGTGGTATTGATGCTCCACAACACAGAAGGTAACTCCTCAACCCAACAACCCGGCGTTCGTTGCAAAGGAACCATAAGCCGGGGTTTGATGCCTCTCAGGATCTCTTGATTGGCCCTCTCCGCTTGACCATTGGACTGGGGGTGAGCCACTGATGACACGTCAAGCCGGATGTGCTCACGTTGACAGAACTCCTTCATGGCACCCTTTGACAGATTGGTACCATTGTCTGTTATAATGCTGTGTGGAAAGCCAAACCGGAAGATCACATTTTTGATGAATTGAACCGCCGTGGCTGCGTCACACTTACTAACTGGCTCTGCCTCCACCCACTTCGTGAACTTATCAACCGCCACCAAAAGGTGGGTCTACTTGTCCTTGGACCTCTTGAAAGGCCCAACCATATCCAGCCCCCAAGTTGCAAACGGCCAGGTGATTGGAATCATCCTCAATTCTTGAGCCGGTACATGAGCGCGCCTTGAGAATTTCTGACAGCCATCACATCTTTTGACCAAGTCCTCGGCATCAGCATGAGCTGTCAACCAATAGAAACCGTGACGAAATGCCTTGGCCACCAAAGATTTTGAACCGGCGTGGTGACCACAATCTCCTTCGTGGATCTCTCGCAAAATTTCACGGCCTTCCTCAGGAGACACACAGCGTTGAAACGCCCCTGTCACACTGCAATGATGTAACTCTCCATTGATAATAGTCATGGACTTGGACCGCCGGGTTATCTGCCTGGCCAAAGTTTCATCTTCTGGTAACTCGCCCCGGTTCATATACGCCAGATAAGGAACCGTCCAATCCGGGATTGTTGGAAATATGCCCTAGAGGCAATAATAAAATGGTTATTATTGTATTTCCTTGTTCATGATAATTGTCTATTGTTCATGCCATAATTGTATTAACTGGAAACCGTAATACATGTGTGAATACATAGACCACAACATGTCCCTAGTAAGCCTCTAGTTGACTAGCTCATTGATCAATAGATGGTTATGGTTTCCTGACCATGGACATTGGATGTCATTGATAACGGGATCACATCATTAGGAGAATGATGTGATGGACAAGACCCAATCCTAAGCATAGCACAAGATCGTGTAGTTCGTTTTGCTAGAGCTTTTCTAATGTCAAGTATCGTTTCCTTAGACCATGAGATTGTGCAACTCCCGGATACCTTAGGAATGCTTTGGGTGTACCAAACGTCACGACATAACTGGGTGGCTATAAAGGTGCACTACAGGTATCTCCGAAAGTGTCTGTTGGGTTGTCACGAATCGAGACTGGAATTTGTCACTCCGTATGACGGAGAGGTATCTCTGGGCCCACTCGGTAATGCATCATCATAATGAGCTCAATGTGACTAAGGAGTTAGCCACGGGATCATGCATTACGGAATGAGTAAAGAGACTTGCCGGTAACGAGATTGAATGAGGTATTGGGATACCGACGATCGAATCTCGGGCAAGTAACATACCGGTTGACAAAGGGAATTGTATACAGGATTGATTGAATCCCCGACATTGTGGTTCAGCCGATGAGATCATCGTGGAGCATGTGGGAGCCAACATGGGTATCTAGATCCCGCTGTTGGTTATTGACCGGAGAGATGTCTCGGTCATGTCTACATGCCTCCCGAGCCCGTAGGGTCTACACACTTAAGGTTCGGTGACGCTAGAGTTGTTATGGGAAATAGTATGTGGTTACCGAAGGTTGTTCGGAGTCCTGGATGAGATCCCGGACATGACGAGGAGCTCCGGAATGGTCCGGTGGTGAAGATCAGTATATTGGATGAAGGGTATTGGTGTCCAGAGTTGTTCTGGGGGTACCGGGTGACGACCAGCGTGACCGAAAGGTGTTTCGGAGGCCCGGCAAGCGTTGGGGGGCCTTATGGGCCAAGGGGATGGGGCACACCAGCCCACTAAGGGGATGTGCGCCCCTCCCAACCCCTCTCACGTAACGTGGAGAGGTGGGGGCGCCTCCCCTAGGGCAGCCGCCCCTCCCGGCTTGGGGGGCAAGTTTCCCAGGGGCGGGGGCGCCCAAACCCATCTAGGGTTTCCCCTGTGGCCGCCGCCCCTCCCCTAGGGAACCTAGGGCGCCTCCTCCACCCCTTCCCCCTAGATATAGTGAGGGAGAGAGAGGGCAGCAAAAACCCCCTTCCCTGGTGCAGCCCTCTCCTCCTCCAAATCCTCCTCCTCCTCCTCCGTAGTGCTTAGCGAAGCTCTGCCGGAGAACCACGAGCTCCATTGCCACCATGCCGTCGTGCTGCTGGAGTTCTCCCTCAACTTCTCCTCTCCCCTTGCTGGATCAAGAAGGAGGAGACGTCACCGGGCTGTACGTGTGTTGAATGCGGAGGCGCCGTCTGTTCGGCGCTAGATCGGATCTTCCGCGATTTGAATCGCCGCGAGTACGACTCCATCAACCGCGTTCTTGTAACGCTTACGCTTAGCGATCTTCAAGGGTATGAAGATGCACTCCCTCTCTCTCGTTGCTAGCATCTCCTAGATTGATCTTGTGACACGTAGGAAAATTTTGAATTATTACTACGTTCCCCAACAGTGGCATCATGAGCTAGGTCTATGCGTAGATTCTATGCACGAGTAGAACACAAAGTAGTTGTGGGCGATGATTTGGTCAATTTGCTTGCCGTTACTAGTCTTATCTTGATTCGGCGGCATTGTGGGATGAAGCGGCCCGGACCGACCTTACACGTACTCTTACGTGAGACAGGTTCCACCGACTGACATGCACTTGATGCATAAGGTGGCTAGCGGGTGTCTGTCTCTCCCACTTTAGTCGGATCGGATTCGATGAAGAGGGTCCTTATGAAGGGTAAATAGAAATTGGCATATCACCGTTGTGGCTTTTGCGTAGGTAAGAAACGTTCTTGCTAGAAACCCATAGCAGCCACGTAAAGCATGCAACAACAATTAGAGGACGTCTAACTTGTTTTTGCAGGGTATGCTATGTGATGTGATATGGCCAAAAGGATGTGATGAATTATATATATGTGATGTATGAGATTGATCATGTTCTTGTAATTGGAATCACGACTTGCATGTCGATGAGTATGACAACCGGCAGGAGCCATAGGAGTTGTCTTAATTTATTGTTGGACCTGCGTGTCAATGAAAAACGTCATGTAATTACTTTAATTTATTGCTAACCGTTAGCCATAGTAGTAGAAGTAATAGTTGGCGAGACAACTTCATGAAGACACGATGATGGAGATCATGGTGTCATGACGGCGACGAAGGTGATCATGCCGCGCCTCGAAGATGGAGATCAAAAGGCGCAAGATGATACTGGCCATATCATGTCACTTTATGATTTGCATATGATGTTTGTCATGTTTACATCTTATTTGCTTAGAACGACGGTAGCACAAATAAGATGATCCCTCACTAAAATTTCAAGAAAGTGTCCCCCCTAACTGTGCACTGTTGCGAAAGTTTGTTGTTTCGAAGCACCACGTGATGATCGGGTGTGATAGATTCTAATGTTCACATACAACGGGTGTAAGCCAGATTTACACACGCGAAACACTTAGGTTGACTTGACGAGCCTAGCATGCACAGACATGGCCTCGGAACACAAGAGACCGAAAGGTCGAACATGAGTCGTATAGCAGATACGATCAACATGGAGATGTTCACCGTTGATGACTAGTTCGTCTCACGTGATGATCGGACACGGACTAGTCGATTCGGATCATGTATCACTTAGATGACTAGAGGGATGTCTATCTAAGTGGGAGTTCATTGAATAATTAGATGAGCTTAATTATCATGAACATAGTCAAAAGGTCTTTGCAAATTATGTCATAGCTTTCGCTTTAGTTCTACTGTTTTAGATAAGTTCCTAGAGAAAATTTAGTTGAAAGTTGATAGTAGCAATTATGCGGACTGGGTCCGTAAACTGAGGATTGTCCTCATTGCTGCACGGAAGGCTTATGTCCTTAATGCACCGCTCGGTGTGCCGAACCCCGAGCGTCGTTTGTGGATGTTGCGAACATCTGACATACACGTTTTGATGACTACGTGATAGTTCAGTGCGTAAAGTTAAACGGTATAGAATTGAGGCACCAAAGACGGTTTTTGAAACGTCGCGGAACATATGAGATGTTTCAAGGGCTGAAATAGGGATTTCAGGCTCGTGCCCACGTCAAGAGGCGTGAGACCTCCGACGAGTTTCTTAGCCTACAAACTAAGGGAGAAAAGCAAGCTCAATCATTGAGCATGTGCTCAGATTGTCTGAGTACTACAAGCGCTTGAATCGAGTGGGAGTTGTCTTCCAGATGAGATAGTTATGGTTCTCCAAAGTCACTGCCACCAAGCTACTAGAGCTTCGTGATGAACTATAACATATCAGGGATAGATATGATGATCCTTGAGCTATTCGCGATGTTTGACACCGCGAAAGTAGAAATCAAGTAGGAGCATCAATTGTTGATGGTTAGCAAAACCACTAGTTTCAAGAAGGGCAAGGGCAAGAAGGGATACTTCATGAAACGGCAAATCAGTTGCTGCTCTAGTGAAGAAACCCAAGGTTGAACCCAAACCCGAGACTAAGTGCTTCTGAAATGAGGGGAACGGTCACTGAAGTAGAACTAACCTAGATACTTCGTAGATGAGAAGGCTGGCAAGGTCGACAGAAGTATATTGGATATACATTATATTAATGTGTACTTTACTAGTACTCCTAGTAGCACCAGGGTATTAGATACCGGTTTGGTTGCTAAGTGTTAGTAACTCGAAATAAAAGCTGCGGAATAAACGGAGACTAGCTAAAGATGAGATGACAATATGTGTTGGAAGTGTTTCCAAGGTTGATGTGATCAAACATCGTACGCTCCCTCTACCATCGGGATTGGTGCTAAACCTAAATAATTGTTATTTGGTGTTTGCGTTGAGCATAGACATGATTGGATTATGTTTATCGCAATACGGTTATTCATTTAAGGAGAAGAATGGTTACTCTGTTTATTTGAATAATACCTTCAATGGTCTTGCACCTAAAATGAATGGTTTATTGAACCTCGATCGTAGTGATACACATGTTCATGCCAAAAGATATAAGATAGTAATGATAGTACCACCTACTTGTGGCACTTCCATTTGAGTCATATTGGTATAAAAACACATGAAGAAGCTCCATGTTGATGGATCTTTGGACTCACTCGTTTTTGAAAAGTTTGAGACATGCGAACCATGTCTATTGGTATATACGCATGAAGAAACTCCATGTAGATGGATCGTTCGGACTCACTTGATTTAGAATCACTTGAGACATGCAAATCATACCACATGGGCAAGATGACTGAAAGGCCTCGTTTTCAGTGAGATGGAACAAGAAAGCAACTTGTTGGAAGTAATACATTTTGATGTGTGCAGTCCAATGAGTGCTGAGGCACGCAGTGGATATTGTTATGTTCTTACATCACAGATGATTTGAGTAGATGCTAAGTATATTTACTTGATGAAACACAAGTCTGAATTATTGAAAGGTTCAAGTAATTTCAGAGTGAAGTAGAAGATCGTCGTGACAAGAGGATAAGATGTCTATGATATGATCATAGAGATGAATATCTGAGTTACGAGTTTGGTACACAATTAAGACATTGTGGAAATTGTTTCACAACTAATACCGCCTGGAACACCATATTGTGATGGTGTGTCCGAACATCATAAATGCACCCTATTGGATATGGTGCATACCATGATGTCTCTTATCGAATTACCACTATCATTTATGGGTTAGGCATTAGAGACAACCACATTCACTTTAAATAGGGCACCACGCAATTCCGTTGAGACGACACCGTATGAACTATGGTTTAGAGAAGCCTAAGCTGTCGTTTCCTAAAAATTTGGGGCTGCGACGCTTATGTGAAAAAGTTTCAGGCTGATAAGCTCGAACCCAAAGCGGATAAATGCATCTTCATAGAATACCCAAAACAGTTGGGTATACCTCCTATTTCAGATCCGGAAACAAAGTGATTGTTTGTAGAAACGGGTCCTTTCTCGAGGAAAAATTTCTCTCGAAAGAATTGAGTGGGAGGATGGTGGAGACTTGATGAGGTTATTGAACCGTCACTTCAACTAGTGTGCAGCAGGGCACGAGAAGTTGTTCCTGTGGCGGCTACACCAATTGAAGTGGAAGCTGATGATAGTGATCATGAAACTTCAGATCAAGTCACTACCAAACCTCGTAGGTCGACAAGGATGCGTACTACTTCATAGTGGTGCAGTAATCCTGTCTTGGAAGTCATGTTGCTAGACAACAATGAACCTACGAGCTATGGAGAAGCGATGGTGGGCCCGGATTCCGACGGACGGCTCGAGGCCATAAAATCCGAGAGGATCCATGTATGAAAACAAAGTATGGACTTTGGAAGAACTACTTGATGGTCGTAAGGCTGTTGGGTACAAATGGATTTTAAAAGGGAAGACGGACAATGATGGTAAGTATCACCATTAAGAAAGCTCGACTTGTCATTAAGATGTTTTCCGACAAGTTCAAGGAGTTGACTACGATGAGACTTTCTCACTCATAGCGATGCTAAGAGTCTGTTGGAATTATATTAGCAGTTACTGCATTATTTATGAAATCTTGCAGATAGGATGTCAAAACATTGTTTCCTCGATGATTTTCTTGAGGAAAGGTTGTATGTGATACAACCAGAAGGTTTTGTCAATCCTGAAAGATGCTAACAAGTATGCAAAGCTCTAGCAATCCTTCTAAGGACTAGAGTAAGCATCTCGGAGTTGGAATATACACATTGATGAGATGATCAAAGATTTTGGGTTTATACAAAGTTTATGAGAAACTTGTATTTCCAAAGAAGTGAGTGGGAGCACTATAGAATTTCTGATGAGTATATGTTGTTGACATATTGTTGATCAGAAATGATGTAGAATTTCTGGAAAGCATATAGGGTTATTTGAAAAGTGTTTTTCAATGGAAAACCTGGATTAAGCTACTTGAACATTGAGCATCAAGATCTATAAGGATAGATCAAAAACGCTTAATAGTACTTTCAAATGAATACATACTGTGACAAGATTTTGAAGGAGTTCAAAATAGATCAGCAAAGAAGGAGTTCTTGGCTGTGTTACAAGGTATGAGTATTGAGTAAGACTCAAAACATGACCACAGCAGAAGAGAGAGAAAGGACGAAGGTTGTCCCCTATGCTTTAGACGTAGGCTCTACAGTATGCTATGCTGTGTACCGTACCTGAAGTGTGCCTTGCCATGAGTCAGTCAAGGGGTACAAGAGTGATCCAGGAATGGATCACATGACAGCGGTCGAACTTATCCTTAGTAACTAGTGGACTAAGGAATTTTCTCGATTATGGAGGTGGTAAAGGAGTTCGTCGTAAAGGGTTACGTCGATGCAAACTTTGACACTAATCTAGATGACTCTGAGTAGTAAACCGCATTCGTATAGTAGAGCAGTTATTTGGAATAGCTCCAAGTAGCGCGTGGTAGCTGCATCTACAAGATGACATAGAGATTTGTAAAGCACACACGGAACTGAAAGGTTCAAACCCGTTGACTAATAACCTCTCTCAAAAGCGAGATATGAACAAACCCCATGGGTGTTGGATTCATTACAATCACATAGTGATGTGAACTAGATTATTGACTCTAGTGCAAGTGGGAGACTGTTGGAAATATGCCCTAGAGGCAATAATAAAATGGTTATTATTGTATTTCCTTGTTCATGATAATTGTCTATTGTTCGTGCTATAATTGTATTAACTAGAAACCGTAATACATGTGTGAATACATAGACCACAACATGTCCCTAGTAAGCCTCTAGTTGACTAGCTCGTTGATCAATAGATGGTTATGGTTTCCTGACCATGGACATTGGATGTCATTGATAACGGGGTCACATCATTAGGAGAATGATGTGATGGACAAGACCCAATCCTAAGCATAGCACAAGATCGTGTAGTTCGTTTTGCTAGAGCTTTTCTAATGTCAATTATCGTTTCCTTAGACCATGAGATTGTGCAACTCCCGGATACCGTAGGAATGCTTTGGGTGTACCAAACGTCACGACGTAACTGGGTGGCTATAAAGGTGCACTACAGGTATCTCCGAAAGTGTCTGTTGGGTTGGCACGAATCGAGACTGGGATTTGTCACTCCGTATGACAGAGAGGTATCTCTGGGCCCACTCGGTAATGCATCATCATAATGAGCTCAATGTGACTAAGGAGTTAGCCACGGGATCATGCGTTACGGAACGAGTAAAGAGACTTGCTGGTAACGAGATTGAACGAGGTATTGGGATACCGACGATCGAATCTCGGGCAAGTAACATACCGATTGACAAAGGGAATTGTATACGGGATTGATTGAATCCCCGACATCGTGGTTCATCCGATGAGATCATCGTGGAGCATGTGGGAGCCAACATGGGTATCCAGATCCCGCTGTTGGTTATTGACTGGAGAGATGTCTCGGTCATGTCTACATGCCTCCCGAGCCCGTAGGGTCTACACACTTAAGGTTCGGTGACGCTAGAGTTGTTATGGGAAATAGTATGTGGTTACCGAAGGATGTTCGGAGTCCCGGATGAGATCCCGGACATGACGAGGAGCTCCGAAATGGTCCGGAGGTGAAGATCGATATATTGGACGAAGGGTATTGGAGTCCAGAATTGTTCTGGGAGTACCGGGTGACGACCAGCGTGACCGAAAGGTGTTTCGGAGGCCCGGCAAGCGTTGGGGGGCCTTAGGGGCCAAGGGGATGGGGCACACCAGCCCACTAAGGGGCTGTGCACCCCTCCCAACCCCTCTCATGTAACGTGGAGAGGTGGGGGCGCCTCCCCTAGGGAAGCCGCCCCTCCTGGCTTGGGGGGCAAGTTTCCCAGGGGTGGGGGCGCCCAAACCCATCTAGGGTTTCCCCTGTGGCCGCCGCCCCTCCCCTAGGGAACCCTAGGGCGCCTCCTCCACCCCTTCCCGCTATATATAGTGAGGGAGAGAGAGGGCGGCAAAAAACCCCCTTCCCTGGCGCAGCCCTCTCCTCCTCCAACACCTCCTCCTCCTCCGTAGTGCTTAGCGAAGCTCTGCCGGAGAACCACGAGCTCCATTGCCACCATGCCGTCGTGCTGCTGGAGTTCTCCCTCAACTTCTCCTCTCCCCTTGCTGGATCAAGAAGGAGGAGACGTCACCGGGCTGTATGTGTGTTGAACGCGGAGGCGCCGTCCGTTCGGCGCTAGATCGGATCTTCCGCGATTTGAATCGCCGTGAGTACGACTCCATCAACCGCGTTCTTGTAACGCTTCCGCTTAGCGATCTTCAAGGGTATGAAGATGCACTCCCTCTCTCTCGTTGCTAGCATCTCCTAGATTGATCTTGGTGACACGTAGGAAATTTTTGAATTATTACTACGTTCCCCAACAGGGATAACATGAAGAGCCGCCACCAACTGAGCCTCCGGATCAGGAACAGCCAAATCCTCTTCACCAGGGAACCTGACGGACGGATTATGCAAAACATCCAGGAAGACATTAGGTGGAACCAGTTTACGTTGGGAACCTAGGTGGCTTAAAGCGTCCGCCGCTTCATTCTTCCGCCGGTCTACATGATCCACCTGATAACCTTTAAAGTGACATGCAACAATATCCACCTCACGACGATATGCTGCCATTAGTGGGTCCTTGGAATCCCAAGTGCCGGACACTTGTTGAGCCACCAGATCCGAGTCACCGAAGCACTCAACTCGGCTTAGGTTCATCTCCTTAGCCATCCGAAGACCATGGAGTAAAGCCTCATATTCAGCTGCATTGTTAGTGCAAGGGAACATTAAACGGAGAACATAACAAAACTTATCACCTCATGGGGAAGTTAATACGACTCCGGCCCCCGAGCCCTCCAATTGCCTGGACCCATTAAAATGAATAGTCCAATAAGTGTGATCCGGCTTCTCCTCTGGCGCTTGTAATTCTGTCCAATCATTGATGAAATCTACAAGTGCCTGAGATTTGATCGCCGTTTGGGGTATGTATTTCAACCCGTGAGGCCCGAGCTCGATAGCCCACTTAGCAATCCGACCAGTTGCCTCCCTGTTCTGGATTATATCCCCCAAAGGAGCAGAGCTGACCACCGTGATGGTATGACCTTGGAAATACTGCTTAAGTTTCCGGCTTGCCATGAAAACCCCATACACCAATTTTTGGCAATGCGGGTACCTCTGCTTAGACTCAATAAGTACCTCACTGATATAGTAAACCGGCCGCTGAACCGGGTATTCCTTTCCTACCTCCTTGCGCTCCACCACAATAGCCACACTAACAGCCCGAGCATTAGCTGCCACATATAGCAACAATGGTTCTTTGTCCACTGGAGCAGCGAGAATCGGCGGATTAGCCAGCTGCCGCTTTAAGTCCTCAAATGCTTCATTAGCGGCGTCACTCTAGACGAAGTTATCCGTTTTCTTCAGCATCTGATATAAAGGGATGGCCTTCTCGCCAAGGCGACTGACAAACCGGCTCAACGCGGTAATCCGGCCTGCCAGGCGTTGAACATCATTGATACACTTCGGTTTAGCCAAGGAGGTGATGGCTTTGATCTTTTCCGGATTAGCTTCAATGCCCCTGTTAGACACCAAAAAGCCCAAGAGCTTGCCTGCAGGTACACCAAAGACACACTTGGCCGGATTAATCATCATTTTATAAACCCGCAGGTTATCAAAGGTTTCCTTCAAGTCATCAATCAATGTCTCCTTCTTCCTTGATTTTACCACAATATCATCCACATAGGCGTGAACATTGCGGCCGATCTGTTTATGCAGACAATTCTGCACACACCGTTGATAAGTCGCCTGGGCACTCTTGAGCCCAAAGGGCATGGACACATAGCAGAAGGCTCCAAAGGGAGTTATGAAGGCTGTCTTCTCCTGGTCCTTAACTGCCATTTTGATCTGATGATAACCAGAATATGCATCCAAAAAACTTAAACGCTCACAACCCACCGTAGCATCAATAATTTGATCAATACGGGGGAGGGCAAAAGGATCTGCTGGACAAGCTATGTTGAGATCTGTGTAGTCCACACACATACGCCAAGTGCTGTTCTATTTAAGGACCAGCACCGGATTAGCCAACCACTCAGGATGGAATACTTCAACGATAAATCCAGCCGCCAAGAGCCTGGCTACTTTTTCTCCAATAGCTTTGCGTATTTCTTCATTGAACCGGTGGAGAAACTGTTTGACCGGTTTATACTTGGGATCAACATTGAGAGTGTGCTCAGCGAGTTCTCTCGGTACACCTGGCATGTCAGAAGGCTTCCATGCAAAGATGTCCCGATTCTCACGGATGAACTCGATGAGCGCGCTTTCCTATTTCGGATCCAAGTTAGCGCTAATACTAAACTGCTTGGACGAATCGCCAGGCACGAAGTCAACAAGCTTAGTCTCATCAGCCGATTTAAACTTCAGGGCCAGATCATGCTCTATAGTTTGTTTCTTCAACGAAGTCATATCTGCCGGATCAACATTGTCCTTGTAAAACTTCAACTCTTCTGTTGCAGAAACCGACTCAGCATAAGCTGCATCACCTTCTTCACACTCCAGAGCAATCTTGCGGCTCCCATGCACGGTTATAGTTCCCTTGTGACCCGGCATCTTGAGCTGCAGATAGACATAACAAGGCCGTGCCATAAACTTAGCATAAGCTGGTCGTCCAAATAGGGCATGATACGGGCTGCTGATTTTCACCACTTCAAAGGTCAAGGTTTCTGATCTCGAGTCATGCTCATCTCCAAAAGCCACCTCCAGAGCTATCTTACCAACAGGATATGCCGACTTACCAGGCAGCACACCATGGAACACCGTATTGGATGGTTTAAGATTTTTATCTGTTAACCCCATGCGACGGAAAGTTTCATAATAAAGGATATTGATATTACTCCCTCCATCCATGAGTACCTTAGTGAACTTATAACCTCCCACCTGAGGTGCCACCACCAGAGCCAGATGACCTGGATTGTCAACCCGGGGTGGATGATCTTCTCTACTCCACACGATCGGCTGCTCGGACCAGCGCAAATAACGGGGCACCGCCGGTTCAATAGCATTTACCGCCCTTTTATGGAGCTTCTGATCGTGCTTGTCCAAGCTAGTGGTGAAGACATGATACTGTCCGCTATTCAACTGCTTCGGGTTGCTCTGGTAACCCGACTGCTGCTGCTGCTGATTGCCCTGATGATTATAGCCACCTTGGTTACCCTGATTACTTTGATTGTTATGTCCACCCTGATTACTGTGGAAGCCTGAACCGGAATTTCCTCCACCATAACCCGGCCCATGAGAGCCGGGGCCCGAACCGCCTCCTGGTCCATGATCATACCGGAAAGAATCAGAATTTTTGAACTCTTGCATGATGTAAAAATCTTTCCAGAGGTGCGTGGACGGGTCCTCCTTCGTCCCATGCTTTGGACAGGGCTGGTTCAACAGATAAGACAAACGGTCCGGATTAGGATTTGGCCTTCCACCGCGCTGGGGCGGTTTACCCTTACGCCGCTGGCCCTTGTCATGTGCATTAGTATTAGCCACAAAGTCTAAACCGTGGTCCGCCTTACGCTTGCCGCCGTTTCCATGACCCGCCGGGTTGTGGTGCTGCCCCTTGGCGTTGCCGCTCTTTTTTCCCTTCCCTGTCTTATCATCGTCAGACTCGGGATCCTTGGTACTATCAGAGTCGGCATACTTCACCAGTGCAGCCATGAGGGTTCCCATGTCATTACAATGACGTTTGAGCCGTCCCAACTTCAACTTCAGGGGTTCAAACCGGCAATTGCCTTCCAATGTTAAAACTGCGGTGTCAGCGTTGATGCGGTCCGATGAATGCAAAATCTCCGAAACCCGGCGCACCCAATGGGTTGTTGACTCTCCTTCCTCCTGGACACAGGCAACTAAGTCCACAATTGACATGGGCTGCTTGCATGTATCCTTGAAATTCTGAATAAATCGGGCTCTCAACTCGGCCCATGACCTGATAGAATTAGCCGGTAAGCTCTTTAACCAAGTGCGGGCTGTTCCTTCTAGCATAATGGTGAACTATTTCACACATGCCGCATCATCCACATCCAGCATCTCCATGGCCATCTCATAGCTTTTGACCCATGTTTCAGGGGATAAATCGGCGGTGTAATTCGGCACCTTGCGCTGGCCCTTGAAATCCTTGGGCAGGCGCACATTGCACAACGCCGGGACGAGACACGGCACCCCCAAAGAACTAGAGGTAACTCCTGGTTCCACCGATGTGGTTGGACGAACCGGAGTAAGCTGACGGGCTTCATGCTGCGCCACTAACTCGACCTCTCTGCGTGCCCGAGCCTGGTCCACCACCTCCTGAGCATCACCAGCACCACCCGCCGGGTTATTGCCACGGGGCGGATCACGGTTCCGCGCATTGCTTGACACTGCTGGTTCATCCATACGCCTGCTGTAACTCCGGCTTGGACAGGGAGTGGAATGAATCCGATCGCGACTATATGAATAAGCCTCCTGTTGAACCAAGGCTGTCTGAAGAAGCTCCTTAACCCGACGCGTCTCGACCGCCGCCGGAGAGTCGCCTTCGATCGGGATGGCCGCCAGCCGTGAAGCGGCAGCGACAATGTTGTCCATCGGGTTAGAGTAATGACCCGGCGGCGTGGGGACATGTGGTGTTACAATGTTGTTCTGACGAGGCGGATCCGCCAAACGTGGCTGAACCGGCGCCCCTGCTCCAGGTGCCTCCGCCCGGTTTACCACCGGCGGGTTACTGGTCCCTGCTCCTGGGGTGTTAAAGAGATTTTTAGCGTCATAAACCGGCGGCAGGCGAGATCGGTGCCTCCTCTTCAGGACTTCATTCGACGCACTCTGCTCTAGCATAATCTGGTAAGCTTGTGCATCCAAAGCGGCCCGCTCCGCGGTTATCCTGGTATCCTCAGCTGCTAAGTCGGCTTTGGCCTGGGTGATCTGATCTTTCACTTTCGCGATTTCCGCATTGTGTGCATCATGATCCGCCGGGTTAACCTCCGCCATCAGCGTTGCCAACGCGTCAAACAAATCAGATAGAACCTGAGCTGGCGGTCGCACAGGGCATCCTGCTCCGGCCGCTGCCGCCGCTGCCGATCCGGAAATCATCGCTGCTACGGTCGAAGAGTGGAGCGCCGGTTGCGTGCCGGCCATGAAGATCGCAACCCGGTTTGGCAGATCAAAGGGGCCCGGAATACTGTCGCCATCGGAACAGCCCCCAATCCGGCCATCTTGTAACTGATATAACGACTCGGTCTCTCCGGTCGATGACTCGTCGCCAGAATAAACGATGGTCTCACCACCAGATTCTGATCTATCCTCAGATTCCCCTCCATGGATAACTCCCACGAAGGCACGCTTCATGACAGGATTGACCCGGGCAGATCACGCACGCTGAGCCGTTTCGACGAGGTCGGTGCAGATGTCCGGCTCAGGGCCCAGTTCGCCGGTCTTGCCAATGAAAACGTGTATGCCACGAAAGGGGACCCGGTACCCGTACTCGATTGAGCCGGCCTCGGGGCCCCAGCCTGCATCGTCGATGTAGAGCTTGCCGCGACGACTCTTGGTCATCCGGCCCATAGCGTAACCCTTGAGTCCTTCAAAGTTGCCCTCCAAGAACTTGAAACCATCATGCGATAGCCCCACGGTGGGCGCCAACTGTCGTGGTTTTGTCACGGCAGATGTCCTAGAGAAAGGACTTAGTCGTGGATCCATCGCTACGGGTTAACTTAAAGGGGTTAAAGCGGACAAGGGACGCAAGAGAGTTTTTATACTAGTTCGGCCCCTTACGATGAAGGTAAAAGCCTACGTCTAGTTGTGATGGAATTGCTGGGGTTTCGATGACCAGGGAGCGAATACGCTTTGCCTGAGTCTCGAGTTGTTGTCTGTTGTCCTTGAACCGCCGCCGGGTCGTCCCCTTATATACATGGGTTGACGCCCGTCGGTTTACAGAATCCCGAGGCCGGCTCATAATCGTGTCCGGCTCGGTCTCTGCTACTTCTATCTTACAACACAAGTTTACATATCAATGCCGGTTTATGTCTACAGGCCTTAAATCGGCTTTGGGCCCTGGGCCTTCATAAAGCGTCACCGTCTGTCTTCATGGACTTCAGATGCAGATGAACTACTTATGGGGTTAACCCGGCCTCTCCTGGCCGGTTTACCCCCAGTGGTAATATCCCCAACAGTAAGCATAGTATGACATCATTCATATCACAAAACAACCGAGAACAGACAAACAGGCAATTGTAACGTTGTGTGGGCAAGTTTCGCACGGAACTACATTACAGATCAAGATCAAAGGAACATCACTCCTCTCTTTTAAACCTTGTAAGGTGCAATGATACGCTAATACAATTGTGTATAAAATTGAAAAGAGTAATACACATTGGCTGCAAACCATGCAGTTCAAGGCACAAGTCAGAGTAAGTAGTAGTTAAAAGGCATGGGCATTAAGGACTTACAACAGCGGCTTTGACTGGTGTAGTCATGCCCTTCGTCTTGCTGGTCTGACAGTCCTTGAAGATTTCCACAGCATTTGGTTCAGGTACTTTTTGGTCCTTGCGGGCTGTCCTCTGCATTTGGAACAAGTCAATATAGATCTAATAATATGGTACAACGAAAAGAGTGAAACAACAGCTAATTACAAGAGCCTCGCAGTGTGCAATATAGCTACGAGATCGTGTCGTCTGTTGGAATTTCACTTTCGTACGGTTGGCCTTGTTCTTTGAACAGTTCACCTACATGCGTAAATAGGACTTAAACATGTGATCTGATCACATATATATAATGTACCTGATACTTTGGATCAGCTAGTGTTTAACGAGGCCTCTCCAGTCTTCATCTGATATATTCTCCACTGGAGATGTTTGGGCAAGTTCACTGTTAGCCTTGCCTTCAAAGTGAGTTTTCCTCAAGTTATACCGATACTGTAGTAGAGCAGACTTGAAAACATGGGTGCAAGCTTGTCTGGTTGCATCATCTTGGCTATCCAACTTGAACCTCATCTGTTGCAAATTATGGGAGTCTCATTATCAGCAACCTAGAAAGTATGAGACAGAGCAACACAATATTACTAGTTTCCATACATAACCATACTTACAGATAAATGGTCGAGGAAGGTGTTGAACTGGGTTTCTTCTTTGTCATTCCTGCACTAAATCCATGTTGGGAGGATACGTACATGACACCTAACGGCAACCGCCGCCTCTGATACTAACTTGGCTGACTCTGTAGCATCACGTGGCCTTTTTAAACCTGCCTCAAAACGGATCTCCATTCTTCCTCCTCTAGATTTAGTTAACCTATCGAGCATTATCCTTGATGTTTGTTTCCTCTTGCGCCTAGGTGCTAGTCCAACAACGAACATAGGAGGTGTTAGTGTACATCAAACTGTGAGACTACATATAAAGAAGCATGCAACTGTAACTTGACTCCAGCAACTACCTTCTTGTTGGTGAAGCTCACAAAGATCATCTGATCTTGCCAATTCGTCTGGTGTCAAGAGTGCTTCGGAAGTAGTGTCATGTGGTAAGGGAGCTTGCGAACGTGCTACTAGCCGAGTTGACCAACGAGTAACTCATGCAGCTGGTGGTACTGTGGAAGGTGTTGCAACAACTAGGGCTGTCTCTGCTTGTTTGGTGGCAGCTATTGGTTTCTGTTTGGCTTGTTCTGCAGCTCGCGTAGCACGGGATACCCTGTTTGTACAATTTTCCGCTGGACTTTGACCTTCTATTGCACCATCAGTACCAGTAGAATCTGCAGGACTCTTGCGCTTCCTTTTCCCTGTCATTCTGTGTTCCTTCCTCTTTCTCTGTGACATGTTAAGTCAAGCCGACAAGAAAAACGAATAACAATTTAGTTCTTCAGAACAA
Source organism: Aegilops tauschii subsp. strangulata (assembly GCF_002575655.3). NCBI lineage: Eukaryota > Viridiplantae > Streptophyta > Magnoliopsida > Poales > Poaceae > Aegilops > Aegilops tauschii. The sequence goes on from NC_053041.3 coordinate 221,675,299, forward strand.
ACTGATGCGTGATACAGACGAACTGAACTTTGATGTTAGACAACCACATGATAGGAGGATGTAATATGTACTAAAAACAGGACGACATGAGATAACCATAACTATGATGTGTAAACTAAGCAGAAGACGTTTCACTAAATTAGAAGCAATGCAATGGAAGGTAGACACCATATGAAAGATGCTACAAATATCGCTCTGCCAAGTTAACAGTGTCTCGGCATAAATGGCGTTTAAACAAATATGAAGCAGTACAAGAAATAAATCATATGCAAGATGCAAACAACATCACACTACCAAGTTAAAGGTCTCTCGTCATTAGTGCCATTGCATATTCACAGCATTGCATATTCACAACTTATGATGTGTAAACTAAGGAGAAGGCATTTCAACAAATTAGAAGTAATGAAAACTAGACACCATATGAAAGATGCAACGCATATCACTCTACCAAGTTAAAACTGTCTCGTCATAAGTGCCATTTCAACAAATTAGAAGTAGTACACGCTAGAAAAGAATGTGAGATGTAACCTATATCACACTCCCAAGTCAAACATGTCTTATGATAAGTGATTGTTGCAGGTTACACAACAGTAGTACTTTGATGTAAGAACATGGCGTGATAGACAGATATTGTATGTTCTAGAAACAGGAACACATGTCTTATTCACAAGTATAATGTGTAAAGTAAGCAGATGGAATTCAACAAAATTAGAAGCAATACAAGCTAGACATCATACATAACATCCAACCACATATAACAGTGCCAGGTTAGAGGGAGCACCTGTGATTATGCACTAGGGGAGACGTGCTCATCATCAACACAGCTACGTTGAGTGTCGATGCATGTGTTGTCTTGCAAATCTTCTTGGGGGGGGGGGTGGCGGAGTAGAATCTGTAGAGGCCCTCTGTTTGGAAGGAGCACCTATATCCGCTGCCTTGCTACTTTCCTTCCGCTTTATTGATTTTGAATTGTCAAGTAAAACCGACAACAAAAAGCAATAAAATTCACTCTTTAGAACTCATTCGTGCATGGTACTGACAATCACTACTTTGATGTAAGGCAAACACATGATACCAGGATGCAATATGTACGGAAAAAGGACGGCATGGCATATTCACAACTGTTTGTGTAAACTAAGCAGAAGCCATTTCAACAAATAAGAAGAAATGCAAGCTAGACACCACATGAAAGATGCAACCAATATGACTCTGCCAAGTTAAAAGCGTCCCATCATAAATGGCGTTTCAACAAATTAGAAGCAACACATGCTATAAATCATATGAAAGATGCAACTAATATCACACTGCATATACTAAAGGTGTCTCGTCATATTGATTCATGCGGGATACAAAAAAACAATAGTTTTATGTAAGGACATGCTTAATAGACAGATGTACCATGTACTAAAAATAGGAAGGCATGTCACATTAACAGGTATAATGTATAAACTAAGCAGAATAGCACATGCAATTTAACCAGATTGGAAGAATTACAGTCTAGACACCATATGCAACATGTCACCACATATCACGCTACCAAGTTAGAGAAAGCACCTGCGATGTTGGTGTAGGGGAAATGCGGTCATCAACTACAGAGCTATGTTCACTATCTTCATCTAGCCTTGCTGTTTCTTGAGAATCATGTGGGGAGGCTGACACTGCATTCTTCAAAAGAGGATATTTACTCAAAGTAACCCACGGGGGTGACTGTCTCATCATAAGTGATTGATGAGGGATACACAAGAACATTAGTTTGATGTAAGAACATGGTTAATAGACAAATGTACTAGTACGTACCAAAAACAGGAAGGCATGTCATATTCAATGGTATAATGTGTAAGCTAAGCAGATGCAATTTAACCAAAATAGAAGCAATACAAGCTAGATATCCGGCTGGAGTGGTGAGCATGATCATCGAGGAACTGAGAGCCTGGTGGGAGGTGGGCTGCTTGGCCACCATCGTGGCTTTTTAGTTGGCTTCCAGGTGATGCCTGTCTATGCTGGGCTTGTCACTGGCTCGGCAAGTGCCCTGACTAGCTATTTGTCTTCTGGTGCTCCCAGGATGGTGGTTCATGTAAAAAAATATCTTTCCTTATCTTAATAAAGACCGACTTCGACCTTTCCAATACAAGCTAGACACCATATGCAACATGCAACCACATATGACACAGCGAAGTTAAAGCAAGCACCTGGGATGGTGGTTCATCGCGAGCGAGGTCATCAACTCCAGAGATACGTTTACCATCTCCATCTGCTGACAGTGCACCCTTTATAAGGCTAAAACGTGTCTGGCCTAGCCGCGTACCACGCCGAAGCGACTTCTCTCTTTTCTTTTCTGCTTCTGCCAAGGCAGCAGAGTCTGAAATACCCTTGCATAAAAACGCAATAGTGAGAGTATGGGTGAAGTGTGTGCAGAACTAGTGCACTGTAAAAGTAGCAGATAGCAGGTGGCTGAAAAATAAATGACAGGAGACATATGATAGCTCTACAACATTGCATCGCAAAAAAAATTAGATTCTACTTCGTATGATTTTGTAATATATGAGCACAGGGATGGCTGGGAAATGCAGGTACTCCTCCAGCACACCACCACGTGTGGTCCTATCAAAATAACAGTCGACTGAAAATAAATAGGTTAGTCGATTTTTTTATGAACCGTTCGATATATAAGGAACGGGCAAATGGCCTTCGTCTAGCTCCCGCCACTCACTGTTGATGATCTTTCTCGAACCGTCAGCGGCCACCGGCCCAGATCCCTGCCTCCGCCGCCCCGCCCTCCCCTCGACCTCACACCACCGCCGTTCTTGGCAGCGCCGCCAGGCCATCCCTTTAATCCTGGCTAACCTCCAGATCGGGCGCCAGCAGCTCTAGGCCCCACACGCCCCTAAGATAAACACCGAGGCGCTGCTTCCCCGGTGTAATAGGCGGACTAGCGCCTGTTATGCCAGGGAATGCTTTCATTAATTGGGAATCAACTGACCAGGAATTGAAATCCAGGGGGCGACGGACCTCTAGCTAAGGTGAAATAGTATATGAGGAGAAACCTTGTGTATCGCGAGTTACTAGGAACATCTAGTATCAAGAAGAAGCGGTCAACTAGTGTCTTTTGTGGGATTAATACCATGCAAGCTGACACGTAAGATATGCATGAATAAGGGAAGAGGAGTACCATTTCCGGTTGTCAGTGTTGTGTCCTTCATATGTCGCGGCGATTTTCTTATTTTTGCCGGGGGAACCGATGTTTTGGAGGAGGGTGCAGCCTTGGATGAACCCATGCCCAAATTGTTGACTGTGTTGCCGTGGCTGTATGTCAGCGGAGGGGAAGCAGATCCGAGGCGGCGAAGGACGGCGTAGAAGGAACAACTCCGGTGCGGTGGACGATGGCGAAGGTTGAGCGGCAGCGGTGAGGCGCAGGACGGCGTGGTTGAACTGGCTCGGGTACAGACAGCTCGGCCTCGACTTCAACTACTAGCTATGGAGGGCGTTGCGGTTGAGGTTGCGGTGGACAACGACGTCGGGGTATCGGCTTCGGCGTGATGGAGGAGGGCGGCGGTTGATGGGTGGGATGGGGTGCCGGACGGAGGATGCCGGGGTTTCGCGGCTGGTGGAGAGGTAGTTTTGGCGCCCACGGAGTACGAATGGGGAATCAGACTGGGGGGGAGCTAAGGGAGAACCATGTTTCGGTCTGGGACGCACTTGTTTTTGGCTTTTTTGAACAGATGGGACGCGCTTGTTTGAAATTTGGGGAAAGTACAAACTTTGCCCCCCTCTTAAATTTTGGACCTACTGCGGGTCGGGGGTAGGATGGTAATCCCAGGTGTCCGAAATAGTGGCCGGGAGCGATTTTGGCCGCACGCATGTGTGCTTAGGCGGCCATTGTGTATGAATGTTTTTCGGAGGCGGTTGCGTGGCGTCTAGATGAAGCTACAAACCTACCCCGGTTTAGACCTTTGGACGTCTGGCCGGTAGGTTTCACGGGTCGGAGTTAGAAAAGTAATTTCCTTCTACTACCAAACAGTTTCACGCGGTTTCGGGTGAGTAGAGGCTCTTTTGGCACTTCGTTCGAAATTTTGAAACAGAAGCATTCATGTTTAGAGTACTCTTGAACTTTGAGGATTGACCTAAATAGACAACGTTAAATTTGACGTTGTATGTTTGAAAACCTCATTAAATTATCCGTTTCTTTTTGAAATTTTGACACTTGAAAATCCTATAACTACGATTATTTTGGAATGGAGGAGCTAAATTTGAATCTATTTTGTACATGACTATATATGCTATTATGTACAAAAGCAGAGCAAAGATTGGTGCCCCATAATTTAGGTATGATTTACGAATGCCATGATATCGAATTCAAATAATTGAATGGACTTCATGTTGAATTAGAATTTTTTAAACCACCTTAAGTTGAATTCAAATGTATGCTAGTTCATAGCTAGCTATTTATAATGTTCATTGTGTAACTTTCGTATGTATAATGTGCTTTACGCACACAACATGAACTATACTCACATTTATATTCAATTGCTAAAGCGATGCATTGTCTGGAGTTCAAAATACTAACTATGTGGATCAATTATGTCGAATAATAACATAGACATGATCAAATTCGATAGAATCTAGATGTCTAATGGATCAATGACCGTTCCTTACGCGAATTGCAAATATCATGATCCCATCCTAATATTTGGATACAATTTATATCTTTAATCAATGTGTACATCAGTCTTTTACGTGTAGTTTCACTCTCCATCGGTGGTCTCTCACACATGCTCACACACTCTCTCCCGAGGTGTCTTTCTCGTAGACATGCTCTCGATATAACCCTCCCTCCCTGTCGTAACCACTTACGACTGTTTTCACTAACCTTTATCGCAAGCACTCTTCCTCTCACAAGCATACAGACGCACAATCCCCATCAAGCTATTTCTGTATACATAGACCTGCCTACGTGTCTCCTGTACGCACATTATCTTTAGGCCTGTCTCTCACGCATTGTCTCACACCTCTCTTCCTAATCGACGAGTATGATTCTAGCAGAGCATTATGTAGGATGCCCCTTAAAGTTAGGTTGGATGAATAGTAATATCAGAGATAAGGGATTACCTTAGTCCGAGGACCTAGGGTTACAAATCCTAGCCGGCTTTGTCAGTGGACATAGAGTCCTTCACAATTCTGCTATCTTTTTCTTGTACGACTAGTCATCCATGGGTCTCCCTAAATGCATCACAGGCCGACCAATCTGGCGCAGGATGGAACCGAACCAAGGGCCTCACCTCGGCCCGCTGGACCTCACGCGGTGACACACCCTCTGCCCCTAGGTCTCGTTATCTTCTCACACCCACACATACCAACATAGACACTACACACAAAAAATTCTCCTCGTGCCTCTATCCCCTCCCCCTTGCATATACACACTCAAGGGAATCTCTCGCCGTGACATCATATTCGTCTCTCTCTAGACCTCACTCATTTGTCGTGCTATCTCTCCCACGCTCCCTCCCCCGACCGGCCCCTCTATCCATGTCTCTCTCGAATACGTAATACACACACATACCTCTCTAGGCCCTGCCAAATACATCAACTACACATTCACACATGTTACATCACGTACTCCATTGATCTAAAAAGCCCTCTCTTTACGTTTATTTCACATACAACATTCCTTTTGAATAAAGTGTGGCCAAAAAATTATTTTAGAATTTCTACATATATACAACACTAGCAAGATGCCCATGCGTTGCACGGAAAATCAAGATGCATTTGTACGAGTAGTTTATGTTGTGGGAGAAAAGGATGAACAAGAGAAGGCCTTATTTGCAAATGTGGAGAGGGGTGTGGGTATCTTTTTGCAAAATTGCCATAGTTTCCTTCCTATCCGTCAGGTATAAATCAGACGACCTATATTGCAGGATGGCAGGCACACCATCATCACCAACTCTGTTTTTTATAAGAGTAGAGATTACAAAGTTATATGGAGGAGTATGAACGTTAATTTGCATTGCATGGTGCCCACAATGAAATTTATTCCGCACTGTGAATTTTTATATTTTTATACTATATATAAAGTTAGTCATAGTAAAGAGAAACGAAGAGCATCTCTCTCTCCATCGCATACACCCCCTCTACGCCCCTTTCACGTACGGACACAAACTATCTCCAGGTCCTCTAAAAGTATGCCCCAGCACATTCACGCATGTTTCATCTTTCTCTCGCGATATATACAATGACGATCATTGTATTTGCAGCGAAAGCACGATACGTACATTGGACTTCAGAATCCACTCATTAAGGTCACCATTTAGGTTTTGTGGTTATTATACAGTCATGGGCTCACCGTACAGCTCTGTATTTGCTCAAGACATGACTAGTTGACCAGTTATACGCTCCACGTGGCACCTCTAGTGTTGCATCACATTATCTCACTACCATTGGGCCCACCTGTCGGCTTGTATCTACTCTACACTCTTATAACAAATAGTTGGTGATGATGGTGTGCCTGCCATCCTGCAATATAGGTCGTCTGATTTATATCTGACGGATAGGAAGGAAACTATGGCAATTTTGCAAAAAGGTACCCACACACCTCTCCACATTTGCAAATAAGGCCTTCCCTCGTTCATCCTTTTCTCTCACAAGATAAACTAGTCATAAAAATGCATCTTGATGTTACGTGCAATGCACGGGCATCTTGCTAGTAAGAATGCAAACAAAAGACAGAAAAATATTGGACGGTGGTTCGAAGTCATGACCGCGGGCATAGCGGACAAGGTGGCCTTGTATTGGTATGCTGAGCCGTCTCTTTTAACACACATGAGCTGGTGTGGTGATTATACACACATGCACGCATGCACACGAACTGCATGCACGCAACACTCACATGAACACATGCAGCCACGCACGCACGCAACACTCACACGCACGCACACACACATGCATGCACACACCACACGACCAACACACACTCTCACGCTCAAGTGCTCAACCTACACCTGCATGCGCACACATCAGGCCCTGACAGACACATACACAACCAGGTGGTTCCCGTGCACGGGTTGGAGTCTTGTCACGCCTGCGTAAATTTGTGTTTATCTGACCTTTTTCCTACGCAAACTGACAAGTGGGACCCACAAGGAACATGGTCAATTTAACTAGTCAACATGGTGCCACGCAGACTTTGGCTGGTCAACAGAGTGCAATCCGATGCTGAACGGTGAGCAAGTGACCGTATAATCACCGCAAAACATATATAGTGACCGTAATGAGCGTATTCTGATGTCCGGTGACTGTATTACGCCTTTCTCTGTGGAGGCCCTCTAAAACTACATCTCTACACGTTCTTGCATGTTACTGTAGCGACCAGACCTCAAATAGTCTGATCTACCATGCACCAGTGTCATCCCTGGATCAGTAATGCTGACACGCACAGCACTTGGAGGATTTATAACAGAGTAGCAATCACACACTTATTACATCGAGTATCTCAAAAGAGAAATAAGTATGACAAATATGGCTTAAGGCCATCTAAAACGATAACGGCAGAAGGCTTGGAAGATAAGTGAGTCCATCAACTCCAACGGCATCACTGAGTATAAGAGCACGACCTAAGGCACCTTACTCGTCGTCTGAAAAGTCTGCAACACGAAACGTTGCAGCCCGAAAACGGGTCAGCACATGGAATATGTTGGCAAAATAACACATAGAGAGTAATGAACAGATTAAAGCTATACTACATGCATATCTGGCTGGTGTTTAAGCTCTATGGTTACAGTTTTGCGAAAAGCCAAACTTTCCCTACTGCAAAGGAATAAATTTTATTTAACTATCATGGTGGTTGTTAAACATTGAGAATGATTGACAGCATCTCAATCCCAATTAAGTATCATCCTTAACCCAACAAAATTAATTTGAGTAACATGATGAGATTCACATGATAATCCAAGTACGAGATACTAAAGATGTCCATAACCGGGGACACGGCTAACCATGATTAGTTTGTACACTCTGCAGAGGTTTGTGCACTTTTCCCCACAAGACTCGATCTCCTCCGTTGGATTACTCGCACTACATGGTGTTTGAGTGACGGATGACCGAGACATAGTCTTTCAGAAGTGTTTGCACCTTACGAACGGGTAGACAGTTACACCTACTTTCCCCTACATCTGCTAGTCTACCACCGTAAGAGTTCACACAACTTATTCAACTATGCTAGAGCCCATAATAGCTTGTGGCTGCACACGAAAGTTTCTAGCATGAATAATCCCATGATCCCTTTGAGCCTGGGTGGCGGTCCAAAAGAAAACAGGAAGTCACTGGAATACCCAGGTGCCTCAATCCACCCAGATGTGTGTTTAAGTTGCCACCTTAAGTAAACCATTAAATTAACAATCTCACATCTGTCATGGATACACTCACCCAATCCACGTCTACTAGCATAGCATAGCAATATGAGCAAACGTAGAAGTAACTCCCAGGGTTTGATAACAAAACATGTAATAGGTACTACCTCATCTACTTCCCAATACCCACAATTTAATTAGATCCTAATCATGCAATGTTTGAGGATTGGTCTAATGCAATAAAACTGGGTAGTAAAGAGGTATGATCAAAGTGTTACTTGCCTTGCTGATGATCCGTGAAACCTAGACATTCGAAGTAGCAAGCGGCGCACTCCGGGTACGCTGTCGCAAACAAACAAGCATACAGTAAGAACTCAACTAATGCACAGGTAAAACTCAAATAAAGGATCTAACCAGAAAGTTCAACTTAGGAACTCCGGTTTGCAAAATGAATCAAATCAAACGAAGCAACGAAAGTCAAATGGCGAAAGAAACAAGCTTCGTTTACTAATCTGGATCTAAGTCAAATTTTACAGTAGCAAAAACTTGTTTGAGTTGATTAAACGGAAAAAGAATTTCGAGACGAAACTCTAGGCGCTTGAATCCCCTGATTCCGATAAACGAGCGAAAAGATATACTAGAACAAAAATCGGATCAGAAATCGCGATCTGGAATAACCGCGGAAAATCCGAGAAAAAGAAAAACTAACGAACAGTTTATCAAACGAACGTTCGTTAACTGTAACTAAACAATGAACACGTTCGTTAAAACAAAAGAACGAGCGAACGCTCGCTAATTAACTAAACCGAGAAAAAGAAAAAACATAAACCGATCTAAAAAAATAAAAACAACCGCAGTTTTTTTAAAACCGGGCGGCTTTCTAGAGAAAACCGCCGGCGGCGGTGACAACTCCGGCGGCTACCTCGGCGAGGGCGGCGGCTCCGGCGGGGTCGGCGGGCGGCGGGGCGACGGCTGGCGTCGGGCGACGTCAGCGGCGGCGGCGGCGGGGTCGGCTAGGGTTAGGGTTCGGGGGCGGCGGGCGGCGGGCGACTTGGGCCAACGGCGGGGGTCGGGCCGCAACTTATAAAGGACCCGGCCAGGCGGAGTCCCGGCCGAACACGGCCCATAGTCGGTTTCGTTTTTTTAAATAAATACGCGCAGAAAAACAAACAAAAGAAATACTAAACGAACTCCAAAAATCCCGAAATAAAATTTCCCCGACTTCTAAAATCAAGCCAGAAAATATGAACATTTATTTGGGGCCTAAATGAAATTTTCAAAAACGCGCATTTTTCCTATCCAAATAAAATAGCGAAAAACTCCAAAATAAGATCTTATTTGATTTTTTTATTAAATCCTCATTATTCCTTTATTTTGGGAAAGTCATTTTATTCCCTCTCTCATATTTTTATAATTGGAATAATTTGAAGATAAAATAAATAAAACCAAATGATCCTATTTTCAAAATTTGAGAAAACCCAAATTTTGAAAAATAACTAAATCCCCAACTCTCTCCGGTGGGTCCTTGAGTTGCGTAGTATTTCTAGGATCTAGCCAAAATGAAATAAAATATGATATGCAATGATGATCTAATGTATAACATTCCAAATTGAAAATTTGGATGTTACAAACCTACCCCCTTAAAAGGAATCTCGCCCTCGAGATTCGGGTTGGCTAGAAAATAGGTGAGAGTGGTCCTTCCGTAGATCTTCCTCTCGCTCCCAGGTGGCTTCATCCTCGGTATGGTGACTCCACTGAACTTTGCAAAACTTGATAACCTTGCTGCGGGTGACTCGGCTGGCATACTCAAGAATCTTAACTGGTTTCTCCTCATAGGTCAAGTCACTATCCAGCTGAATCGCTTCCAATGGCACTGTATCTCTCAGTGGTATCTCAGCCATCTCTGCGTGGCACTTCTTTAACTGGGAAACGTGAAATACATCATGAACTCCTGACAATCCTTCAGGCAATTCCAGCTTGTAAGCAACTTCCCCCATACGCTCCAAAACTTTGTATGGTCCTACAAAACGTGGCGCTAACTTTCCCTTAACTCCAAAGCGCTTCACGCCTCGAAGTGGTGATACTCGAAGATAAACTCTGTCTCCGACTTCGTAAACTGTCTCCTTGCGTTTTGAATCCGCATAACTCTTCTGCCTGGACTGGGCTACCTTGAGCCTATCGCGAATCAACTTCACTTTTTGTTCAGACTCTTTAATCAAATCTGGTCCAAACAACTGGCGGTCTCCAACTTCGTCCCATAACAATGGTGTTCTACACCTCCTTCGGTACAAAGCTTCGAAAGGGGCCATCTTCAAACTGGATTGATAACTTTTGTTGTAAGAAAACTCTGCATACGGCAAATTGTCGTCCCAACTAGATCCATAATCTAGCGCACAAGCTCTCAGCATATCTTCCAAAATCTGATTGACTCTCTCGGTCTGTCCGTTTGTCTGTGGGTGAAAGGCTGTATTGAACTCTAGCCTGGTACCCAAAGTTTCATGTAACTGATTCCAAAACTTTGAAGTAAACTGGGTTCCTCTATCTGATACAATGGTCCTCGGAACTCCATGCAGACATACGATCCTAGTCATGTATATCTTTGCCAACTTAGCACTGGTGTAAGTGGTCTTTACTGGGATGAAATGAGCTACCTTCGTAAAACGATCGACTACAACCCATATCGAGTCATAGCCTGAACGAGTCTTGGGCAATCCCGTGATAAAATCCATGCCTAGTTTATCCCACTTCCATTCGGGTATCGGCAATGGCTGTAGCAATCCTGCTGGCTTCTGATGCTCTGCCTTCACTCTCTGACATACATCACAAACTGCTACATACTCCGCAATATCCTTCTTCATTCCGGTCCACCAGAAAGTATCCTTCAAATCCAAATACATCTTGGTATTTCCTGGGTGAATTGAATATGGCGAATCATGGGCCTCTTGCAAGATCAACTTCCTGATCTCCGGATCATTGGGCACATAAACGCGGTCCTCAAACCATAAGGTATCGTGCTCATCCTCACGAAATCCCTTGGCTTTTCCTTTACTCATCCTTTTCTTTATCTCGTCAATCTCCTTGTCTGTCTTTTGAGCTTCCCTGATCTTTTCCATCAAGGTAGACTGAATCTCCAATGTTGCTACATAGCCTCTCGGAACTATTTCCAAACGTAGTTCACGAAGATCCTCGGCTAACTTCTTGGGTAATTCTCCGATCATGAGTGTGTTGACATGACTTTTGCGGCTCAGCGCATCGGCTACTACGTTAGCCTTTCCGGGGTGATAATGCAATCTCATATCATAATCTTTTATGAGTTCCAACCATCTCCTCTGCATGAGATTCAACTCCTTTTGCGTGAAAATGTACTTCAAACTCTTGTGATCCGTGTACCCCTCACAGTGATTTCCGATGAGAAAATGTCTCCATGTCTTCAACGCATGCACTACGGCTGCTAACTCCAAATCATGTGTGGCATAATTTTTCTCATGGGGTTTAAGTTGTCGTGAAGCATATGAAACAACTCTTCCCTCCTGCCTTAGCACTGCTCCAAGTCCTCGATGTGAAGCGTCGCAATATACTTCATAATCCTTGCGTTGATCTGGAGAATCAACACTGGTGATGTAACCAAACGTTTCTTCAACTCTTGGAAACTAGCTTCACATTCCTCAGTCCAATTGAACTTGGTGTCCTTCTTCAACAACTCTGTCATGGGCTTAGCAATCCTCGAGAAATTCTCAATGAACCTCCGGTAGTATCCTGCAAGTCCAAGAAAACTCCGGATCTCTCCAACTGATGTGGGTGATTCCCAGTTTGTCACAGTGTCGACTTTGGTGGGGTCTACTGCTATTCCTTCTCCGGATATAACATGTCCGAGGAATCCAACTTCCTTCAACCAAAACTCACATTTGCTGCACTTGGCGTATAACTGATGTTCTCTGAGCTTCTCAAGTACCAAACGCAAGTGCTCCTTATGTTCCTCTTCATTCTTTGAGTAAATCAAAATATCATCAATGAATACTACGACAAACTTATCCATAAACTCCATAAACACTTTGTTCATCAGGTTCATGAAATAGGCAGGTGCATTAGTCAGACCAAATGACATAATGGTATACTCGTACAGCCCATACCTGGTGGTAAAAGCCGTAAGGTATATCCTGCTCTCGAATCTTCAACTGATGGTATCCGGATCGTAGATCGATCTTGGAAAATACCTTAGCTCCTTGTAATCGGTCAAACAGATCATTGATCATCAGAAGTGGGTACTTATTTTTGATGGTCACTTCATTCAATCCACGATAATCAACAACCATCCTCAACGATCCATCTTTCTTCTCCACTAGAAGTACGGGTGATCCCCAAGGCGAAGAACTTGGGCGAATATAGCCTTTATCCAGTAACTCCTTAATCTGCTTCTTAATTTCTTCTAAATCCTTTGCGGGCATCCTGTACGGTCTCTTTGAGATTGGTCCTGTGCCTTGCAAAAGCTCAATCAAAAACTCAATGTCTCTATCCGGTGGCATGCCTGGCAACTCCTCTGGAAATACATCCGGGTAATCCTTCACCACTGGTACTTCCTCCTGTACAACTCCTGATAAGGAATTTACTTGAGTCCTCTTCGGCACATGCCGGGATACATACTTAATCCTTCTTCCTTCTGGGGTGGTAAGCGAAATCGTTTTACTGGCGCAATCGATGTTTCCTCCGTACATCGAGAGCCAATCCATACCCAAAATTACGTCCAAACCTTGCGACTCCAAGATTATCAAGTCTGAGGGGAAAACATGCCTACCTATAGACAATGGCATCTGAAAACATCCTTGGCTTGCCATATACTCGGCTCCTGGTGAACTTACTAACATAGGTGTTCTAAGAACTTTGGTGGGCACTTTATACTTATCCACAAATCCCCTTGATATGTATGAATGCGATGCACCAATATCAAAAAGAACGAGTGCAGTAAATGACTTAACCAAAAACTTACCTATTACTGCATCAGGCTGTGCTTCAACCTCCTCCACGTAAACGTGGTTCACATGTCCTTTATTGAAAGGGTTAGGCTTCTTCCCAGAGCTTCCATTGCCATTTCCATTTTTAGCTTCGGGACATTCATTAGCATAATGTCCAGTCTTCTGGCACTTGTAGCAAGTGACTTGGCTCAGATCTCTCTTAACTGGGGTAGATGGGTTATTACGGTTCTGTCCGTTGCTTCCTCCATTCCCATTACCATTCTTGGGTCCACTATGGTTGTGCGAACCTCCTGCTCCATGGGTATGCTGAAAAGATCCTCCCGAATTTGGGGTAAAACTTGGCTTCTGATGAGGTCTAGAATTGTACTTCCCTTGTCCATACTTCCTCTTGCGGCTTTCAATCTGCTGCTGCTTCCCTTCAATCATGAGAGCTCTATCTACCAACTCATGGTAGTTGTTGAAGGTTGCTACCATCAACTGCATACTCAGCTCATCATTCAGTCCTTCCAGAAACTTCTCCTGCTTGGCTGCATCTGTAGCAATGTCATCTGGAGCATAACGTGCTAACTTACTAAAGTCCTCCACATACTGGCTTACGTTGCGTCCTCCTTGGCGTAGGTTGCGAAACTCACGCTTCTTCGTAGCCATAGCTCCTGCTGAAACATGGGCAGTACGGAAAGCTTGCTGAAACTGGTCCCATGTGACAGTGTCTATAGGGCGTGTGGCTGTGTAATTCTCCCACCATGATGCTGCGGGTCCATCAAGCTGATGTGCAGCGAAACGCACTCTCTCCGCATCTGTGCATCCTGCAGTGGTCAACTCCCTTCCAACTTTGCGGAGCCAATCATCTGCAACAATCGGCTCGGTGCTGCTGGAAAACACCGGCGGATTCAGTCTCAAGAAACGGGTTAAGTGATCAACAGGTGGTGGTGGTGGGTTGTTGTTGTTGTTGTTGCCTTGGTTCTATACTAACACCTGCATCAGGGCATTCTACTGCTGAATCAACTGAGTGATCTCCGGTGGGAAAACAAATCCGGTGTCGCGTCTCGGAGGCATCTGATAGGTTAGAAAAGATGAGAATTTAGAATAGAATGAGGTCTAGAGAGAAAACACTACCCATATGCTCATGAGACAAACACAATCAATATCACTCAATCAATTCAAACAAGGCATACAATCGATCTAACTATCGTTACAAAGTGCTCGGACTATACTATATACATGGGGAAATACTACTACTGATTATGGTGGTCTACTAGAAATTTCGATCGGTCGAAGACTCCATGATATCTGCTCCAGCTTCATCAACAAAATCATCTTCACTGGGGTCTGAGTCGGTGTCGTCGATGATGATGTAGTTATCCGGGCAAGCGCAATCATCATCTTCTCCTCCTGGTGCTGGGTCTCCCATGAATACTCCGATCTTCTTTATCAGGTCATCATTCTTCTCCAACAACGTAGCGATCTCCTCCTCATATCCATCGCGCGTAGCCTTGAGTTCTTCCTCCAACTCCATGATCTAGGTCAATGCCTTCTTCAGTAATATCATGTCTGCGCACATCTGGTTTTCCTGGCGATGAATGTGTTGGTTTTGCTCCTGGATGAAAGCTGCAATTGATCCATCCTTCTTGGTGCTGATCATCTCCCATTGCTCATCTCGGCGTCCACAAATCAGATAAATAGTATCCTTAAGCTCCCTGTGGTAGACTTCTCGAATGCGTCCCATAGTGATGTGGGCTGCCATGCTCTTCCCTAAACTCCAGGTTGGTGCATCAAAGGAAAACTCTATAGGCTCAGTGACTGGCATGAACGTCCTTCTTGGAACTTGAACTTGAATCTTCCAGTGCTCTTCTTCTGGTAGGGTGGCGTTGTAGGTCCCGGTGAAGCTTGGTATTCCGATGTTCAGGTACTTAGTGACTTCCTTCAAGTGTCGTCCAAAAGGTGTATCTTCATCCGGTTGCATGAACTTGTTCCTTGCATCCGCCATTCCTAAAAGAGTAAAAAATGGAGAGGAGTCAGAAATGAGAAGAGAGTAGTGTTCTAGGGTTTAAGCTTAGTGGCCATGTCCTACAGTCAGCGTGTGCTTTGATACCACCTTTGTAGCGACCAGACCTCAAACAGTCTGATTTACCGTGCACCAGTGTCATCCCTGGATCAGTAATGCTGACACGCACAATACTTGGAGGATTTATAACAGAGTAGCAATCACACACTTATTACATCGAGTATCTCAAAAGAGAAATAAGTATGACAAATATGGCTTAAGGCCATCTAAAACGATAACGGCGGAAGGCTTGGAAGATAAGTGAGTCCATCAACTCCAACGGCATCACTGAGTATAAGAGCACGACCTAAGGCACCTTACTCGTCGTCTGAAAAGTCTGCAATACGAAACGTTGCAGCCCGAAAACGGGTCAGCACATGGAATATGTTGGCAAAATAACACATAGAGAGTAATGAACAGATTAAAGCTATACTACATGCATATCTGGCTGGTGTTTAAGCTCTATGGTTACAGTTTTGCGAAAAGCCAAACTTTCCCTACTGCAAAGGAATAAATTTTATTTAACTATCATGGTGGTTGTTAAACATTGAGAATGATTGACAGCATCTCAATCCCAATTAAGTATCATCCTTAACCCAACAAAATTAATTTGAGTAACATGATGAGATTCACATGATAATCCAAGTACTAGATACTAAAGATGTCCATAACCGGGGACACGGCTAACCATGATTAGTTTGTACACTCTGCAGAGGTTTGTGCACTTTTCCCCACAAGACTCGATCTCCTCCGTTGGATTACTCGCACTACATGGTGTTTGAGTGACGGATGACCGAGACATAGTCTTTCAGAAGTGTTTGCACCTTACGAACGGGTAGACAGTTACACCTACTTTCCCCTACATCTGCTAGTCTACCACCGTAAGAGTTCACACAACTTATTCAACTATGCTAGAGCCCATAATAGCTTGTGGCTGCACACAGAAGTTTCTAGCATGAATAATCCCATGATCCCTTTGAGCCTGGGTGGCGGTCCAAAAGAAAACAGGAAGTCACTAGAATACCCAGGTGCCTCAATCCACCCAGATGTGTGTTTAAGTTGCCACCTTAAGTAAACCATTAAATTAACAATCTCACATCTGTGATGGATACAGTCACCCAATCCACGTCTACTAGCATAGCATAGCAATATGAGCAAACGTAGAAGTAACTCCCAGGGTTTGATAACAAAACAGGTAATAGGTACTACGTCATCTACTTCCCAATACCCACAATTTAATTAGATCCTAATCATGCAATGTTTGAGGATTGGTCTAATGCAATAAAACTGGGTAGTAAAGAGGTATGATCAAAGTGTTACTTGCCTTGCTGATGATCCGTGAAACCTAGATATTCGAAGTAGCAAGCGGCGCACTTCGGGTACTCTATCGCAAACAAACAAGCATACAGCAAGCACTCAACTAATGCATGGGTAAAACTCAACTAAAAGATCTAGCCAGAAAGTTCAACTTAAGAACTCCGGTTTGCAAAAAGAATCAAATCAAACGAAGCAACGAAAGTCAAATGGCGAAAGAAACAAGCTTCGTTTACTAATCTGGATCTAAGTCAAATTTTACAGTAGCAAAAACTTGTTTGAGTTGATTAAACGGAAAGAGAATTTCGAGACGAAACTCTAGGCGCTTGAATCGCCTGATTCCGATAAACGAGCGGAAAGATATACTAGAACGAAAATCGGATCAGAAATCGCGATCTGGAATAACCGCGGAAAATCCGAGAAAAAGAAAAACTGATGAACAGTTTATCAAACGAACGTTCGTTAACTGTAACTAAACAATGAACACGTTCGTTAAAACAAAAGAACGAGCGAACGCTCGCTAATTAACTAAACCGAGAAAAAGATAAAACATAAACCGATCTAAAAAAAATAAAAACAACCGCAGTTTTTTTTTTAAAAACCGGGCGGCTTTCTAGAGAAAACCGCCGGCGGCGGCGACAACTCCGGTGGCTACCTCGGCGAGGGCGGCGGCTCCGGCGGGGTCGGCGGCGGGCGGCGGGGCGACGGTGGGCGTCGCGCGACGGGGCGGGCGACGTCGGCAGCGGCGGGGTCGGCTAGGGTTAGGGTTCGGGGGCGGCGGGCGACTTGGGCCAACGGCGGGGGTCGGGCCGCGACTTATAAAGGACCCGGCCAGGCGGAGTCCTGGCCGAGCACGGCCCATAGTCGGTTTCTTTAAATAAATACGCGCAGAAAAACAAACAAAAGAAATACTAAACAAACTCCAAAAATTCCGAAATAAATTTTCCCTGACTTCTAAAATCAAGCCAGAAAAGATGAACATTTATTTGGGGCCTAAATGAAATTTTGAAAAACGCGCATTTTTTTCCTATCCAAATAAAATAGCGAAAAACTCCAAAATAAAATCTTATTTGATTTTTTATTAAATCCTCATTATTCCTTTATTTTGGGAAAGTCATTTTATTCCCTCTCTCATATTTTTATAATTGGAATAATTTGAAGATAAAATAATTAAAACCAAATGATCCTATTTTCAAATTTTGAGAAAACCCAAATTTTTAAAAATAACGAAATCCCCAACTCTCTCTGGTGGGTCCTTGAGTTGCGTAGAATTTCTAGGATCTAGCCAAAATGAAATAAAATATGATATGCAATGATGATCTAATGTATAACATTCCAAATTGAAAATTTGGAATGTTACAGTTACATCTAACAACTATGCAATACAACATACTACTACACTCTAACACAATAAATCATATGTGTTTTTGGTTTTACTAGATATCATATTGTTACTTAATTATTCAGTTTGCATACATGAAAATTGCCTTTGAAATGTATGGCCAGTATCATCTACCGCGCGGGAAAAATCCCGCCCTTGCCCGTTTAATCAGGTTTGTATCGATGGATCATGCGAAACAGCAAAACTATAGTACTATACAGTACAAGTAACAGTTCACTGGGTCGCCGTGTCGTGTACTCCTCCATCGTAGGAGTGGAGCACTCACTTCCATAAATGTTCTAGTCCCTTTCGCCGACATGTGGGACATCAAGCTACCGGGTCCACGTGCCATACCGAAATACAGTGCAGAGCAGCAGGGGTGAAGCACCCTAGTCATGGTGCCGGCGTAGTAATGAGCAATGAGGCGTCAAATCACAAAGCTGCACCTTTCCCATAGTTAAGTTGGAGGGATGAAGTAATAATGCTAAAAAAGGAAGTTGGAGGGACGAAGCAACCATCATTTCACTCATTGCTGAATCCGCTTCTCCCTCATCTTCTTCAAGTTAACCACGTGTTGCTTCTGCCGTTGTTCTGCCTCATGTGGGACGCGGATCGGCTTGGTAAAGCATTAACACGTGGGACTGCATGTTAGCAAACCGCCAGGCCAACGTCCTCTGAAAATAAGAAACCTCCCCCGCCATCCGCATGGCAAAATCATCTCCTTTTTACTAATCTTGATTCTATAATTTTTTAGATCAATATAATTGAGATTTGTATAGATAGCACACAGGAGCAAAACCAAGTGGTACGGTTAAGGGCATCCACAATGTGTAGCCAAATGTGAAAATAGCTTTTGGCATCGATGGGAACCATTGTGGACGGTGCTCCCAAAGCCAAAAAGATGGAACCGAAGCTCCCTGATTGATTGATTGAAGGAATAGAAAAATGCAACGTCTCTCCTCTTTCTCCCATGCTTGGACACATGTACAGTATAGAGCACAGAGTCTACTCCCCTGTCCCTTCTATCACAATCACAAAGCACTGAGGCGTCAAATCACAAAGCACGGACAAACCAACCATCATTTCACTCTTCGCTGACTCCGCTTCTCCATCGTCTTCTTTGAGAAACCACCTCACCACACTAAGCTGGACGGACGATGCTATTGTGTACTAGTAGTACTAGTACATTTACGCGTCCTTTGGTTCAACGGACTTCCTGGATGCAAATAAGGCAGCTGTCTCAGCTTGCAGGCGGCACTTGCGAAGGACTTACCGTGGTCTCCCTCAATGGTGTTCTCCGTCGAACGCACTTCGCCAAACCACAACGTTTGAGATATCATCGACGTCACCGCAATGGGGAAGGAAGTCAAATATTTACTACCTCCATTTTTTTGTACACTAGGCCAGTATATCAAAATTACAATTTGCAAAAGGCCACTAACACTAATCGAGGCAAAATTGATGGGGTTTGCCTCGTACTAGCAACCAAGGACATTAATATACCCTTGCATGCATGCGGAAGTGAGAAGGTTGGTTTGCATGGCACTGCATTAATCAAGCGATGAGGAGTGAGATGGTTAGCTCTTTGGGCTTTGGAGAAAAAATACGCATTAATTGAGACGTTAAACATGGATTTGTATCGATTAATCCCGCGAAGGAAAATCCCGCATTTCTTTTTTAACGCTAGTACTCCTAGTACGTACGTACTTGTATCCTGTTTGGGTCTAGGCCTTGCATTGCCATACTTCGCCACACATTTTTGCCAAGCTTGCCTAAAGTTTTCAAAATGAAAAGGAGGTACACTTGCGCACGGCTGTCGCGGTTGCACCGCACCCTCACACAGTCGCTCCTGCACGCCGCGGTCGCACCGCACCCTCACACAGTTGCTCCTGCACGCTGCGGTCGCACCGCACCCTCACACAGTCGCTCCTGCATGCCGCAAACCCAACTAAGGGAACACACCCTCACTGACACGTGCTACCGCATGTGAACAAACCAAACTCAGCCATACTACCGCTGACACATAATTTTCGTTCATACTAGCAAGATGCCAATGCATTGCAGGGAACATCAAGATGCATTTTTTTTACAAAACACCTGTTGTGATTGACCCGTGCAGGAGTAATCCCATGTGTAAAAACGAATGAAATCTCGAGAATTTTATCGGAAAAATGGTATCTCGAGAATTTCATTGAAAAAAAGAAAGATGAGAGATAAGGTGAGGAGGAGTGGAGCATGGTGGTCGGACTGGGCGGAGGCTTGGGGATGAACGACACCGGCAGGCGGCAGCGGCCTCCATGCTAGATTGTTCCAGAGACTTCCTTTTTTAATTGCTCAGCAATGAAGTTGTGGGAGATAAGGATGAACGAGGCAAGGCCTTATTTGTAAATGTGGAGAGAGGTGCGGGTATCTTTTGTAAAATTGTCATAGTTTGCTTTCTATCCGTCAGATATTGATCGGCGGTCTATATTACAAGATGGCACGCACACCATCATCACCAACTCGGTTTTTTAATAAGAGTAGAGACAATATGTTTATCCAACCGCATGTTGGGGAGGATCCGTACGGCTCGTGCAGTGGTCTGTTGGGGAAGAAGAAGAGGTGAGGAAGAAGGGTTAGGAGACGTAGGATATTCATTCAAACGCATGAAATGGTAGACTGACCCAAATGATGAAAGTCAGGTGACTTGCATAACAATATATGTTTTTACACAACAAAAGATCCCTAAAAACAACAACCTAAAGAAAAACTATCACTTCTTGCGGAACGAGACAACCTCGTCGTCTTTGGCTACCGGCGCGAACCAGCCGTAGCTGCCGACGTGTGTCTCCGCACCATGGTTGTCCTCGGCCTCCAGCTACTCGTTCACGCCGAGCGTGCGGGCGCTCTGCACGGAAGAGAGCACCATCCGGTTCAAGTCCAGGATGTCCGGTTCTGCCTGCAGGAGGGCCTCGATGGCAGTGGCATCCGCGCGCTCCGCTTCGAGTTGAGCCTCCGCCGCCCGGTTCAAGTCCAGGACGTCCGGTTCCGCATGCAGGAGGGCCTCGATGGTAGCGGCATCCGCACGCTCCGTGTCGAGTAGAGCCTCCGCCGCCCGGTTCAAGTCCAGGACGTCCGGTTCCGCCTGCAGGAGGGCCTCGATGGCAGCGGCATCCGTGCGCTCCGCGTCAAGTTGAGCCTCCGTCGCCCGGTTCACATCCACGACATCCGGTTCCGCTCGAAGGGGAGCCTCGATGGCAGCGGTATGCGCGCGCTCCGCATCGAGTTGAGCCTCTGCCTCCTGGTCCTCCTTTAGTATCGCCAGGTTGAACCGTTGGTCCGCCTGCACCATGGGGGACCCGGACGCCGACACGAAGTCGACGTCCATCTTCTCATACCCATCGGGGGCCTTCTGCGCCGCAACCTCCGCCATGAACATTGGATCGGCTTCCTCCTCCTAGTAGCTTGGCTCTAGAGAACTCGAGGATTGGTCCGCCACAAAGCGAGCTTGGGAACGGAGGTCTGTGGCGCCGACCGCCGCCACGATTTCTGCACGGCGCTCCGGCGTCAGCATCTTGTAGTACGTGATCTTGCGGCGCACCATGGCTTTCCGGCGAACTAGGGGACGCTTGATGCGGGCTAGGGGATCGAAAGGTGGGGGAATGGGGTTGAGAGGAGGTGTGGTTTTGGGGCAGTGGCTGGCCCAGGCCGAGCAGCGAAGGTTCTGGTGTGAATAGTGGTTCTGGTGATGACCGGTCAATCGGTTTTGACTGTACACCGTTCTTGTCGCGTTCGCGTTGCACCCCGGCACGCTGGACCCTCCACGTCGCTCACCGAATGGAACACGCTTCGTCTTGCGTTTTGGCTCGCTTGTGGGACCGCAGTTGACAGCAAACCGACATCCCTCCGCCTCCCCCGCCCGCGTCATTTATACTACCACTCCCTTCGTTTTATGCGGAGTAAATAAAAACAGAGGGAGTATACTACTATGGATGAGGATCCCCTGATGTGGCCGAACCCATTGAGTAACTGATATGTGGGGCCTGGCAAGCATGGGGTCCGCCAGTAAGTGACCGAAAGGGAGGGTAAGGCAGCGATACCTACGTCATAGGATCCACTTCCACTACTACTCCCTCCTTCCATCTACTATACATGGCCTAATGAGTTTTTTGAGGCTAAGTTTGACCAAATGTTAGAGTAATAATATATGACATGCAACTTACACAAAGCATACGGTCAAATTCGTATGTGAAAGGAGCTTCCAATAATATAATTTTCAGATTATACATCTCATGTACTATTAATCTTGTTAATAGTCAAAGGTGGTTTTGAAAAACGCATTAGAGCATGGTTAATAATATAGCCAGCCGATGGCTATAAGGAACTGCCATGTCATACATAGCCATCATCTATATGCACTCATACAATAGTGTGGGCTATAAGGTTGGCTATTTCCCGCAAAAAAAATATAAGGTTGGCTATTGTATTAGTACTTTTTCCATCTCCTCTCTATCTCTTTCTTCATATTTATTGTATTTACCTAGGAATGCGTATATAGCTAGGCTCTTGCATGAGAGCTCACTCCCCTTACTTTTTCACATCTCTCTCCTCCACATAGGCAAAAGTGCCATGTAAGCGGGCTATAAGCCCACTATTGTACTTGCTTTTAGGCCCTATATAAACGGAAGGAGGGAGTACTATGAGCACTGCATACTCGACTACAGATGTTGTTAGTACTCCACTACTACTATTGGACAGGGAGCTTAAAAAAGTTACTATTGGACTGGCTATGCGAGGCGAAATCCTAGTAGGAAGAGCATGCGTGAGAACAAGCACATTCACATGGTTGAAAACAAATTGGAAACCATCTCTGTTTGAATACAAATCAAGGAGTACATACGAATCTAACAATATTGATTGGGCGTTGTTGAATGTTGACACTTTTTCTGTAAGTTTGATCAAAGTAGAGATACTTTGACTACACATAAAACTTATATGTAAACTAGAAAGGATTGGAGGGAGTATATTGTACGTTCAAAAGCGAAACAAACATTGAATACCCTTTATATATGATTTGCGGATGCTATGATCACCGGTTCAAAATTATCCGCCTTAGGTATCACACATGCACCCACTCGTTCTCTCTCGATCTCATCTCGGGTCCGTAGATCGATTGAAAGAGGACTAGGGTGGGTACAATACGTTCGTTTCGCTTATGAACGTACAATATACTCCCTCTGATCCCCACAGACCCCCCCCCACGGGTCATTTCTATCATAGAAACAGACCAAACCTTTATCTCCTTGCATGACACACAATTGATCTCTCAACATTAATTGATCTCGTCAAGATGTGTCGGGGCATGAACTGAATGGGAGGTCAAAACTAAGACGGGAAGCGACACGTAGTGGAGGCAAAGTGAAACTTTAAACGAACCGTTTGTTTGTATGCATGTCGGACAAATTACAACATTGGAAATACAATCATGGTCTAGGCCCACCTGCAAATTATACTTGGCGGAATGTTCAAATGAGGCATGCGGGAGGATGGACTCAACTGGGGGGCGGCATGATCGATGGAGAAGAGGGTTGGAGAGGAATGGGAAATAAGCAACGCCACATGATTATACTTGAACAGCTCAAATAAACAATAAGTGGTCTCATTTTCCCTTCCGTCTTGGTCACGGAGTAAGATACTCCCTCTGGTTTTATTTACTCTTCATATTAGGTTTGAGTGAAGTCAAACTTCATAAAATTTGACCAAATTTATAGAAACTAGCAAGATGCCCGTGCATTGCACGAAACATCAAGATCTTGTGGGAGAAAAGGATGAACGAGGGAAGGCCTTATCTGCAAACGTGGAGAGGAGTGCGCGTAAATTGTCATAGTTTCCTTCCTATCCGTTAGATATAGATCGGACGGCCTATATTGCAGGATGGCAGGCACACCATCATCACCAACTCTGCTTTTTTATCTACACTAGCAAGATGCCCGTGCGTTGCACGGAACATCAAGATGCATTTGTATGATTAGTATATCTTGTGGGAGAAAAGGATGAGTGAGGGAAGGCCTTAGTTGCAAATGTGGAGAGGGGTGTGGGTATATTTTTTGCAAAATTGCCATAGTTTGCTTCCTATCCGTCAGATATAAATCAGACGGACTCTTATAAAAAACAGAGTTGGTGATGATGCACTACTGCAGGATGCTGCTAACGCGACACTACGATCAGAGACCCTTTGAGAAACTGTGTGCGATGCAATAATCGCAAACGGTGGTGTATGAAAACTGTCAGAAATGATGCAAAACGTTTGCGATGAATGATACATCAAACACGGTTCAGATTATAGTTACGCGTGTGATGAGGCGCATACGGTTGATCTGTACGGACTGTTTGCGGTGAGACAGAACAACAGAAATAGGCAGCCAGATCAAGGTGTGTGCGATATACGGCATACAGTTAACTCTGATGAACCGTTTGCGATGAGTGAGGTGAACACAAACGATTCAGCGTAACAAGATGTGTGTGATACCTGGCAAACAGGTCGGTAATCAGAATTGTGTGCGATCATTATAGACTGCCCATACGGTCTTTTTTGTGAATTGTGTGCTCGTCAGGGCACACAGTTCAACAAACCAACCTGTTGGCGATAATGTAGAAGATCTCTGTCGAATACATATTACTAACCGTTTGCGATGAGTTTGACAGGATAAACAGAGATATATATAGTCTGCTTAATTTAGTCCTTCTTCTTCTTGTTGTTCTTGTTGGATGGCCCCGCGACATCATCCTGGCGAGGACGCTTCTTGCCGCTCACCGTTGGCTTTTCATCGCCGCCGTCGTCGTCATCGTCGTTGCTGTCGTCGTCGTCCTCCTCCTCCTCATTCGACCATTCCTCCTCATCATCATCGTTGTCCTCTTATTCGTCCTCCGATGGCTCCTTGTCCGTCTGGTTGTTGTCTGACGACTCCGGAGGCGGTGTCCCTTCCATGAACCGGATATAATCAAGGTCTGGGCTCGACGCCGGACTCATGGAAGACCAGCGGGATGATTCCGATGTTGACCTATCATCGGGCGCCAGACTGCTGGCCAAACTGTCGTCCTCGCTATCGCTCAACATGGCTGCAGAGTGTGTGCCAGTGTGTAACGCGGCCTGCCGGGGACGATGAAGATGGTGGATACTTAAGCGGGGTATCCAGAGAAGAGGAACTGCTAATTGAAGCGGGGATTGAAGCGGGGGTTGACGTATTATCTAACCGCTAATATAATCAACCGTAATTATTTGTACCCAGTCACTCCAAATTCCCGGGGTTGCACAGGACTCCTATTGGCTATTTGGCTGGTTTCCTTTTTCAGGACAAAAACAAGGAACGAGTTTTGGGATATTCACCGGTACTGGTACGAATGGAGTAGGACAGCTGGCAAGCAATACATTGAGCTCTTCTTATTGATAAAGCCAGTAATAATCAAACTAGAAAGGAAAAGAAAAAAAGACAAAGAAAAATATCTGCATGAATCTTTGCGTAACATCAATGGCATATATATGACCTAGATGTGCATTACTTAGAGCACATCTAGATGTGCTTTAGCAATACTGTCAGACAAAACCCCTAATCATCATTGCAAACAGCGCATAGAACATGGCTAATGCGACAACCACAACTACACATGCTAGTTCCTTCTTGTCTCTTGCTTTCATCTGTTGCATGTGATTGGTTCTTTCTTGCTTCATCGTACTGATTGTACATTCTAGATCAGCCAGTTTCTTCTTCAACTTTACGTTATCTTCTGCGAGCTTGGTGATAACACTCCGAGCCCTGCCATGCCATTCTTCATCCAGCCAGTTAACAAAGGCACAAGCCTCATATCCCTGCCAATGTTAAATAGTATCCTGGATGAGCGGTGGCATTAACTGAAGTAAAATGATGACTTAATTAGCACTAACCTCTAAGGGGCAACTGAGAAACCGCCTGCCAATGTCGAATCCCTCCGTGCATACACGTCGAGCGGGAGTGTGCCCGTGCACACAACTCAGCTTTTGGTACTTCTCGATGGCACAAAACTCGGAGTCGAACTCGTGTTGCGGGAGTCTGGAGTCAAGCTCCGAATCCGGCGACAGATCGCTTTCCTGGGGGGGGGGGTCATTCAGGACGGATTCAGCAAGGAGCCATACTTTGGACATGGTAAAAAAGATCGGGATAGATTGGAACTTGACAGGACGATTCGGATCCGTAGTACACCTGCCTTCTGATGACCTTAGGCAAGTGCTCGGCGGCGACCGCCGTCGTGGCGGTGATACGAGCAGGAGCAGCCGCACGAAACCATCAGCACCACTCGTCCGCATTCCCCCAATGTTAGCGCCACACGAGGGAATTTTGAGGCTATGTAGGGATTTGGGGGAAATGGGGAAACTGTGGAGATAAGCTAATGGTCGGGAACTACTAATTGCACTATATATATGTTGTATATGGCACACTGTTTGTACATGTCGTTTGTGTTAGGTATTACAACGTCACACACAATTTCCGCACCAAACCGTGTGAGAAGACAACGTAGGTTAGACACGGTTGCCATTACATAACCGTATGTGATGTACTACCCTGTCCATATAATTGAGTTATGGTGAGATACCGTGTAAACAGCCGCTCTGTGGATATCCGTCAAAAAAACTAGCCGCTCTGCATATAGAGATGGCGGCGGCGGCCTAGGCAGCGGCTACCGGAGAAGAGGTCAATCCTCGGTCGATGGGCGGTGGCGGCGTCATAGGAGGTCAATCCTCATTCTGCGGCGGGAGATAGCAGGAGCTCAACCATCGAGGTCGGCGGCGGCGTGATTCGAGCACATCCATTGAGGTCGATGGCGGGATAGTGGAGGTCGAACTTCAGGAGGCAGCCGCACGAAGCTTTGCTCCTCGACCCTGCTGTCTCGGCGTGCCGCCGCATCGCGCTTGTCTGTCTGCTGGGTGGAGGTCGCCACGCGGCTAATTAATTAAGGTATTCTTTTCGTGAGTGGCTAAATTAAGGTATTCAATTCCTAAGTGTAGTGTTGTACTAGTACTCTGCGTGTAAATTGACTGGCCATTAATTTTTGTCATAGCACGTCTGGATAACAACATGGAGCGCCCTCAGTAATTATTAAAATAAAACCTTGTGATTTATGCATGCATCTTTGGACAACAGTTAATCCGTGTATTAATGTTGTTGTTTTGTTTTTAATTACCATTCGTGTGCTGCAGATGGAACGATCTCGATGGATGAAGAATCGGAAAACCGCAGATTTTATCAGTAGCGTGACAAAGTTCATGAATTTGGCTGAAAGTACAAAGAGGAGAATTGGTGATGCGGATTACATCCCGTGTCCATGTACTAATTGTGCCAATACAGAATCACATGAATTTGCAGATGTCCAGATGCACTTAGTCTCTAGGGGATTCATGGATGGATATACACATTGGACCAGACACGATGAAGAGGAGGTCATGGATGAAGTTACCCAGGGCAGCGAGATGCCAAACCCCGATCAGTGTCACATGGATGTTGAATCAAACATCAGGGCAGAGGCGTCAAGCTACCAATGGAACACCGGAAAGCCAAAACGCCCACTGGAAAACCAAGACGTCGACACAGATGACGACGATCTTGATATGGCAGATTTTGCTGCGATGATTGCAGATTTCGAGGGCCCAGATAAGCATATCATTGGGTACAAGGATCTGCCAACCATTGATGCGAACTCCAAGAAAGAATTGTATCCAGGTTGCAAAAAGAAATATTCCAAGTTGAGTGCCACCCTGGCACTTCTTAGATTTAAAGCAGCAAACGGTCTATCAAACAAGGGCTTCACAGAGATGTTAGGTCTTTTGAAAGAAATTCTTCCGGAAGATAATGTGCTCCCCAGAAGCATGAATGAAGCGAAGAAAATTGTTTGCCCATTGGAACTTGAAGTACAGAAGATACATGCTTGTGTGAATGATTGTATATTGTACCGTGGTGAGTACAAAGATTTTCGTGCATGTCCACATGCAAGCATGCACGATACAAGCGCAAGAGAGCAAAGGACAAGTAAAAATTGGACGACGAGATCAAGACAGGAATCCCGTTCAAGGTTGTTTGGTACTTGCCTTTAATTCCAAGGTTGAGGCGTTTGTTTGCAAACCCTAGAGAGGCAAAGAGGTTGCGGTGGCATCATGATGAGCGAATTGCGAATAAGTATATGAGGCACCCGAAAGATGGGGCTCAGTGGGAATTAATAAAAAAAAGTTTGAAAATTTTGCCAAGGATCCTAGAAGTATAAGGCTCGGGGACTGTACTGACGGGATGAATCCTTTTGGCGATATGAGCACCAATCACAGCACATGGCCGGTGGTTCTGTGCATATATAACCTAGCTCCTTGGTTGTGTATGAAGAAAAAATACATTATGATGTCAATGATTATCCAAGGCCCGAAGCAACCTGGAAATGACATCGACATTTACTTTCAGCTACTGGTAGAAGAACTGCTGACAGTGTGGATAGATGCGCCTGCTGTAAAATGTTATGATGCTTACAGAAAGGAGATTTTCGATCTACATGCCATGCTGGTGCACACCATTCAAGATATGCCGGCATTAGGCAACACATCGGGGCAGAAAACAAGGGGAGAAGTAGGGTGTGTCACATGCATGGATAGGACAGCTAGCAGAAGACTTCCCAACTCGCACAAAACAGTGTATTTGCGTCATCGTAGGTTCTTACGGAAAAATCACCCATACCGAAAGATGAAAGCTGAATTTGATGGTACGACAGAGGCAGCTGCAGCCCCAAGACCCTATGAATGGGTGGTGGTCCACAACATGGCTAAAAAAGTTAATGTTGTGCTTGGAAATAACCACCCTTTGACGGTGAAACTAACACCCAAGGATCAAGTGTTTAAGAAGAAATCGGTGTTCTGGAAATTACCTTACTAGGAGATTCTACGTGTACGTCACTGCATCGATGTCATGCACGTAGAGAAGAACGTATGTGAAAGCATCCTTGGTACTCTGCTCAAGATTAAAGGTAAAGAAAGGATGGTGATGGTTCACGGCTCGATATGCTTGCTGATCAATCACAACGCAAGAGTGAAGCAGAAGATGATGACAAATTCATCAAATCTCGCCAGAGTTACAATTTCAGTACAAAAGAAGCAACACAGTTCTTCACCTATTTGTTGTCAGTTAAGACACCCTCTTCCCACTCCGCAAACATCAGAAGTCTCGTGGATGTGAGCTCAGGTAAAATGAAGTTGGGACACATGAAGATAAATGATTGCCACATAATGTTGACACAAATCCTCCCGGTGGCCATCAGGAATCTGATGGACAAAGATATAAGAAACACACTCATTGAGTTTTGTGATTTCTTCAACCAACTATGGCAGAAAGTGGTAGATCCTGAAGAGTTGGATCATATGCAAGATGATATTGCAAGAATATTGTCCAACCTAGAGAGGTTTTTCCCACCGTCATTCTTTGATATCATGGTCCATCTCACTGTGCACCTTGTCGACGAGATAAAGTATTGTGGTCCTGTGTTTCTTCGCAACATGTATCCCTTCGAGCGGTTCATGGGAATCCTGAAGCGCTTTTGTCGGAACCGAAACCATCCAGAGGCAAGCATCCTACAAGGTTATACCGCGGAGGAGGTGATTGAGTTTTGCACCGAATACATGAAACAAAGACCTATAGGTTTGCCCCTCTCTCGCCACGAGGGAAGGCTGAAAGGTAAGCCAGTCCTTGCTGGCACGCAAATGGCTGCACCCGGAGAATTGGCAGAGAAAGCCCATTTGACGGTACTGCTTAACAACCCAGTTCTCATCGCTTATGCCGAAGAACACTTGGCAGAGATACGCCAAAGATTCTTACCAATGGTGCCTTCATCAGAGGTGGAGATGAAGGAGCACACTAAGAACTACGCCGAATGGGTGAAGAATCGTTTGGCACAAGGATCCATCGATGACATTGCTACATGGTTGGCACAAAAGCCATCACCTTTGGTGCTGACGTACCAAGCATATGACATAAATGGATACACGTTCTACACTGAGGAAGATGATAAGAAGACCTCGTATCAGAACAACTCTATTCGAATAGAATGCATGACTGTAAATGAAGCTGATAAAAGGGTATACTATGGAACCATCAAAGAGATTTGGGAGCTTGACTATGTGAAAGTTAAGGTGGCATTATTCAGGTGCACATGGATCCCTCTTGGTCAGGTAAGGATTGATGAGTACAGGAAGACCTGTGTTAACAGGACAACGATGGCATATCACGCGGACCCATTCATTCTTGCCAGCGATGCTACCCAGATTTTCTTTGTGGAAGACCCCTTGCGTAAGAACGACCATTTAGCGATGCATGGGAAGAGAAGGGTACTGGGTGTCGATGATGTTGCCGATCAGGACGAGTACGATGAATTTAATGAGTTGCCAGCCAAGGGATCACGCACCAGTGCAACAGAGAAGAAGTTTAAAATCATCAAAAACCCCAAGTTCATTCGGGGTCAACTTAATGATCCCAGTTCCCCCATGTACATGGGAATTAAGCTGTAAGACTTGTCTTTATGCCTACCCTGCAACTTAATTCGTTCAATTTAGAACTGTCGCGTGTACTAAATTTGTGAGTTATGCCCGGTTTTTTGTTGATGTAAGAACCGTTAATATGTTGACCTTAATATGCAGTCAGCTCAGGCAGTGAATATGAACTGTTTTTTGTTATTATTATTATTATTATTATTATTATTATTATTATTATTATTATTATTATTATTATTATATCATAGAGGTAGCACACTCAATCGATCTCACTACAGTATGTGTGAACAAAAATATGCAATCTGGTTTGCGAATAGCACACGGTTCGTTGATGAAAGCCGTGTGCTGACCAAACCCCGCCACCACCCCGCCCACGATCTGAGTCGTGCTTTCTGATTGGCCAGAACCCAAACCCCATGGATCATACGTCTACACCATTGGATGCTCCCAGATCGAGCGGCGATCCTCATCCCTTTCGACAACACATGCAATTCCGGTTGTAATTTTATTTTTATGCACAAAATGCATGCTAATATCAAAAAATGTCTTAAATATAGCTAACGATGCCTGAAATGCGCCAGAAAATCAAACCCATGGTATATGGTGATTGCGTACCGTGGAAATTTTTATGTGGCCAAACGATGAAGTCATCGGCCACAGGAGTTTGAATTGACACGTCTCCTTTTGGAAAACCATGATCCTTCATGTGAGATGCTCCGGTTTGGAAGGAGCGGTCATCAAAACTTGTGCCAAACTTTACCAATTTTTTCCACGGGTCATGAGAGCACGCCACAGGCACACTTCGATTTTGATGATGTCTGAACTCCATCTGAATTTTCTGTAATTAAAATACCAACTAGGCCTACGCAAGTGGCCGCACCTGGCGGCCGAAATGTTTGAAACTTCTCCCCGCTTCTCGAACAAATGGATGAAAACACACAAAGTGACGCACAAATGATTTGTACACCTTTGCTAGGCTGATAGTAAGGGGGTATCATAGCTAGTATCATGCATGCCAACTAGGCAATTTTGATGAGCTGTCATAGAATTAATTAAATGAAGAAAGAGAGCGTTAAGTATCATATCATGAAACCGTATCATAATAAATGTTATGCTACTATGTGTCATGAATGACAATATAAATAAAGTACTACATATGATACTAGCTACTCTATGATACTATGCATTATTAGAGCAAGTAAGTACACAATAGATCTAGTGACATAAGACTAGCCACAATGGATAGTAATATAGAATGTTACGAGTCTATGTTACTACCTCTATAGTGGGGAGTAACATATGTGTAGTAACATGCAACACTTCATTTATGAGGCTATAGACTCATCTTGCCTTGAGATGTGTGATGTTACTCACACTAGGCACAATGGGTAGTAACATAGACTAGTAACATGCCCATGTGTTACACTAGTCTATGTTACTACCTCTATAGTGGGGAGTAACATATATGTGTGGTAACATGCAACACTTCATTTATTAGGCTATAGACACATCTTGCCTTGATATGTACATGTGATGTTACTCATACTACTAGTAACTAGCTATGTTACTACTTTCCTCTCTTTCTTCGTTTATTGCTTGCCACATCATCTACTTTATCTAGATATGTGTGATGTTACTACCTATGTTACTCCCATTGTGGGTAGTCTCATACTATAGTAATTAAGACTATACCCACAGTGGGAGTAACATAGGTAGTAACATCACACATATCCACTTTCCTTCATTTCTTCATTTATTGCTTGCCACATCATCTATTTTATCTAGACATGTGTGATGTTACTACCTATGTTACTCCCACTGTGGGTAGTTTGGCTATAAGGAATAGAATAATATATATATATATGTGTGTGCTTATTAGTTCGAGGAAAGAGAAGAGAAGTGGGCTCTTGGTTAGTAGAGCCAACTGCAATAGGAGACCCAAGACACTTTGTGAGGATGTAAGGTGGGCCAACTATTGATAAACTAGTACGTATATAAAACTTATTATTGTACATACCCGCTAAGAGGTTGGCTGTATATGACATGTCAACTTCTTATAGCCGACCCTTGGCTGTATTATTAACCATGCTCTTAGTGAGGTAGCTAGTATATCATAGACGACTAGCTAGTATCAGACTAGCCACAGTGGGAGTAACTTCAGCAGTGACACTGACTCCAACTCAGCAAACTTGCTTATGTGGTAATAAGTTAATGAGGAGAGAGATAGTTTCAGTAACTTAGATAGTTACTGTAGCATCACATGTCCCAATGCAATATGAGTCTGTAACCTAAGAAATGAAGCTTTGCATGACACTACACTTATGTTACTACCCACTATGAAGGTAGTAACATATATAGTCTAGGGATATGTGTATGTTACCAGTGTACTACTCTCTATTGTGGCTAGCTAGTCTCATAGTCCCTCCTTTCTGGTTTAGCTATGCTGGTTGTAATGGTATTATCATAAGCGGTATCATGAATGCCAACTAGACTTTCTGGATGATGTGGCACACAAGAGAGGATGTGGTATCATATCATGATACCGTGTCATATTAAATGTTGTACTACTACTTTGTGTGATTAGTAAGGCAACCTAAGATGTTAGCTTATGATACTATGCATTACGGAAGTAGCTAGTATCCTAACTAGACTATCATATATATGCATGATACTACTAGTATATATATATGATACTCCCCATTACAACCAGCCTTATAGGGCTCAATTAAAAAATCTCACCAACCAAGGTAGATGGTGAGTGGTGGAATACCTTTTGTAGTTTGTAAGTAAAACACACAATTAATGCTTTTGTTTTCCTCAAAAATTTATGTTTTCCAATGTATTAATCGCAATACATGCATGCATATATAAAGTACATGCATTGGTCAACTTTGTCTTAATACTTGCATGCAATGATTTAATGCACCTTGGAATCTGGACATGTGATGGGGAACAACCAAATTGAGCCTTATAAAATGGGAAAACTAAAATTTTGAGATAAGCCTATAAACCGGAAAGGAGGGAGTATATATGCATGATACTAGTATATGATCGGCAATACCTCCATAATGCGCGCATGCATAGTATCATAAGTTAGTATCTTAGGTTCCTTATTAATTACCATGCATGACACAAAGTAGTACAACATTTAATATGATACGGTATCATGATGTGATACCACACACCCTCTCTTTCATCATTTAACTGTGTGACACATCATCCAAAAAGTCTAGTTGGCATGCATCATACCGCTTGATACTCCCATATTACGACCAGCCTTATTAGGGTGGCCATAGTGGGGGTATCATAGCCAGTATCATGCACCCGGGAATAGAAAATATGATGATGTGGCAAAGAAGCAGTAACATAGGTAGATACCGTAACATATATATATACATATATAATAAATGCTATACTACTTTGTGTCATGCATGGCCATAAATACGGTCATCTATGATATATACTCCCTCTGTAAACTAATATAAGAGCGTTTAGGTCACTATTTAGTAATCTAAATGCTCTTATATTAGTTTACAGAGGGAGCTAGTACTACCCTATGATACTATATATGCACTATGAAGATAAGTACGTAATATCATATGCATGATACTATATATATAGTACTATATGATACTCCCTATATAAGGCTGGCCATAGTGGTGGTTGTTGGTGTCAAAACCGGTGGATCTCGGGTAGGGGGTCCCTATGCGTCTAAGGTTGATGGTAACAGGAGACAGGGAACACAATGTTTACCCAGGTTCGGGCCCTCTCTATGGAGGTAATACCCTACTTCCTGCTTGATTGATCTTGATGAATATGAGTATTACAAGAGTTGATCTACCTCGAGATCATAATGTCCAAAACCCTAAAAGTCTAGCCTGTATGACTATGATTGTGATTATGATTGCCTCTACGGACTAAGCCATCCGGTTTATATAGACACCGGAGGGGACTAGGGTTATACAAAGTCGGTTACAGAGAAAGGAATCTTCATATCAGGGCACCAAGCTTGCCTTCCACGTCAAGGAGAGTCCCATCCGGACATGGGAGAGAGTCTTCTATCTTGTATCTTCACGGCCCAATAGTCCTGCCCATGCTACACAGTCCAGACGCCTGGGGACCCACCAATCCAGGACTCCCTCAGTAGCCCCTGAACCAGGCTACCATGACGAGGTGTCCGGCACGCTAATTGTCTTCGGCATTGCAAGGCGGGTTCCTTCTCCGAATACTCCAAAATAGTCCTTGAACACAAGAATCGTGTCCGGCTCTGCAAAACAAAATACCACACACCACCGCAGAGAGTATAATATTTCACGAGTCCAATCTGCTGACAACTTTTTGTAGCCTGACATCACGTCCTTGCCTGGTTATTATTTCGAGCCATTTTTCGGCCTGTCGCTCCATGTTTCGAGACACGGTTTTATTGGCATGTCTTGTCGAAGCAGAGATCGTGTCCCCTTATTGCGGGATTCTCATTAATGCGGGCGTGGGTAACCCAACCGTTCGGTTGGCATGATTCCTTAGGAGTAGGCAGGTTTTAAGGCTCATGAGGAGGCATCCGATATTCATCGCTTTTATAAAGGGGCTAAGACCCGTCCTTCTCCTCTTCGCCAACCCTTTCCTCAACCTCTCCAACCTCGAGTTCCATCACCCAAGGTTCAATCTGATTGCTTCGAGCTTCCCAGTCATGTCAGGACCCAGCCTTCAAGGCCGGTGGGTGGCTTCCTCTGTCACAGAGGAGGATATTGCGAAAATTTGGGCGGCAAGATACCTGACCGCGGAAATCCCCCACAGGCTCCTTGCTCAAGGGCAGCTTATTCCCACTCCCAGATCCGGCGAGAGGGTCGTATTCATCTCCCACTTCCTCCGGGGGCTAGGGTTCGCTCTCCATCCCTTAGTTCGAGGGCTTATGTTCTATTAGGGGCTAGATTTTCACGATCTAGCTCCGGACTCCTTTCTTCACGTCTCGGCATTCATCATCACGTGCGAGGCCTTCCTCCGCATT
Organism: Aegilops tauschii subsp. strangulata; assembly: GCF_002575655.3. Taxonomy (NCBI): domain Eukaryota; kingdom Viridiplantae; phylum Streptophyta; class Magnoliopsida; order Poales; family Poaceae; genus Aegilops; species Aegilops tauschii. Next base: position 221,710,881 of record NC_053041.3, read on the forward strand.
CCCCCACACTTTGGCTTGTGGCTCAAGACTTTTAATGTCAAGCCAAAGGTAGTCGACGGGAAACAAATGGAGTGCGGCGGTGCTACAGTGAGCAAACTCAATAATACTCCTTGGCCAAAAGGCTCCTTCACAGAAACTTCCAACCTATGGCAGTGGGAGTGGTTTTACATCACTAAACCCCGGGGCACCAAGTGGGCAGCTACACCTGCGTTCTGATCTGGCCCTCCGTTACGGCTTGCATCATGGATTAATAAGGGGTTGGACTGGGGATCAATCGATGAAGTACAGACGCTGCAAAGCCGCCTCCGGAGCCTCATTAAAAAGGACACCAACCTTATCGACGTAATCCAAGTAATGCTAGTCCGCCAGGTCCTACCGTGCCAGCGACGGCCTCTCCGCATGTGGGAGTTCAACCCGGAAGGACCAGGAACCCTTCAGCACTTCTTTAGCACAATGCACAAAGGAATGTGGAAACTATTCTTCGGGACACGAAAACAGTGGCCGGATACCACAGAGGACATTGGTCTTGACTGCAACCATCCGGATACCCCGGTAAGCACTCGACCCTCGTACGCAGCGTACTCAAATATCCCACAATAAGATACTGAGAAAACCATCTTCTTCCAGGGCTGGATGAAGAAGGCAGAGCGAATTAGGTGTTCGGCCCCTCTTCCCGAAGACTCAGCTAGTCCCGTGCTAGCAAGGATGCTGGTCCTGGCACCGTACCAGGTGCCGGTGAAAGAGGGCAATAAGGAGAGCAAGAAGGCCAAAGGTGGCCTCCATTCTGAAGGCGCACTAGACTATGTCCGGGGAAGTTAGGGCTCCCTCTTCCGAAGACAAAAAGGAAGGAGAAGTTGACATCTTTTCTCCTCATGGTAAGTAAAGGGCCGCCTCTGAAGGTCGGGAGGTAAAGGCTCCTAAGCGAGGTAAGACGCCCCTGTCAGGAGGTTCAGGCTCGGAAGGCGACGTTGTCGCACAATTCCCTCGTAAGGACAAGCCTTTCGTAAGTGAAAAAAGGTGTTTTAACATATCCCGTTCCTTTTCCTATTACAAGGGTAACATCCCAAAAATAATTTTTTTTTGCAGTCCGACATACAGTCTTCCTCAACAATCCTCTTCCTCGGGGGATCTTCTTCCGGAGATGATGGAAAGCGAGACGCCTCCACAAGCTTCCTCGCCCAATAGGGCGGACGACTTCGAGGTGTCGTCCTGGAGGATCTCTCCCGATCAACAAAGGATAATAAAGACAATGCCCCAAGGTGAAACCTCGGTCGCCCAGGGTCCGAGGTGTGCTGACCCTATGGGGACCAACAATAAAAGCCCCGGACTATCCACTTTACAGCCAGAGACGACTCTAGGGCCGAGCAAGCATATCCTTTCAAAGGGAGTCCGTCCTCCCACAGCTGCTTCCAGGAATCCAGAGGCGCCGGATACACTGATGGACATGTTGCGATATTCGTCCGTCTCAGAGGAACATCGTACCTTGATGGGTATGGTGGTTGAGAGGATTCTATCCGCGAAAAGCGGATTGAATGAAGCCTTCATGGGCCTGCTAAGAGGCTTCGAGGTACGCAATGTTATATTTTCAATTGTGCTATAAATGCAAAATGCGCCTATGTATATAGTAGCCCCTGAGACTCTGGTTGGCATCCAAAGGGAGGCAATCAGAGTATCAAAAAAGATATGCCCAGGAAATAATCTAATTAATTAGAACACAGGCTGTTACTTCCATGATGACTGCCCACACTACAGAGGTTGCAGGTCTGAAGCAAAAACTTGATGTGGCGAATGACGACATCACACTTATTAACAGGCGGCTCGACGAGGCGCAAGGTATATTTTGGGGCGGTATGTGTATGTGTGTATAATAACATGAGCACAAAGCTGAAATTATATACTGAGATATGCACAACTGCAGATGGTTCTGCCGCGGTGGAAACCCTTCGGGCTGAGCTTGCCCGGGCCAAGGAGCAAGCCAGAATGAGTAGTGCGGCTGCCGAGAAGGCAGCTGATGAGTTGAAAGCCGAGCAGGCTGCTCGGCGCGAGTGTGAGGAGAGAATGTCTACTATGGCGCGCGAGCTAAAGGAAGCCACTGTCCGGTGTGAATTCCTCGAGGGGGATAACAAAGCCAAAGCGGCCGATCTCGACAAGGCCTTACAAGAGGCAAGAGAAGCACGATCTGAGTCTAGAGCGGCTGGGGAGGAGATCTGGCAAGCTGGGGAGATAGCAGCGCCTTTCTTATTACAGACTAAATTCGGCGATCCAAGGTATGCCCCGCTTAATCAAATGTGGAGCTCTCCAGACGCATTCTTGGACTTGCCGAAGAACGCCTCCGACGCGGCGCAATTTTGCCAAGCGCAGGAAGGGTATGCAACGGAGAAGCTTTTCTGGTCACAATTCGGCACGCCAAAGCGCCCGCTGTTACTGAACGAACAGATGGCCCAGTGGGCCGAGCTCCACAAGATATCCGGTTCTGCAATGAAGGACATCGTGGTCCGGCTGTGGCCGACTGAGCCAATTCCGAATAGTTATTTCAGTTCGGTGCAGCGACTTGCTGATGCGGTGCCGCATATCGATGCCGTGAAGCGGTCAACATGCATTGAAGGTGCACGGATGGCCTTTGCCCGTGTCAAGACATACTGGGCGAAGATGAAGGCCACCGATATTGCAGCGAAGAGTCCACCCGAGGGCAAGGACCATCACGCGCCAGAGCATTATTTTGAAGATTTCCTAGAGGGTGCCCGCTTAATAGAGGGTCAGTGCTCGAAGGATATGATGTTCGAGTGAATGTATCGAAATTGTAAAAATAATATTTATGATATATTAAGGCTATGTTTTTTATACCTTTGCCGGAAAGTTTTGGTTCCTCCTGTGCGGCCGTTTTTTGTATAATCTGAAAGTTTGCTAGTCGTCGGCTTCAGCCCCCTCGCATATAATACGGGGGTGTTCGGAAAAGAAATTGATCGCTCTTAACCTAACGTCTTGGTCCATTAAGGAGGTGTCAATGCGGCAAACCAGGCAATCGGACTATAGGGCTTTAACACTTCCACTTAGCCATAGGAGTTTGACGGTGGGTCTACGATATAGCCCCTGGTATGTACGCGGTTATCCGAATATGGTGCGTTTACATATGTGACCAGAAGAATGGTCCTTCGTTTAGTACGGAAGGAATCGCCAAGATTCCGGTGAGTCATCGAGTGGTTGACCAGCTCTCGCCGCATCATGACAGTCAGTTTTCGGCTTTCTCTATTGAGGTGCTCATCCGGATAAACCAGGACACCATCGCAGTAGTTCTCTCTTTACTACCCTAGCCGATATAGCGGAACGTAAGGTAGTAAGCACAGGAGCCGGGCAACCCAACTATTGACCAAAGACATGATTCGGAGCTGGTGCATATAAGGCCAAACTCGTGATACCGAACTGCATATGAAACTATTCGTACTTGTTGGCAACTCATTTGTTTCCATATCGAGCCCCTGGCAATTTGTGCCGAGGTGCGTGTGTGAAACAATCGAAGAAGCAAAATTCAGTTCTTTTTAGAAAAAGCGAGTACTGAATACGGATTATATTCACTGGAACCTGATTGATATGTCAATTGCCATTTTGTAGATAATAACTCTACAACCCAGGCTATTTGACATGGCGGTGGTCGAAGGTTGAGGGAGAAGGCACTTTACAGGCTCGAAATAGAGAGTGCGGTCTACAAAATTATTTGGACCTCCTGTCGCACGTCTGCGCCGCCTTGCCTCGGTGAAAGGACTCCTTAACGGGAATAGCCTTTGGGTAAGTGTACGAAGCCGAACTCCGAAAGAGTCCGTGAGATGACTAGTAATTGAGCCACCTGTGATAAAAGATGAAAAATAATTAGGAAAGAAAAGGAGGCTATGGGAGTGCTTGCAGGCTTGTCCGTATTGTGCCTCCGCCGATGACCAGGGTATTTTAAGTACATAATTACGTATATGCGGTACAAACTTCATGGGGATATGAGGCGAACGACAGAGTCCGAGCTGCTAATCCAGCTCTGAAATTGATCGGTTCCATTTAATAGAGATCGGCGGCTTAATGGCCGATGAGATATTTGGCTCGATGAGGCCGCTTTACACTTCGGCTGTAATAGCCGTAGTATGATCCTCTGTATGGAGGGAGTGTTCCGTATTTACATTTATTTTTATGACGCCGTGTGGACCGGGCATCTTAAGCTTTCCATGGGCGTAGAGTGGGGCCGCATTAAAACAAGCAAAAGCGGTATGTCCCAGAAGTGCATGGTAGTTACTGCGGAACAGGACAATATCGAAGGTCAAGCCTTCGCTTTGGAAGTTGTTCGGTGAATCGAAAACAACTTCCAATGTGATGGAGCCCGTGCAGTGAGCTTCTACGCCGGGTACTACTCCCTTGAGGGTAGTTGTGGTGGGCTTGATTCTTGAAGGATCGATGCCCATTTTGCTGACAGTGTCTTGGTAGAGTAGATTAAGGCTACTGCCGCCGTCCATAAGGACTTTCATGAGATGGAACCCATCGATAATTGAATCGATGATCAGAGCTACCGAACCCTCGGGACGGATATGGCTAAATTTTGGGGGAGCCGGCTCTATGGCGCCTGTGTCCCGCAGTGCACGCCTGCGCTCCCCTGTAGGGGTGTTCGTCACATATACCATGTCTACGGTTTTCACTTCGGGGGGAATTGCTTCTCAACCCCGGTATTCGGCTGGCGAGTCTCTTCGTCATCGCTGTCACTTGGCGGCTCCTTCCCCTTGTGTTCGGCATTAAGCTTGCCGGCTTGTTTGAAGACCCAGCAACTTCTGTTGGCGTGAGTAGCTGGTTTATCGGGTGTGCCATGAATCTGGTAGGGCCGATCAAGTATCTTGTCCAGGTTGGATGGTCCGTCTGTATTTGCCTTGAATGGCTTTTTCCGTTGACTGGGTTTGGAGTCGCTAAATCCGGCGTTGACCGTCATTTCTTGCGTTCCTTCGTTATTATTGCGACCCTTGTGTTTATTGCGCCGTGGCTTGGCGTTGCCGTCTCGAAATTTGGAAGTGCCCGGATCGTTGGCGCTGTTGCTTCTACGAGCGAGCCAGCTGTCTTCTCCCGCGCAAAAGCGGGTCATTAGGGCGGTAAGGGCTGCCATGGATTTTGATTTTTCTTGACCAAGGTGGCGGGCGAGCCACTCATCCCTGACGCTGTGTTTGAAGGCCGCGAGGGCTTCGGCGTCTGGACAATCGACAATTTGGTTCTTTTTAATTAAGAAACTAGTCCAGAGCTTCATGGCTGACTCTCCGGGCTGCTGGATGATGTGACTTAAGTCATCGGCATCTGGTGGCCGGATATATGTACCTTGGAAGTTATCGCGAAAGGCGTCTTTGGAAGGCTGTTTAGCCAGTGCTGCGCTGGTCCCTTTAGTTTTAGTGGGAGGTACTTGATGGCGTGGAAATCATCACCGCGGGCCATGTGTATATGGAGGAGAAAATCTTCAATCCATACTGCGGGATCTGTTGTTCTATCATATGATTCGATATCCATGGGTTTGAACCCTTCTGAGAATTCGTGCTCCATTACCTCGTTAGTGAAGAAAAGGGGGTGTGCGGCGCCTCTATGTCGGGCCACGTCGCGACGTAGCTCGGATGGAGTCCGTCTGCGGTTCTCGGCCCGGGCATGACTATGATTGTTGCGTCCGGCTAGGTAGCCATTGTCGCGTGTCGGGGCACGCCCCCGTGAGCAATAAATCGATCTATTCTGCCCTGCTCTACTGTCCAAGTTCTGCCGCAGGTCATATATATATCCCTGATCTGTTTTCTCTCTGCCTTTAAGGTGAGGTAGTGCGGGCTGGTGTTCGGATCGAGCTGCTGCTTTGTCCCGGCCACATCGCGGTCGGTCAGCCGCATTGCGCGATGATGGTTCGGGCTCCAGCGCCTCGTCATCGAACTGAGGTAGCAATTTGCGCTTCGAGTAACTTTTTGTTGGGCGCTCGAGGCCGTATTCCTCGGCTACCAGGACATCAGTCCACCTATCATTGAGTACATCCTGATCAGCTTGAAGCTGCTGCTGCCTCTTTTTCAGGCTCCTTGCAGTGGCGATTAGTCGGCGCTTAAAGCGCTCCTGCTCGAGGGGTTCCTCAGGTACGATGAAGTCGTCGTCACCGAGGCTCACCTCATCCTCGGAGAGCGGTATATAACTATTGTCCTTCGAGTCTTCGTTTATGGCCTGTTCATCAGGGCTGACTTGCCTATCTTCCCGTTCGTCCTGTTCGGCAGTTTGCTCGTCGGGGTCTTTTCCGCCTTCGGCACCATCCGGAGTGTTGTCTTCTCCAGTGCCGGTATTGCTGTTTTTTCTGTGGCGTGATTTAGAGCGGCGCCGTTGATGTCGGCGCTTTGGTTGTATCTTGGGAGGTTCATTCGCGACTGGGTCTTCCTCGTTATTGCCAGTGTTCTCTTTAGGTGTGTCCACCATGTACACATCATATGAGGGGGTGGCCGTCCACCGTCCGGTAAACGGTGGGTTTTCGGCCTGCTCCTCTCCAGCATCGTCGTCCATGTCATTGATGTCGTCGGAGCTGTAGTCAAGCATGTTGGTTAAGTCTTCGACAGTGGCTATTAAGTGGGAGGTGGGTGGGAAGCAAAATTCCCCATCATCAGCCCCCAGCTCAAACCGGATATAATTCGGCTGTGACTCCCCTGCTAAGGAGAGGGTTTTTAATGAGTTAAGCCCATCACCAAAAGGTGAGCGCCGGAAGATGTCCGCGGTGCCGAATTCGATGATTGGCGCCCGATCAGGCTCGATGGCCGCGGATGCACGTGGTTCGGAACCTATGGCCGGAGACGGATCCGAGGTTCTGGTGATGCAGATCCTGCTCAAGGTTGGGTCTGTGTGAGGCTTCAACGTCGCTGAGTCTGCGGCTTCCGTGGCGGGGTTGAGCTTCCCGTCCTCGGAGGGCGCAGTATGCTCCGGATCTAGGGCCGAAGCGCTTACAGGTGCTATCTCCTGGGTATGGTCCGATGACAGATTTAGGTCATGCTCATCGTGGTAGCAAGGAGCGGCTGCCATGGGCTCAAATCCGCGAAGATCAAGTCTCCGCGGATGTCAGCGACATAGTTCAAGCTTCCAAATCTGACCTGATGGCCAGGGGCGTAGCTGTTGATCTGCTCTAGACGGCCAAGCGAGTTGGCCTGGAGTGCGAAGCCGCCAAATACGAAGATCTATCCGGGAGGAAGATTTCCTCCTGGATAGCGTTGTTGTAGACAACTGACGGGGCCATCAAACCTCTTGAAGACGACGCAGCGGAACTCTTAATGAAAGCACCAATGTCGGTGTCAAAACCGGCGTATCTCGGGTAGGGGGTCCCGAACTGTGCGTCTAAGGTTGATGGTAACAGGAGACGAGGAACACAATGTTTACCCAGGTTCGGGCCCTCTCTATGGAGGTAATACCCTACTTCCTGCTTGATTGATCTTGATGAATATGAGTATTACAAGAGTTGATCTACCTCGAGATCGTAATGGCTAAAACCCTAAAAGTCTAGCCTGTGTGACTATGATTGTGATTATGATTGCCTCTACGGACTAAGCCCTCCGGTTTATATAGACACGGAGGGGACTAGGTTGTACAAAGTCGGTTACAGAGAAAGGAATCTTCATATCATGGCACCAAGCTTGCCTTCCACGTCAAGGAGAGTCCCATCCGGACACGGGAGAGAGTCTTCTATCTTGTATCTTCACGACCCAACAGTCCGGCCCATGCTACACAGTCCGGACGCCCGGGGACCCCCCAATCCAGGACTCCCTCAGTGGTATCATAGCCGACGATGTCATATGCACTAGGAAATAGCAAGTATATATGCTGACGTGGCAAAGAATTAAATATATATAAAGAGGGTTAGAGTAACATATATTAGGTAGATACCGTATCATGTTAAATGCGATGCTAATTTGTGTCATGCATGGCAATAAATATGATATATATATATGATATACTATACTCTATGTATTATACTATGCGCTATAATTAATTAAAGGTATTATCATATGTACTGTATATTCATGATACTAGTATATGACACTCTCCACTATACTCATGATTTCTTACCGTGGAAAAAAGTTGGAGGCGAAACGATGAACTCATGTTTTCATTCGAACAAAAATATGATGTTAGGTAATGTAAATGTTTTCAAAGAGCACACGGTTCACTCACGAAAGTCGTGTGTCCACTAAACCGTGGCCGATGCACCCCCACCCCTCTGCCACGCGCGCGATCTGAGTCGTGCGTTCTGATTGGCCAGAACCCAAACCCCGCGGATCGTACGTCTGCACCGTTGGATTCTCCTTGATCGAACATCGATCCTCATTCCTTTGGACAACACATGTACATGTTTTCAAATAGCCCCTCCAAAAAATGTTTTCAAATAGCACACGATTCACACACGAAAGCCGTGTGCCTACCAAACCGTGGCCGATGCCCCCCTCGTTGCGCGTGCGATCTGAGTTGTGCGTTCTGATTGGCCAGAACCCAAACCCCACGGATCATACGTCTGCACTGTTGGATGCTCCCAGATCAAACGACAATCCTCATCCCTTTCGATGGGAAATGAAGTCCGACTAGGAATTGATTTATATGCAAACATGCACGGTAAATGCCAAAACATGTCTTACATATATCGCACGAGACCTGAAATGCACCAGCAAATCAAACCCGTGGTAAAATTGTGATTGGTTTACGTGCAAAAAATTTAGATGAGAAACGATGAACTCACGTCTTCATTTCAAAATTAGTACGTCTTCATTTCAAACGAAATTATTTTGTTTGTGCACACGAGCGCTTAGAGGCAACCGTTTGCATAGGCCTTTCCGCGCGTGCGGCGACCGGGGATATTTTTCACCCTTTTCACCTAGGCCGCCAACACCCCCGGCCCCCACCGTTCACCTAGTCCACCCAATCTCCTTCGCCAGCTCCCCCCTCCCATAGATCCACAGCAGAACCCTCTCCGGCGCCGCCGTGCTCACCCCGGCCGTGTGCCCGCTCTTCGGTGTCAAGCCTACCTCCACTACCGTTCCCAACACGCGGCGGCCCGCGCCTTGCCGTCTTCGTTTGCTCGCCAGCCACCCTCGAGCATATCGATGCAGTAACCCTCGCCTCTCCCGTGGTCCAGCCGGGTTTGCATTAAGAAGCCTGTTAGTTACTACTCTCCATTGCGGTGAGGCATATTTCCTTGCAATCCCTCTTCCAATTTCGTTCCGTATGTTCCCAAATTGGCTATAAAATAACGGAGAGCGTATATATGTTCATTATCTACCTTCCTTACTACATATAAGCTGTATTTGTTCCAATAAGTTACTGCCTATTTACAGATCGCGGGCGCCCGAGTCACACAAACTTAACAAATTAGCCGTACATTTTCTAAATTATTGCATGGCATGTTTAGAAAGCTTGATACCAAGTTGTTAGTTTTATGCTTATCCTCCTTTCCTGAGTTTCACATGTGTTCTCTGTAGATGCCGAGTAGCAGTGACAACACTCATTCAGGCCATGTATCTTCATCTGATTCGGACAACCCTAGGTCATCAGCAGATTGTGAGGGATCATGTAGTCTTGAACGGGATAGAGCTGCAGCAATTACCCTTCCGGTCAGGACACGGAGGAACGCTCCAAGGAAGCCCACACACCAGCCTAAAGGTGTATATTAAGTTACCGAGATTGATTTAAAGTCCTGGGCTCCAACTAAACCAGATAAAGCACGCATGAGGTTCAGGAGTGTGTGTGGATTTGTTGGCAGGGCAAGGCTCAACATTAATCTGCCGGGGTTTCGGAAGGCTGACATAGAAACACGACGAAGGATAGTCCGGGAGATCATGGATCACTTCAACATTCCAGAGCAGTGGAGAATGCAGGTGGAACACACTGCACTGAAGAAGGCTAGGGATGCTTGGAGAAACTGGAAGCACGTGCTATACAAGAAGTACTTGAGTGAAGGCAAGGACCCAATCCCCGCATACCCCCAAATTACAAAGGCAGACTAGGCATAATTCAAAAGGGTCAGGGCAACTCCAGAGTTTGTTGCGAAGAGTTTCAAGCAATCGAAACTTCAGAATAAGAACATACACCCCCACCGTATGGGTGTGGCAGGATACTACGGCATGAAACTGATATGGGAACAGGAGGACAAAGAAGCAGTAGCGGCGGGTGGGAGTCCGGCCTTTAGTGAAATTAAGGGCGAACACGCCAGAGACTACTTGCGGACACGTGCAAAGAGGCTGATGACGGAACTTATTACTTTGAAAACGCACGTGACGCCAAACTGTATGAAGTGATGGTAGAGGCTTCCAAGATCCCTGGAAGGTTCTACAAGAACTCAGGGCCATGTGACATTCTATCCATTGCTCTGGACACAAAAGAGCCCCATGGCCGTGCAAGGGGTATAGGTGTTAATGTCCCGCACAAGAGGGCTTTCACACTCAGCAAAGAAGAGAGGCTCAGCATGAAAAAAGCGAGGAGTGAAATGAAGCAGAATGCATTGTTTGAAAAGTTGAATAAGGAGATTTATCTGGCTGTTCGAAAGGATGTTGAGGAGTCAATGATGATGATGCAGAAGACTCTAACGCTGACAGATAGCCAGCACATGGGAGGGGAGGCGGGCATGGATGATGCTGCTTATTGTGCGACAACACTGCACAAAAGTAGCTGTGCATCAGCTGACCCCAGCGACACTGGGACTGTAGCTGCTCGTGATAATGCTATATTTGATCTATCTGGAATGAAAGACAGACTGAAGGGCGTGCCTACACATTATGAAGGTACATTAAAATGGGCAACAACCTGGGTTTGCCCACCCTTCTTGGAAGATGGCCTCTTCTTGGACAATGTGCCATTGAAGTCGGGCTCTGTGAAGTGCTACGTGACTGAAGTAATGCCTGGATTCAATGAATTTGCCCCGAAGAATGTCCTAGGAGACTTCGATGAGCAAAGGACCTTGGGAGAAACACTGTTACATCACATCCAGTGGCCACGAAAGGAAATAGAGTTCATCGATGAGATTCCTGAAGCCCCGCCAAGAGCAACCACTGTCGCCCCACAACCGGTGACGCTCTCCTTGCCAGAGCAGCTCTCCCGGGCTGATGCATCAACCTGTGAACAGCCAGACCGACTTTGTGGCATACAGGCCATGTCATCCTCCGCCCCAAAGCAGCCAGTGGCAAGGCCTACAACTGCTGATGACGCACCACCGGTTCAGATGCCGGCCGCTGAAGCAGTGGGGGGAGACCCAGCTGCAGCACATGCTCAACAGACCAACCTGGTGGAATAGACTGCTAAGCAGTCTGATGCTTCAAAACCGCCTGCTAAGCAGTCTGTAGGTCCAGAACCGACTGCTCATTAGTCCGTCGGTCCGCAGGCGCGTGATCAGCATACCAATGCGTCAGCACTCCCTACTCAGCAAACCAACGCGTTGGCACGGCCTCCTCAGCACACCGACAAGTTGGCACCACTTGCGCAGAAACCCGATATAGCTTCAACGCATGGTCAGCAGTCCGATGCCTCTGCTCCTATAGCCCAGCCGTCCGTCACTGCAGCACCACCAGCTCAGCGGTCCGGCATAGATAAACAGTCTGCTAAGAATTCCGTCCAAGCTTCACCGTCTGCTCGGCAGTCTACCTCGCAGGCAACCAGGCGTTCTGCCAGAAATGCTTCAAGTACCAAGAAGGAAGTGGCCAAAAAGGCTACACCCACGACCACGAGGAAGCGCAGCGGGAAAGTGAAGAGGAAAGAGAACGATTGCCTCTTACTTAAAGCACTCATCGCCCAGAACCAAATTAACAGCAGCTTGTTCGAATCGGGGAGTAATATTATTTCTGACGCCATGGATGATGAAGAAGTAGAATTGTCACTTGCTAAAATAAAAGCAGACATAGTTGAAGCACGCAAACGTCCATGGTCAGCCATTTCTTGTTGGCGAATACTTTGATGAGTTCAGCTCCAGTTGCCGCGAGTTACATGAATATTGCATGGATCAAATGTCAGAAGGTCATCACCATTTGCTAGTCCACTACAACAGAGATCATTTCTGACATGATGCTGGTTCCATCATTGTGAGTTTCGAGGACTTACATCTCTTCTTCAACATCAACGTGCTCAATGCCACTCTTGTTAGATGCGTGATTTTGTAAGTACTTAACAAACTCTGATCAACTTCTCCATACAAGGTTGTAAATGATAAACAACTAACTGCATTTTATTCCTCTCAGGTGATTGAACGCGCAGAGAAGAGAAAGTGAGAGTGTGTATTTCATAGATCTTGCATTAGCAAATGGCACAACATTACATGAAAAGGACCGACGGGACTGGGCCGTTAACACGGTCGTCCGTATCTTCAAAAACACGTCCCATGCAGAATCATTTCTCTGGCCATATCATGAAGGGTAAGTCAAGTAAACAACCACACATACACTGATTGTCTTTTAGATTTCAACATCATTCGTAAGTTCATGGCTTTCTTAATATGTAGCAATCACTGGATATTGGTATTCATTGTTCCAAACAAGAACACAGTTTACTACGTCGATTCTCTCAGAGAGTCAACAAACGCTCAGGATCTGACGCATCTTTAGCAATTCTTAGATAGGTATTGAATTCTATGATGTTGAAATTAATTTGCATTCATATCTGGTTCAATAATTGATGTTGTCAAAATTCATCAGCATTTGTAGTGTGCTCGCATTGTGGGAAACTAAAACAGGGAACCTGTTCAAGAGGCCTCTGCAGCACGAGATCGTTTCTCCGGTAACACACCGAAATCCATTATTTTCAGAAAAAATTTCCAACAGTCTGCAAATACCTTTCCTTACGCTAGTCAAATGTTCAAGCTTCTAAATAAACCTATTTCTATTTTGTCCAAAGAAAAAAATAATACATCTAACACCGGTTAGGTTGTTCATAATAGGACAAATACATGACTAATTTTGTATAAAAAATTTCAGTGTCCTCAGCAAGAAGCAGGGACCAACCTTTGTGGATACTATGTTTGCAGACACATGATATCCATCTACAAATCTGCTGATAGGGTTGTGACGATCCTCGCGAATTAGTACCAGTAAGTCTATCTTAATTAATATCTTCTACTCCACTCATATGGCACATTCTGATCTTAAAAATACTGCAGCTCATCTTAAAACCGAGGATCCCTGAACCGCTCCCGGCTGGTGAATTGCTGATGGTTCGGGGATTTATCAGCGACTTCTTCCTGGATCACTACATCAATCCCACTGGTGATAAAGAAGATTTCAACATGCGTTCTCCTGAAACATTGCGTAAGAGTTAGATGCTAAACATATAACGCATGGATCCATTGTTTTCCATCTGATGAGGTTTTCGTATTTCGTACACTATGATTAATTATGTAATGCATATATGTGTGGACAAATCATTGAAATTTAGCTACCATATGTTCAATTGCAATTGTTGCGAAATCTAATGAATGTTCTTCCTGTGGACATTATTTGTAGCATCTCAAATTTTCAATTTGGAATGTTATACATAGATCATTGATGCATATGATATCTTTGTTGCATTTCGTTTCGCGATCCTCGAAATTCTAAGCAACTCAAGGACCCTCGGAGAGAGTTGGGGATTTCACTATTTTCATATTTGAATCTTATCAAATATTGAAACGAGGATTATTTGTTTTAATTATTTTTCTCTCCAAAAATATTTCATATTCAAATATATGAGAGGAGATAATATGACTTCTCCAAATAAATGAAATATTGGAGGAAAAAATATTAAAATCAAATATTTGATTTTATTCGGATTTTATTGCTATTTTATTTGCATTAGAAAAATTGCATGTTTTCAAAATTGCATTTTAGGGCCAAGAAAATGTTCATCTTGTTCTAAATATTTTATTTAGACGGTGAAAAATTATTTTGGCATTTTTAGATTTTAATTTATTTTTCTAGGATTTATTTTCGGCGGAATCAGTTTAAAAAAAAGAGCCCGCCGGACCGAACTGGGCCGAGGCCCAGCTGGCCCAACTGCCCCCCGCCGCCGTCTCCCTCGCGGAGACCGCGAGTGCCACGCCGCCGTCGCCGTGGCCGAGTCGGCCACGTCACCTGCCCCTCCCGCAAGCCACCGCCACCCCCCCTTTAAAACCCGACCCGGCGCCCCTGGAGCCCCAAGCCGGAGCCGCCGCCGCCTTGCGCCGCCGCTGCTACCGCTGCCGCATGCCGCCACTCGCCGCTGCTGCAGGGCCGCCGCCGAGCCGCCCCGCGCCGCCCTCCGCCACCCCGCGCCGCCGCCCCGCGCTGCCCCGCCTCGCCGCGCCGCCGATCCGATCCGATCTCGCCGTTCGGTTTTTTCGGTTTAGGTAAAAACCGTCAGTTTTTTTATAAAACCCTAGTTTCGTTTTTTTAGATCGGTTCGCCGGTTTTCTCGGTTTAGTTTATTTAGCAGACGTTCGTCCGTACATTCGTTATTATGAACGGTTTTCGCTCGTTAGTTACAGACAACGAACGTTCGTTTATTTGCCTGTTCGTCAGTTTTTCTTTTCGTCAGGTTTTTCGCGATTATTTTCGATCGTGATTTCTGATCCGATTTTCCTTTTAGTTTATCTTTTCGCTCGTTTATCGGAATCAGGCGATTCAAGCGCCTAGATCTTCGTCTCGAAACCCTCTTTCTGTTTAATCAACTTGAACAAGATTTTGGTACTGCAAAATTTGACTTTAGTTCAGATTAGTAAACAGATCTTGTTTCTTTTGCAGTTTGAGTTTCGTTGCTCCGTTTGATTTGATTCTTTTTGCAAACCGGAGTTCTTAAGTTGAGCTTTCTGGTCAATTCTTCTTATTTGAGTTTTGCCCATGCATCTGTGATTGATTGCTTATGTATGCTATTGTTTTCTTGCGATAGAATTCCTGGAGTGTGAAGCGTGCTACTACGAGTCCCTAGGTTTTGCGGATCGTCAGCAAGGCAAGTAACACATTGATCATACTCTTTTCATACCCAGTTTTTATGCATTAGCTCCAATCCTCAAACACTGCATGATTAGGATGTGATTAACTTGTGGGTATTGGGAAGTAGTTAATGAGGTAGAACCTATTGCCCTGTTATAATCAATCCCTTGGGAGTTACTTCTACGTATTGCTTATATTGCTATGCTATGCTCGTAGACGTGGTTTGGGTGAGTGAATCCATGACAGATGTGAGATTGTTAATTAATGGTTCAACTTAAGGTGGCAACTTTAATACACATCTGGGTGGATTGTTTGTCGGGCACCTGGAGAATCCAGTGTTGTCCTAGGATATCCCGGAGTACCCGTGTGATCATCCTAGGGTCCACCACCCAGGCTCAAAGGGAACTGATATATTCCATGCTAGAAACTTCCGTGTGCAGCCACAAGCTATTATGGGCTCTAGCATAGTTGAGTAAGTTGCGTGAGCTCTTGAAGAGGTGGACTAGCAGATGTAGAGGGATGTAGGTTGGTATAGTCTACCCGGAGTAAAGAGTTAATGCTTCTGAAAGACTGTGTCTCGGTCCTCCGTTTCTCAAACACCATGTAGTGCGAGAAATCCAATGGAGGAGATCGAGTCTTGTGGGGAAAAGTGCGCAAACCTCTGCAGAGTGTACAATCTAATCATGGTTAGCCGTGTCCCCGGTTATGGAAATCTTGAGTATGTAGTACTTGGATTATCCTAAGTATCTTATCACTCTAATTTAATATTGTCGGGTTGATAATTACTTTTAATTGGGATTGAGTTGGAGGAACCTTCTCAATGATGTTTCAACTACCATGATAGTTAATATAAAACTTATTCCTTTGTTGTAGGAAAAAATTGGCTTTTCGCAAAACCATAACCATAGAGCTTTCCACCAGCCAAATATGCATGTAATGATAGCATTATTTCTGTTCTTGCTCTACTGTGTTACATTGCCAGCATATTCCATGTGCTGGCCCGTTTTCGGGCTGCAACGTATTATGTTGCAGACTTTTCAAACAAGGAGTAAGGTTCGTTAGGTCGTTGCCGTGCAGCTCAGCTATGCAATTGGAGTTGATGGACTCACTTTATCTTCCAAGCCTTCCGCTGTTATCGTATTAGATGGCCTTTAGCCATATTTATTGTAATAAGTTCTCTTTTGAGACATTCGATGTAATAAGTGTGTGATTGCTACTCTGTTATAAATCCTTTGAGTACTGTGTGTGTCAGCATTACCGATCGAGGGATGACACTGAAGCACAGAGACTTGACCGTTGAGGTCGGGTCGCTACAAGATGGTATCAGAGCACACGCTGAGTGTAGGACACGACCACTAAGATAAGCCATAGGTCACTCTTCTCTACTCATTTCTGACTCCTCTCCATTTTCTACTCTTAGGATGGCGGATTCGAGGAACAAGTTTGCACGACCGGATGAAGACACCCCCTTTGGACGCCACTTGAAGGAAGTCACTTGGTACCTGAACATCGGGATACCAAGCTTCACCGGGACTTACAACGCCACTTTACCAGAAGAGGAGCGCTGAATGATTCAAGTTCAAGTTCCGGGAAGGACGTTCTCGCCAACCACTAAGCCCATAGAGTTTTCTTTTGATGCACCAACCTGGAGTCTAGGCAAGAGCATGGCAGCCCACATTGCCATGGGACGCATTGGAGAAGTCTACAACAAGGATCTTAAGGACACTATCTATCAGATATGTGGGCGCCGAGATGAGCAATGGGAGGCGATCAGCACCAAGAAGGACCGATCCATTGCGGCTTTCATCCAGGAGTTAAACCAGCACATTCAACGCCAGGAGAATCAGATGTGCGCAGACATGATAGATTTGAAGAAGGCGAAGACAAGGATACTCGAGCTGGAAGAAGAACTTAAGTCTACACGTGATGGATATGAGGAGGAAATTGCCACACTATAGGAGAAGAATGACGACCTGATAAAGAAGATCAGAGTATTCATGGGAGACCCCGCGCCAGGAGGAGAGGACGACGATTCCACTTGCCCGGAGAACTACATCATCATCGACGACACCGACTCCGACCCCAGTGAAGATGACTTTGAATACGAAGCTGGAGCAGACATTATGGAGTCTTCTACCGATCAAAATTTCTAGATGACCACCAAATAATTAGTAGTATTCCCCCATGTATATAGTAGTAGTTTAGCACTTTCAACGATAGTTCTAGATCGTTTGTATGCCCTTGCTTGCTTGATTGAGTGAAATGATTGTGTTTGTCTCATGTGCATATGGGTAGTGCTTTCTCACTAGACCCCTTTTCTATTCTAATCTCTCCCCTCTAAACCCATCAGATGCCTCCAAGACGTGACACCGGATTTGCCTTCCCGCCAGAGCTCACTCAGTTGATCCAGCAGCAGAATGCCTTGATGCAATTGTTAGTACAGAACCAAGGCAACAATAACAACAACAACAACAACAACAACCCGCCTCCAGTTGACAACTTAGCTCGCTTTATGAGGTTGCAGCCGTCGGTGTTTTCCAGTAGCACTGAGCCTATAGTAGCAGATGATTGGCTACGCTGTATTGGAAGGGAGTTGACCACCGCAGGTTGCACAGATGCTGAGAAGGTGCGCTTTGCCGCACATCAATTGGATGGACCAGCAGCCTCATGGTGGGAGAATTATACGACCACTTACCCCATAGCCAACGTCACTTGGGATCAGTTTCAACAAGCTTTCCGCACAGCCCATGTCTCAACTGGAGCTATGAATATGAAGAAGCATGAGTTTCACAACTTACGCCAGGGGAACCGTACTGTAGCTCAGTACGTGGATGAGTTTAGCAAGTTATCTCGCTATGCCCCTGATGATGTGGCCACAGATGCTGCGAAGCAGGAGAAGTATATGGAAGGGCTGAATGATGAGATGAGCATGCAGTTGATGGTGGCAACATTCAACAACTGCCAGGAGTTGGTGGATAAGGCTCTTATGATTGAAGGGAAGCAGCGGCAGATTGAGAGCCGTAAGAGGAAGTATGGGCAAGGAAGATACAATTCTGGAGCTCAGCAGAAGCCTCGTCTAACCCCGAACTCGGGAGGACTTGTTCATAACCATGGAGGTCATAACCACACTGGAGGAAGTTCGCATAACCACAATGGTTCTAAGAATGGGACTCGGAACGGAACAAGCAACAATCAGAACCGCTCCAATCCAACCACACCCGCCCAGAGAGACCTAAGTCACATTAGTTGCTTCAAGTGCGGGAAAACTGGACACTATGCCACGGAGTGCCCTGAAGCAAAGAATGGAAACGGCAATGGGAGCGCTGGGAAGAAGCCCAATCCATTCAACAAAGGACAAGTGAACCATGTTAACGTGGAGGAGGTTGAAGAGCAGCCAGACGCGGTTATCGGTAAGTTTTTGGTTAAGTCTTTTACCGCCCTTGTTCTTTTTGATACTGGTGCATCGCATTCATACATATCAAGGGGATTCGTGGATAAGTTTAAACTACCAACCCAAACCCTTAGGACCCCTCTGTTAGTGAGTTCACCTGGAGCAGAGTATATGGCTAGCCGATGGTGCGATCAGATACCCTTAACCATTGGTAGCCATGTTTTCCCATCAGACCTAATAATTTTGGAGTCATAAGGATTGGATGTGATATTAGGCATGGACTAGATGTCAAAGTATGGAGGAAGCATTGACTGTGCTAGTAAGTCAATTTATCTCACCACCCCGGAAGGAAAAAGGATCAAGTATGTATCTAGGCACGCGCCTAGGAGGAGCCAAGTAAATTCCCTCTCAGGAGTCGTTCAAGAAGAAGTGTCTGTCGTAAAGGATTACCCGGATGTATTTCCAAAGGAATTACCAGGCATGCCGCCAGATCGAGACATCGAGTTTTTGATAGAACTGTTGCCAGGCACCGGGCCTATATCGAAGAGACCATACTGGGTGCCCGCAAATGATCTGGAGGAGATTAAGAAGCAGATCAAGGAGTTATTGGAGAAAGGTTACATTCGACGAAGTTCATCACCATGGGGAGCCCCAGTGCTCTTGGTCGAGAAGAAGGATGGATCATTGAGAATGGTTGTTGATTATCGGGCGTTGAATGAAGTGACGATTAAGAACAAATATCCACTGCCAATGATCAATGATTTGTTTGACCAGTTGCAAGGAGCTAAGGTGTTTTCGAAGATCGATCTGCGATCAGGGTATCATCAGTTGATGATTCGAGAGAAGGATATACCAAAGACAGCATTCACCACACGGTACGGGTTGTATGAATATATGGTCATGTCATTTGGACTGACTAACGCCCCTGCTTACTTCATGAGCATGATGAACAAGGTGTTCATGGAATATTTGGATAAGTTTGTTGTGGTGTTCATTGATGATATAATGGTATACTCGAAGAATGAGGAGGAGCACAAGGAGCATTTGCGTTTAGTTCTCGAGAAACTCAGGGAACATCAGTTGTATGCCAAGTTCAGCAAATGTGAGTTTTGGTTGAAGGAAGTTGGATTCCTTGGACATGTTATATCAGGAGAAGGTATAGCAGTAGATCCCACCAAGGTTCAGTCAGTCACTGAATGGTTGGCACCCACTTCAGTTAGCGAGATCCGCAGTTTTCTTGGACTCGCAGGATACTATCGGAGATTCATTGAGAATTTTTCCAAGATTGCGAAGCCAATGACGGAGTTATTGAAGAAGGATACCAAATTTAAATGGACGGAAGAATGTGAGGCAAGTTTTCAGGAGTTAAAGAAACGTTTGACTACAGCCCCAGTGCTGATTCTGCCGGATATACGCAAGGATTTCCAAGTGTATTGCGACGCCTCTCGCCTAGGACTTGGAAGTGTGATTATGCAGGACAGAAGAGTTGTTTCGTATGCCTCATGACAACTAAAACCATACGAATTGCATTATGCCACACATGATTTGGAGTTAGCAGCTGTAGTGCATGCGCTCAAGACTTGGAGACATTACCTTATTGGAAACCGTTGTGATGTCTACACGGATCATAAGAGTTTGAAGTACATTTTCACACAGAAGGAGTTGAACCTTAGGCAGAGGAGATGGTTGGAGCTTATAAAGGATAATGACATGAAGCTTCACTATCATCCAGGCAAGGCCAATATCGTAGAAGACGCTTTGAGTCGGAAGAGTTATGCTAACACCCTAGTAAGCACGGGATTGCCCAAGGAGTTAGCAGAGGATCTCAGGGAACTTCGATTGGAGATTGTTCCTAGAGGTTTTGTTGCAACAATGGAGGTTCAGTCTACATTGTTAGGAAAGATACGAGAAGCTCAGAAGGATGAAAAAGAGATTGCCGAGATAAAAGAGAGAATGAGCAAAGGAAAGGCCAAAGGTTTTCGTGAGGATGAGCACGACACCTTATGGTTTGAGGACCGTGTTTATGTGCCCAATAACACAGAGATCAGGAAGTTAATACTTCAGGAGGCTCATGACTCACCATACTCGATACACCCCGGAAGGATAACGTTTCTGGTTGACTGGTATGAAGAAGGATATTGCCGAGTATGTAGCTGTATGTGATGTGTGTTAGAGAGTAAAGGCAGAGCATCAAAAGCCAGCAGGATTGTTACAGCCTACGCCGATACCCGAATGGAAGTGGGATAAACTTGGCATGGATTTTTATCACCGGATTGCCCAGGTCCAAATCAGGATATGATTCTATATGGGTAGTAGTTGATCGATTGACCAAAGTGGCTCACTTTATCCCAGTGAAAACCACCTATACAAGTGCGAAGTTGGCCAAGATATACATGACCAGGATCGTATGTCTGGATGGAGTTCCGGGGACCATCGTATCAGATAGAGGAACACAGTTTACTTCAAAGTTTTGGCATCAGCTGCACCAGACCTTGGGTACAAGGCTGGAGTTCAGTACAACTTTTCACTCGCAGACAGATGGACAGACCGAAAGAGTCAACCAGATTCTGGAGGATATGTTGAGAGCTTGTGCGCTAGATTATGGATCTAGTTGGGATGACAATTTGCCCTACGCAGAGTTCTCATACAACAATAGCTACCAGGCTAGTTTGAAGATGGCACCGTTCGAAGCCCTGTATGGACGAAGGTGCAGAACACCGTTGATGTGGGATGAAGTTGGAGATCGACAGTTATTTGAACAAGATTTGATCAAGGAGTCTGAAGAGAAGGTTAAGTTGATTCGCGATAGACTAAAGGTAGCACAGTCCAGGCAGAAGAGTTATGCAGATTCGAAATGCAAGGAGGTAACCTATGAAATTGGAGACAGAGCATATCTGCAAGTGTCACCTTTGCGAGGAGTGAAATGTTTTGGAGTTAAGGGAAAGTTAGCCCCGAGATTTGTAGGACCGTATCGTGTTTTGGAACGTATGGGAGAAGTTGCCTACAAGTTGGAGTTACCTGAAGGACTGTCAGGAGTTCATGATGTGTTCCATGTTTCACAGTTGAAGAAGTGTCATGCTGAGATGGCCGATATACCACTAAGAGATACAGTGCCCTTGGAAGCAATTCAGTTGGACAGTGATCTGACCTATGAGGAGAAGCCAGTTAGGATTCTTGAATTTGCCAGTCGAGTCACCCGCGGCAAGGTTATCAAGTTTTGCAAAGTTCAGTTGAGCCACCATACCGAGGATGAAGCCACCTAGGGACGAGAGGATGATCTTCGCAATGACCACCCACACCTATTTTCTAGCCAACCCGAATCTTGAGGGCGAGATTCATCTTAAGGGGGTAGGTTTGTAACATCCCAAATTTTCAATTTGGAATGTTATACATAGATCATTCATGCATATCATATCTTTGTTGCATTTCGTTTCGCGATCCTCGAAATTCTAAGCAACTCAAGGACCCTCGGAGAGAGTTGGGGATTTCACTGTTTTCATATTTGAATCTTATCAAATATTGAAACGAGGATTATTTGTTTTAATTATTTTCCTCTCCGAAAATATTTCATATTCAAATATATAAGAGGAGATAATATGACTTCTCCAAAATAAATGAAATATTGGAGGAAAAATATTAAAATCAAATATTTGATTTTATTCGGATTATATTGCTATTTTATTTGCATTAGAAAAATTGCATGTTTTGAAAATTGCATTTTAGGGCCAAGAAAATGTTCATCTTGTAGTAAATATTTTATTTAGACGGTGAAATTTTGTTTTGGCATTTTTAGATTTTTATTTATTTTTCTAGGATTTATTTTCGGCGGAATCAGTTAAAAAAAAGAGAGAGCCCGCCGGACCGAACTGGGCCGAGGCCCAGCTGGCCCAGCCGCCCCGCGCCACCGTCTCCCTCACGGAGACCGTGACCGCCACGCCGCCGTCGCCGTGGCCGAGTCGGCCACGCACCCCTGCCCCTCCCGCAAGCCACCGCCACCCCCCTTTAAAAGCCGACCCGGGGCCCCCTGGAGCTCCAAGCCGCGTGCCCCGCCGCAAGCCGCCGCCGCTCGCCGCTGCTGCCAATTCGCCACCGAGCCGCCCCGCGCCGCCCTCCGCCACCCCGCACCGCCGCCCCGCGCTGCCCTGCCTCGCCGCGCCGCCGCGGAAGCCGCCGGAGCCGCCGCCGATCCGATCCGATCTCGTCGTTTGGTTTTTTTTCGGTTTAGGTAAAAACTGTTGTTTTTTTATAAAACCCTAGTTTCGTTTTTTAGATCGGTTCGCCGGTTTTCTCGGTTTAGTTCATTTAGCGGATGTTCGTCCGTATGTTCGTTTTTATGAACAGTTTTCACTCGTTAGTTATAGACAACGAACGTTCGTTCGTTAGCCTGTTTGTCAGTTTTTCTTTTTCATGGGTTTTTCGCGATTATTTTCGATCGCGATTTCTGATCCGACTTTCATTTTAGTTTATCTTTTCACTGGTTTATCGGAATCAGGCGATTCAAGCGCCTAGATCTTCGTCTCGAAACCCTCTTTCTATTTAATCAACTTGAACAAGATTTTGGTACTATAAAGTTTGACTTTAGTTCAGATCAGTAAACGGATCTTGTTTCTTTCGCAGTTTGAGTTTCGTTGCTCCGTTTGATTTGATTCTTTTTGCAAACCGGAGTTCTTAAGTTGAACTTTCTGGTCAATTATTCTTATTTAAGTTTTGCCCGTGCATCTGTGATTGATTGCTTATGTATGCTATTGTTTTCTTGCGATAGAATTCCCGGAGTGCGAAGCGTGCTACTACGAGTCCCTAGGTTTTGCGGATCGTCAGCAAGGCAAGTAACACATTGATCATACTCTTTTCATACCCAGTTTTTATGCATTAGCTCCAATCCTCAAACACTGCATGATTAGGATGTGATTAACTTGTGGGTATTGGGAAGTAGTTAATGAGGTAGAACCTATTGCCCTTTTATAATCAAACCCTTGGGAGTTACTTCTACGTATTGCTTATATTGCTATGCTATGCTCGTAGACGTGGTTTGGGTGAGTGAATCCATGACAGATGTGAGGCTTTTAATTAATGGTTCAACTTAAGGTGGCAACTTTAATACACATCTGGGTGGATTGTTTGTCGGGCAC
Source organism: Aegilops tauschii subsp. strangulata (assembly GCF_002575655.3). Lineage (NCBI taxonomy): Eukaryota > Viridiplantae > Streptophyta > Magnoliopsida > Poales > Poaceae > Aegilops > Aegilops tauschii. Next base: position 221,734,325 of record NC_053041.3, read on the forward strand.
CTGGAGAATCCAGTGTTGTCCTAGGATATCCCGGAGTACCCGTGTGATCATCCTAAGGTCCGCCACCCAGGCTCAAAGGGAACTGAGATATTTCATGCTAGAAACTTTCGTGTGCACCCACAAGCTATTATGGGCTCTAGCATAGTCGAGTAAGTTGCGTGAGCTCTTGAAGAGGTGGACTAGCAGATGTAGAGGGATGTAGGTTGGTATAGTCTACCCGGAGTAAAGAGTTAATGCTTCTGAAAGACTGTGTCTCGGTTATCCGTTTCTCAAACACCATGTAGTGCGAGAAATCCAACGGAGGAGATCGAGTCTTGTGGGGAAAAGTGTGCAAACCTTTGCAGAGTGTACAATCTAATCATGGTTAGCCGTGTCCCCGGTTATGGACATCTTGAGTATCTAGTACTTGGATTATCCTAAGTATCTCATCACTCTAATTTAATATTGTTGGGTTGATAATTACTTTTAATTGGGATTGAGTTGGAGGAACCTTCTCAATGATGTTTCAACTACCATGATAGTTAAAATAAAACTTATCCCTTTGTTGTAGGGAAAAATTGGCTTTTCGCTAAACTATAACCATAGAGCTTTCCACCAGCCAAATATGCATGTAGTCATAGCATTATTTCTGTTCTTGCTCTACTGTGTTACATTGCCAGCATATTCCATGTGATGACCCGTTTTCGGTCTGCAACGTATTATGTTGCAGACTTTTTAGACGAGGAGTAAGGTTCGTTAGCTCGTTGCCGTGCAGCTCAGCTATGCCGTTGGAGTTGATGGACTCACTTTATCTTCCAAGCCTTCCGCTGTTATCGTATTAGATGGCCTTAAGCCATGTTTATTGTAATAAGTTCTCTTTTGAGACATTCGATGTAATAAGTGTGTGATTGCTAGCCTGTTATAAATCCTTCGAGTACTATGTGTGTCAGCATTACCGATCCAGGGATGACACTGAAGCACAGAGACTTGACCGTTTGAGGTCGGGTCGCTACATTATTTGTTCAATTGAATATTGTGGCGAATTTGCTTTTTGCGTGTCGATTCAAAATGGGATATTTATGTTTATTTGTTCAATTGAATATTGTGGAGAATTTGCTTTTTGCGTGCCGATTCAAAATGAGTGTGTGCGATCCACATCGGAAAGCATACATCAATCGTATTGGAACCACCGGTGATACACAGCAGACCACAAACAATTCGCAGCGCTACTACGTGTGCGTAGGTTCTCCGGAACCGTTTGTGATATCGCGTTATCGCACACGAGAACTGGGAGTAAACCGTGCCCAATGCAAAATACAATCCGAGTCGTATTTTTTTCAGGAAACGCGTGGGATCCCAAATGAAAAGCACACGTCACTGTTGCGGCAACCGTTGGTGATACCTAACAAATCACAAACGGTCTGCAACACTTGTATGTGTGCGAAGGGGCTCCTGAACCGTTTGTGATAGAACATTATCGCAGACGGTAATTATTCGAAAACATGTGCGATGGAGTCTAGCATGGCAGACGGGTTACGCAGAAAACTCGTGTGCGATAGGGCACAAATCACACACAGTTCATATGTTGGCCCGTGTGCCTTACATACTGTTTCCCAAACGGTTCGTTACGACAGACCGTATGGTTTCACTGCATCATTAGAAACGCTTAATCACCGATACCACACGTGCGAAAGAATTTAGTGTGTGCTGCATCACACACGATTACATTTTGGAAGGCCTCTAGATCACTGTTCCATATCCCCGATGGTTTCTGGGTCGTGTGGGAAGGACCCCCTATCGCACACACTCACTTGGCGACGGTTCCGAAGGCCGTCGCGGAAAGGGGTAAAAAACCGTTTGTTTAGGACCGACGCGCACCAGTGATGGTGTGCCTGCCATCCTGCAATATAGGCCGTCTGATTTATATCTGACGGATAGGAAGGAAACTATGGCAATTTTGCAAAAAGGTACCCACACACCTCTCCACATTTGCAAATAAGGCCTTCCCTCGTTCATCCTTTTCTCTCACAAGATAAAATAGTCATACAAATGCATCTTGATGTTACGTGCAACGCACGGGCATCTTGCTAGTAAGAGTAGAAATATGAACATTTACAATAGCAAATCTGTATGATGTGAAAGTATATTCAATAATGAATCTAATGGTATTGATTTGTTATTGTATATGTTATCATTTTTATCTATAAACTTTGTCAAAGTTTACAAAGTTTGACTTTGAGCAAAGCTAAAATGTGGAGTAAATAAAAAAAGAGGGAGTACGCAGGGACTAGTATAGTTACTACTGCCGGAACATGGTAAGTTGGACCCCTAAATGCGGGCATGGACCGGGCACACCTCAATTATTCTTTCAAACAGTCGGACACCTATAGCACACCATTCGGCTACTTAATCAAGTGTTACGCTTCACTACTTGAAAAGGAAAAGGGTGGTACCGTACCCAAAACCACAACACTTGGGGCTAGGGTAACAACTTGGTACTGTACCACATTTGAACCAGGGCACAAAAACCACCTGTTCTGCGCCTAATGCGCAACGCGGAGCACTGACGCTCGAATATGGCCGGGAAAACAGGGAAACCGACATGTGGGGCACACCCGTCGGGATGACGTGGCGCAGACTAGTCCAATGGAGGAGCTAGCCCACGACCTCCTCACCACTGGCAACCGTTCATGTGGGTCGTGGGGGCCAGCAACGTGGCGCAGCTTCAGCACCGCCTCTGGACACGGCGACCGTGGTGAGCGACACGCTCATCGTCGCTGACATGGTCGGTTACAGTGTGCCGAGGGTGGCGTTAGCGCTGTGGCACGACCAGCAGATCAACACTCGGCTCGTCGAGAATGCACGGGGCGCCGAAGTGCGCGCACGCCGCGAAGCGTCCGCGCAGTGGTGTAGCGCGGCCAACTGCATCCCCAGGACCAGAGACCATGCCGGGTCGTCTTGATTTTTCAAAGACATGTGGGGTCGCATGTGAGCAAAGGGCATCTGCAACGTTGCCATGACCGCAGCTGACTACCCTGGCACAACAAAAAACCTCGTCCCTCACGCCGTCGCGTGGTGCGTTCCCAGCCGGCACCAACTGCCCGCATTCATGCCGTCTGTCCGTATGCCGTCGTTAAGGTGCTCGGTGCCCGAGGAACCAACTTCGATTACTTAATGACGCACCCGGACACTTGGCCTCACCGGAATGCACTACTTAAAGTGGCAACACCCAGCTAGCCTCCACACCATAGCGCATCGTCCTGCTACCTGGCACCACATCCGCCATGACCGCGAGCGCGAACGCTCTACGGGAGAGCTTGTCTTGGGGGATGAAGCTCGAGGTCGCTGCCCTCGCTCAAGTCGCCGCTCGCGATGCAACAGCGGCGTAGCTGGAGGCGAACGCGACCGCACAAGCAGTGGCCACGCCAGCGGCCGATGATGGGAGCACCGTCAGCCACGCGTCCTACTTGCCGCCGTCCAACGTCCGGCACAGCCGAGGTCGGGGACTCCTCCGAGGATGAGTAGGGCATGGGAGGCGGCAGGGCATGGTGTGCCAACTGGCATGTCCGTCTCCCGTGTTCTACTCTTCCTCGCCGGAGACCGCACCTTCACTTGACGGGTCTTGAACCCCGCCCCCGTACATGGAGATCGCAGATGGATGACGTCGGTCACCGCCGTAGAATAGGTTTAGGGTCGGGTTTCTATTATTTTTCTGTCCTATAAAAGTTCGAAATGTAATGAACATCTGCCGTGTTTGCATTATCCTCGGCCGGTGTATATGAACTTTCACAATAATATAGTATATTGTAGGAGTACTAGCAAGATGCCCGTGTGTTGCACGGAACATCAAGATCTTGTGGGAGAAAAGGATGAACGAGGGAAGGCCTTATCTGCAAATGTGGAGAGGAGTGTGGGTAAATTATCATAGTTTCTTTCCTATCCGTTAGATATAGATCGGACGGCCTATATTGCGGGATGGCAGGCACACCATCATCACCAACTCTACTTTTTATTGAACCAAGACAAAGCTAACATGCGAAGTAAATAAACTCATAGGGTCTTTATACACAATTTATCTTAGGCACTCTAATAGTACGTCCACTACACATTCACGCATTTCACATCTTTCTACATCTACGAGAACCTACGAAAGGGTTAACGTAAATTGCCTCTCTCTCTCTCTCCTCCCTGATTTTCATGCTGGTGGGCCCCTCCCTCCCCCAATCTACAATCAACAGCTCACACGTTTCACATTACGTTAATTATGCAACTGGGATTACGTAGGTGTCGCATTACTCGTCCTAAAAACCCAACTAAGCCAACCTCCCAGCATATCGCGCGGGAAAAGACCCGGCCGCGCCGTTTTAGTCGGGATTACCGGATTACTTGTAGTAGTATCGATGGATCACGCGAAGCACCAAGTTTTTTTAGGGGGCGAAGCACCTAGTTTAAAAGGAAAAAAGGCGGTACACTCATAGCACCCCTGGCATGGTCGCATTGCACCCCACACACATTCGGTCCTGCGCACGGCTCACACAAACGGAACGCGCTTCGGCTTGCCTCTTCACTAACACGTGGGACTGCACTTGGAGAAATCGACCATGCGCCAAACTCCCCCCGCCCACCGCGCGAAAATCCTCCCCCCCCCCAAATTCCCCCCAAATCCCAAATTCAACCGCAATTTGGCCAACTAGCCAATAATATTCCCACACCCCCTCCCCCCGCCCCCTCCACTCCCTTCGCTCCGCCAAATCTGCCCTCCCCGCCGCGCCGATACGTCGGTGCCACGGTTCGTCGAGGGGACGCACGGCGATCCTCTCGCTCCCACAGTACGCCCTCGTAGACTGACGTCCTCTAGCCGCGCCGCCACCGCTAGCGACGTTCTTGTGGAGGCGCACGGCGGTTAGCGCCGCCACTGATGGCGATGTTCGTGTGGAGACACACGGCGGTCAGCTTCTCCCACGGTACGCGCATTCTAGACTGAGGCCCCGTGCATGTTGGTGTAGCGCTGAATGTTAGCTGATAGACGTTCTTAATCTCACTGTTTGCCGAAGTAGTTTATAGTCAATAAGCTCTGTTAAGAAGCTTCCTTGCTCTTTTCTGCACTCAATCTGCTTAGCTGAGATGGCATGCCAAGCCCGATTAGTTGCTAAAATATCCTGCCATATAATTATTGTGACGTAGATTGCCATGGTCTAGTAGCCACTCTGTTAGGTGAAATAGCTCTACACCGTTTTATACTCGATCTTTGATGCTACAATGGCCTTCGATAGTTCGATGGCTGTGTGCTCGGCCTCATTGACTACTAAAAAAGCCTGCCATAATTTAGCACTCAAATCTGTTTGCTGAATTAGCTTTAAATATATTTCTTTACTTAGATCTGCTTGTCCAAATATCTTGCCATAACTTTAGACATCGACCTAGGTATTTTTTTTCTGGACTTCATAAAAAAGCATATATGTTTTCCTGTAATATCTAGTAGAAGAACTAATTTGTATGTCTAACAGATGGACAGGACTTGGATAACTTCTGTTTGAAGATTCTCCGCTGCATATCTCGAGGGGGTTGAAAACTTCATGAACTTTATCAGAGCTGAGTACGATGGTCCAAAATCAGATGTGCTCTGCCCGTGTAGCAGTTGTATGAATTTAGTTGCAAGACCCCAGTCAACTGCGCAAAATCATCTACACTTGTATGGGATGTCGGTCAAATATACTAGGTGGGTTCATCATGGTGAAGTTGTGAACGTCAATGTTACTGACTACGTGGAAGCAGCAGATCACCATCTTGATCTGCTTGATGCTCAGGTGGGAGAGGAGGAGGAGATGGTGGTGGCGGAGCCAGTGAGTTTGACCAACATTGAAACAATGCTACGAAATGCTCGTGCAGTTCGTGAACTTTCACCTGGAGAAGAAAAACGGTGGGCCCGCATGTTGGAACAATGCAACGTGGTTGTCACCCTAGGAAATAAGCTATCAGTATTCTCAGCTATGGTCACCTTTCTTCAGGTGAAGACATCTGAGCAGATGACCAACAAATCATTCGATGCGATGTTGGCTGCTTTCCGCAAATCTTTCCCAGATGCGTCTGAGCTGCCACACACCTACAGTAAAATGAAGAATTTCCTTCGTGCAGTTGGAATTGGATATGATATGATCCATGTTTGTAAGAATAATTGTGTTTTGTTCCGGAAGGATTATGCCAACTTAAGTGAATGCCCGAAGTGCAAATCATCAAGATGGAAAGATGGCGATGCTGTGAAGAGGATTCCTCATAATGTTCTGAGACATTTTCCAATTATACCAAGATTGCAGAGGTTGTTTCATGATGCTGAAACAAGAGAGGATGTACTGTGGCATTCTAGGAACCAGGAGTACAGAGATCAGAATGTAATTAGCCATCCATCTCATGGTAGTGAGTGGAAAAGCTTCAATCAGAAACACAAAAAGTTTGCTGCTGACCCGACAAACATTAGACTTGGCTTAGCTTCAGATGGATTTAACCCATTTGGCCACCAGATCGCCACATATAGCATGTGGCCAGTGCGTGTTATCCCTTACAACATGCCTCCAAATGTCTGCACCAAAGAATCAAACTACATGATGGCCTTGCTCATCCCAGGTCCAAAAAGTCATGGAAAGGATTTTGATTTATTCATGGAGCCTCTTGTGGAGGAACTTCAACAGCTATGGAAGGGTGTTCTCACTCGAGTCCTATATAGCAGCCCACCAGCTGATTTCTTTCTGCGTGCTGTTATAATTTGGTGCATCCATGATTATCCGGATTTGGGCACTATGTCAGGGCGAACAACACATGGTTACAATGCATGTGTTCGCTGTGACAGGGGTCCGCTGTCATACGCAATACTTAGCAAGATCTGTTACATTAGACACCGCCGTTTCCTTCCCAAGGACAAGTCGCGTCCTACAAAATACCGAAGACATGTGTTCAATGCAAAGCATGAAAACCGTGATGCGCCAAAGAGGCTCACCGCCGATGAGTTGCAAGTGGAATTAGAGAAGGTCAGGCATATTACACCAGGAAACCATCCTGGTAATGGTAGCGGGAAAAGGAAGCATGGCAGGGCAGAAGAGAGATTATTGTTTACCCGCAAGTCCACTTCATGGGACTTGGAGTATTGGAAAGATTTGGATCTGCGGCATAATCTTGATGTGATGCACATCGAGAAAAATATATGTGACAGCATTATCGGCACACTTCTTAATATTGAAGGCAAGACGAAAGATACCTTAAAATCTAGGATTGATTTGACACACCTGGGCAGGATTTGCAGGTGCAAGATGAAGGTAAACCACGGGATATGGCACCAGTTGTGTACGTCTTGGACAAGGTAAAAAGAAAAGAATTCTGCGAAATCCTGTCACGTGTGAGATTCCCACATGGATTTGCTTCCAACCCTGAAAGGAGCGTCAGTGCAGATGGAAACAAGGTACAAGGGTTGAAAACTCATGACTGCCACGTCCTACTTCAAAGGATTTTACCTGTTATCCTTAGAGGATTGGGCCGCCCTGACTTATACAGAGCAGTTGCAGAGTTGGGACAGTTCTTCAGGGAACTCTGCAGTAGAAATATCAGGGTAGATGCTTTAGAGCGTCTTAGAGACAAGATACGAACTATCCTATGCGACCTTGAGAAGATATATCCTCCAGCCTTCTTTGATGTGATGGTGCATTTGGCTGTTCATCTACCTGATGAGGCACTACTTAGAGGTCCAGTACAGTATGGCTGGATGTACCCTATTGAAAGGCGGCTAGGCACTTTCAAGGGCTATGTTAGGAACAGAGCTAGACCCGAGGGTTCCATTATAGAGGCCTACATTGCTACAGAAGCGTTGACATTCTGCTCAAAATACATTGAAACAGCCGATCAGCTTAGCAAAGAGGTGGGTGAAGACAATCTCGGGCTCAATGTTTTCGATTATTCTGTTCGAGTTACAGGGAAGAGTCGACAAGAGGACAAACCTAAAGATTTGGACAAAATGGTTTGGTATGTGTTGAATAACTGTCCTGAGATACTACCTTATATCAAGTAAGTGCTAAGTACTGCAGCTTATACATCGTAATCTACTAAACTTGCAGCACATACTTATATATTTAGATGTTTGACGCGATCACTATGTTGTGCAGCATCTACAAAAAGGAGTTACTGCCGCAATATCCAAGAAGCATTGACAAACTGGTTATGGCAGCATTTGCGAAATGGTTCAAGAGCCATGTAAGCTTTTGAATTGCACTATCATTTTTTTAATATATTGAGTACATAAGATGATCAGCTTGTCTATTTTCTAACCATAGGTTAAGAAGATGCGGGAGGATGGGCAGGTAGTTGATGATGCCCTTTACGCACTAGCAATGGGTCCTCATACTCGGGTAAGACATTATGAATCTTGCATTGTTGGAGATGTGAGCTACAACACCCTTGCACGCGACGAAGGCAGGAAGACACAAAACAGGGCCATCATGAGCACAGATACGTACGGCAGAGAGACAACTGAAATGTATGCTAACATAACAGACATTGTTCAGTTGCAGTATATCTCCAGTTTCGAGGATCGTCGGTGTGTGGTTCTGTTGTGTTGTCGTTGGTATAACCTGTTTTCCAGGATCGCAAAACCCAGAGCTGATGATTATTTTAGATCCATCAATGTCAAGGCGGCGTACCAGACCAACGAGCCTTATATTTTGGCAAATCAAGCAACATAGATATTTTTCTTGGAAGACACATTTGCATGTAGCGATGACTGGAGAGTATTGCAAAGGTTTGAGCAGAGGAATTCGTTTAATGAAGTTGCACAACAAGATGATGCTTACTCTGCTCCTGATGTACAAGATTCCACAGATGTTCCTAATATCTTTGAGAACCATCACGTCAATGACGCTGGCGAAAAGATTGCGTGTCGTGCTGTGGACATACAAGAGTTGATCAAGAAGAAGCCAACGTTTGAGGACATAGAGGATGAAGAAGAAGATGACACTATGGGGAATTACGATTCAGGCTGATACACATGGTGAAGATGTTGACGCTGCTGCTGCGGATGATGATTAGATTGCTTTTGTCTTATTTGCCTGTGAGAAGATGTTTTTTTATCTACTATATGAAATTGTGTTTGCTATGACAACTGAAACCTCATGAACGTGTTGCTTAGTATTTTGCTGTGAGAACATCACTTGTTATGTATGTTGATTTGTGTTTGGTGATTGTATGACGACTAAAACTGTTGGGGAACGTAGTATTTCAAAAAAAATATCTACGATCACGCAAGATCTATCTAGGAGATGCATAGCAACGATCGGGGAGAGTATGTCTATCTACCCTCGTAGACTGAAAGCGCAAGCATTTAGTAACGTGGTTGATGTAGTTGAACGTCTTCGCGATCCAACCGATCCAAGTACCGAAAGTACGGCACCTCCGCGATCTGCACACATTCAGCTCAATGACGTCCCTCGTACTCTTGATCCAATTGAGGCCGAGGGAGAGTTCCTTCAGCACGATGGCGTGGCGACGGTGATGATGAACTTACCGGCGCAGGGCTTCGCCTAAGCACTACGACGATATGACCGGGGTGTGTAGCTGTGGATGGGAGGCACCGCACACGGCTAAGAGATTGTCTGTTGTGCCTTTGGGGTGTCCTCTGCCCACGTATATAAAGGAGGGAGGACGAGGACGCCGGCCCTAGAGGGGGCGCGCCAAGTGTGTGGAGTCCTACTAGGACTCCCAAGTCCTAGTAGGATTCCCTTTTCCTTTCCGGAGTAGGAGAGAAGAAAGAGGGAAAGAGAGAGGGAGTAGGAAAGGGCATGGGGGGCGCCGCCCCCTTTCCCCTAGTCCAATTCGGACCCATGGGGGGGGGCGCGCGCCTCCTTCCCTTTGGCCTGCTTCCTCTATTCCCGTATGGCCCAATAAGGCCCAATACTTCTCCCGGCGAATTCCAGTAACTCTCCGGTACTCCGAAAAATACCCGAATCACTCGAAACCTTTCCGATGTCCGAATATAGCCTTCCAGTATATCGATCTTTACCTCTCGACCATTTTGAGACTCCTCGTCATGTCCCCGATCTCATCTGGGACTCCGAACAAACTTCGGTCATCAAATCACATAACTCATAATACAAATCGTCATCGAACGTTAAGCGTGCGGACCCTACAGGATCAAGAACTATGTAGACATGACCGAGACACATCTCCGGTCAATAACCAATAGCGGAACCTGGATGCTCATATTGGCTCCTACATATTCTATGAAGATCTTTATCGTTCAAACCACATAACAACATACGTTGTTCCCTTTGTCATTGGTATGTTACTTGCCCAAGATTTGATCGTTGGTATCCTCATACCTAGTTCAATATCGTTACCGGCAAGTCTCATTACTCGTTCCGTAATGCATCATCCCGCAACTAACTCATTAGTCACAATGCTTGCAAGGCTTATAGTGATGTGCATTACCGAGAGGGCCCAGAGATACCTCTCTGATACACGGAGTGAAAAATCCTAATCTCGATCTATGCCAACTCAACAAACACCATCGGAGACACCTGTAGAGCATCTTTATAATCACCCAGTTACGTTGTGATGTTTGATAGCACACAAGGTGTTCCTCCGGTATTCGGGAGTTGCATAATCTCATAGTCTGAGGAACATGTATAAGTCATGAAGAAAGCAATAGAAATGAAACTGTAACGATCATAATGCTAAGCTAACGAATGGGTCTTGTCCATCACATCATTCTCCTAATGATGTGATCCCATTCATCAAATGACAACACATGTCTATGGTTAGGAAACATAACCATCTTTGATAAATGAGCTAGTCAAGTAGAGGCATACTAGGGACACTTTGTTTTGTCTATGTATTCACACATGTACTAAGTTTCCGGTTAATACAATTCTAGCATAAATAATAAACATTTATCATGAAATAAGGAAATAAATAGTAACTTTATTATTGCCTCTAGGGCATATTTCCTTCAGTCTCCCACTTGCACTAGATTCAGTAATCTAGTTCAGATCGCCATGTGATTTAACACCAATAGTTCACATCACCATGTGATTAACACCCATAGTTCACATCGACATGTGACCAACACTCAAAGGGTTTACTAGAGTCAGTAATCTTAGTTCACATCGCCATGTGATTAACACCCAAAGAGTACTAAGGTGTGATCATGTTTTGCTTGTGAGAGAAGTTTAGTCAACGGGTCTGCCATATTTAGATCCGTATGTATTTTGCAAATTTCTATGTCAACAATGCTCTGCACGGAGCTACTCTAGCTAATTGCTCCCACTTTCAATATGTATCCAAATTGAGAGTTAGAGTCATCTGGATCAGTGTCAAAACTTGCATCGATGCAACCCTTTATGACGAACCTTTTGTCACCTCCATAATCGAGAAACATATCCTTATTCCACTAAGGATAATTTTGACCGTTGTCTAGTGATCTACTCCTAGATCACTATTGTACTCCCTTGCCAAACTCAGTGTACGGTATACAATAGATCTGGTACACAACATGGCATACTTTATAGAACCTATGGCTGAGGCATAGGGAATGACTTTCATTCTCTTTCTATCTTCTGTCATGGTCAGGCTTTGAGTCTTACTCAATTTCATACCTTGCAATACAGGCAAGAACTCCTTTGACTGTTCCATTTTGAACTACTTCAAAAATTTGTCAAGGTATGTACTCATTGAGAAAACTTATCAAGCGTCTTGATCTATCTCTATAGATCTTGATGCTCAATATGTAAGCAGCTTCATCGACGTCTTTCTTTCAAAAACTCCTTTCAAATACTCCTTTTATGCTTTCCAGAAAATTCTACATCATTTCTGATCTACAATATGTCATTCACACATACTTATCAGAAAGGTTGTAGTGCTCCCACTCACTTTCTTGTAAATACAGGCTTCATCGCAAGTTTGTATAAAACTATATGATTTGATCAACTCATCAAAGCGTATATTCCAACTCTGAGATGCTTTGCACCAGTCCATGGTTGGATCGCTGGAATTGCACATTTTGTTAGCACCTTTAGGATCGACAAAACCTTCTGATTGCATCATATACAACTCTTCTTTAAGAAATCCATTAAGGAATGTAGTTTTGACATCCATTTGCCTGATTTCATAAAATGTGGCAATTTGCTAACATGATTCGGACAGACTTAAGCATCACTACGAGTGAGAAAATATCATCATAGTCAACACCTTGAACTTTGTCAAAAACCTTTTTCGACAAGTACAGCTTTGTTGATAGTAACACTACTATCAGCGTCCGTCTTCCTCTTGAAGATCCATTTATTCTCAATGGATTACCGATCATCGGGCAAGTCCACCAAAGTCCACACTTTGTCCTCATACATGGATTCTATCTCAGATTTCATGGCTTCAAGCCATCTGTCGGAATCTAGGCTCATCATCGCTTCCTCATAGTTTGTAGGTTCATCATGGTCTAGTAACATGACTTCCAGAATAGGATTACTGTACCACTCTGGTGCGAATCGTACTCTGGTTGACCTACGAGGTTCGGTAGTAACTTGATCTGAAGTTTCATGATCATCATCATTAATTTCCTCACTAATTGGTGTAGGAATCACTGGAACTGATTTCAGTGATGAGCTACTTTCCAATTCGAGAGAAGGTACAATTACCTCATCAAGTTCTACTTTCCTCCCACTCACTTCTTTCGAGAGAAATTCCTTCTCTAGAAAGGATCCATTCTTAGCAACGAATGTCTTGCCTTCGGATCTATGATAGAAGGTGTACACAACAGTCTCCTTTGGGTATCCTATGAAGACACATTTCTCCGATTTGGGTTCGAGCTTATCAGGTTGAAGCTTTTTCACATAAGCATCACAGCCCCAAACTTTAAGAAACGACAACTTGGGTTTCTTGCCAAACCTCAGTTCATAAGGTGTCGTCTCAACGGATTTAGATGGTGCCCTATTTAACATGGATGCAGCTGTCTCTAATGCATAACCCCAAAACGATAGCGGTAAATCAGTAAGAGACATCATAGATCGCACCATATCTAATAAAGTGCAGTTACGATGTTCGGACACACCATTACGTTGTGGTGTTCTGGGTGGCGTGAGTTGCGAAACTATTCCACATTGTTTTAATTGAAGGCCAAACTCGTAACTCAAATATTTGCCTCTACGATGAGATTGTAGAAACTTTATTTTCTTGTTGCGATGATTCTCTACTTCACTCTGAAAATCTTTGAAATTTTCAAGTGTTCCAGACTTGTGTTTCATCAAGTAGATATCCACATATCTGCTCAAATCAACTGTGAAGGTCAGAAAACAATGATACCCGCCGTGAGCCTCAACGCTCATTGGACCTCATACATCGGTATGTATTATTTCCAATAAGTCAGTGGCTCGCTCCATTGTTCCGGAGAACGGAGTCTTAGTCATCTTGCCCATGAGGCATGGTTCACAAGCATCAATGATTCATAATCAAGTGATTCCAAAAGTCCATTGGCATGGAGTTTCGTCATGCGCTTTACACCAATATGACCTAAACGGCAGTGCCAAAAATAAGTTGCACTATCATTATTAACTTTGCATCTTTTGGCTTCAATATTATGAATATGTGTATCACTACGATCGAGATTCAATAAACCATTTACATTGAGTGTATGACCATAAGGTTTTTATTCATGTAAATAGAACAACAATTATTCTTTGACTCAAATGAATAACCGTATTGCAATAAACATGATCCAATCATATTCATGCTTAACGCAAACACCAAATAACATTTATTTTAGGTTCAACACTAATCCCGAAGTTAAAAGGAGTGTGCGATGGTGATCTTATCAATCTTGGAATCATTTCCAACACACATCGTCACCTTGCCCTTAACTAGTCTCTGTTTATTTTGCAACTCCCGTTTCGAGTTACTACTCTTAGCAACTGAACTAGTATCAAATACCGAGGGGTTGCTATAAACACTAGTAAACTACACATCAATAACATGTATATCAAATATACCTTTGTTCATTTTGCCATCCTTCTTATCCGCCAAGTAACTAGGGGCAGTTCCACTTCTAGTGACCATTTCCTTTGCAGTAGAAGCACTCAGTTTCAAGCTTGAGTCTAGCTTTGGGTTTGTTCACGGGAGTGACAACTTGTTTGTCATTCTTCTTGAAGTTCCCTTCCTATTCTTTTGCCCTTTTTTCTTGAAACTAGTTGCCTTGTAAACCATCAACACTTGATGCTCTTTCTTGATTTCTACCTTCACCAATTTCAACATCGCAAAGAGCTTAGGAATTACTTTCGTCATCCCTTGCATATTATAGTTCATCACGAAGTTCTAGTAACTTGGTAATAGTGACTAGAGAACTTTGTCAATTACTATCTTATCTGGAAGATTAACTCCCACTTGATTCAAGCAATTGTAGTACCCAGACAATCTGAGCACATGCTCACTGGTTGAGCCATTCTCCTCCATTTTGTAGGCAAAGTACTGTCAGAGGTCTCATACCTCTGGACACGGGCATGAGTATGAAATACCAATTTCAACTCTTGGAACATCTTATATGCTCCATGGCGTTCAAAACATTTTTGAAGTCCCGGTTCTAAGCCGTAAATCATGGTGCACTAAACTATCAAGTAGTCATCATACCGAGCTTTGTCAAACGTTCATAACGTCTGTCTGCTCCTGCAATAGGTACGTCACCTAGCGGTGCATCAAGGACATAATTCTTCTGTGCAGCAATGAGGATAATCCTCAGATCGCGGACCTAGTCCCATCATTGCTACTATCATCTTTCAGCATAGTTTTTCTCTAGGAACATATCAAAAAATAAACGGGGAGCTACATCGCGAGCTATTGATCTCCAACATAGTTATGCAAAAACTACTAGGGCTAAGTTCATGATAAATTAAAGTTCAATTAATCATATTACTTAAGAACTCCCACTTAGATAGACATCCCTCTAATCATCTAAGTGATCACGTGATCCATATCAACTGAACCATGTCCGATCATCACGTGAGATGGAGTAGTTTTCAATGGTGAACATCACTATGTTGATCATATCTACTATATGATTCACGCTCGACCTTTCGATCTTAGTGTTCCGAGGCCATATCTGCATATGCTAGGCTCGTCAAGTTTAACCCAAGTAATCTGCGTGTGCAAAACTGGCTTGCACCCGTTGTATGTGAACATAGAGCTTATCACACCCGATCATCACATGGTGTCTCGGCACGACGAACTGTCGCAACGGTGCATACTCAGGGAGAACACTTATACCTTGAAATTTAGTGAGAGACCATCTTATAATGCTACCGCCGTACTAAGCAAAATAAGATGCATAAAGGATAAACATCACATGCAATCAATATAAGTGATATGATATTTCCATCATCATCTTGTTCCTTTGACCTCCATCTCCAAAGCACCGTCATGATCACCATCGTCACCGGCTTGACACCTTGATCTCCATCGAAGCATCGTTGTCGTCTCGCCAACTATTGCTTCTACGACTATCGCTACAGCTTACTGATAAAGTAAAGCAATTACATGGCGATTGCATTTCATACAATAAAGCGACAACCATATGGCTCCTTCCAGTTGCTGATAACTGTTATAAAACATGATCATCTCATACAACAATTTATATATCATCACGTCTTGACCATATCACATCACAGCAAGCCCTGCAAAAACAAGTTAACGTCCTCTACTTTGTTGTTGCAAGTTTTACGTGGCTGCTACGGGCTTCTAACAAGAACCATTCTTACCTACGCATCAAAACCACAACAATTTTTCGTCAAGTGTGCTATTTTAACCTTCAACAAGGACCGGGCGTAGCCACACTTGATTCAACTAAAGTTGGAGAAACTGACACCCGCCAGCCACCTGGGTGCGAAGCATGTCGGTAGAACTAGTCTCGCGTAAGCGTACTCGTAATGTCGATTCGGGCCGCTTCATCCAACAATACCGCCGAATCAATGTAGTTGAACGTCTTCGCGATCCAACCGATCCAAGTACCGAAAGTACGGCACCTCCGCGATCTGCACACGTTCAGCTCGATGACGTCCCTCGTACTCTTGATCTAGTTGAGGCCGAGGGAGAGTTCCATCAGCGCGATGCCGTGCCGACGGTGATGATGAAGTTACCGGTGCAGGGCTTCGCCTAAGCACTACGACGATATGACCGAGGTGTGTAACTGTGGAGGGGGGGCACCGCACACGGCTTAGAGATTGTCTGTTGTGCTTTTGGGGTGTGCCCTTCCCACGTATATAAAGGAGGGAGGACGAGGAGGCCGGCCCAAGAGGGGGCACGCCAAGTGTGGGGAGTCCTACTAGGACTCCCAAGTCCTAGTAGGATTCCCTTTTCCTTTCCGGAGTAGGAGAGAAGAAAGAGGGAGTAGGAAAGGGCAAGGGGGGCCGCCGCCCCCTTTCCCCTAGTCCAATTCGGACCCATGGGGGGGGGGCGCGCCTCCTTCCCTTTGGCCTGCCTCCTCGATTCCCGTATGGCCCAATAAGGCACAATACTTCTCCCCGTGAATTCCTGTAACTCTCCGGTACTCCGAAAAATACCCAAATCACTTAGAACCTTTCTGATGTCCGAATATAGCCTTCCAATATATCGATCTTGACCTCTCGACCATTTTGAGACTCCTCGTCATGTCCCCGATCTCATCTGGGACTCCGAACAAACTTTGGTCATCAAATGACATAACTCATAATACAAATCATCATTGAACGTTAAGCGTGCAGACCCTACGGGTTCGAGAACTATGTAGACATTACCGAGACACATCTCCGGTCAATAAACAATAACGGAACCTTGATGCTCATATTGGCTCCTACATATTCTACGAAGATCTTTATCGGTCAAAACCGCAAAACAACATACGTTGTTCCCTTTGTCATCGGTATGTTACTTGCCCAAGATTTGATCGTCGGTATCCTCATACCTTGTTCAATATCGTTACCGGCAAGTCTCTTTAATCATTCCGTAATGCATCATCCCGCAACTAACTCATTAGTCACAATGCTTGCAAGGCTTATAGTGATGTGCATTACCGAGAGGGCCCAGAGATACCTCTCCGATACACAGAGTGACAAATCCTAATCTCGATCTATGCCAACTCAACAAACACCATCGGAGACACCTGTAGAGCATCTTTATAATCACCCAGTTACGTTGTGACATTTGATAGCACACAAGGTGTTCCTCTGGTCTTCGGGAGTTGCATAATCTCATACTCTGAGGAACATGTATAAGTCATGAAGAAAGCAATAGCAATGTAACTATAACGATCATAATGCTAAGCTAACGAATGGGTCTTGTCGGTCACATCATTCTCCTAATGATGTGATCCCGTTCATCAAATGACAACACATGTTTATGGTTAGGAAACATAACCACCTTTGATAAACGAGCTAGTCAAGTAGAGGCATACTAGGGACACTTTGTTTTGTCTATGTATTCACACATGTACTAAGTTTCCGGTTAATACAATTCTAGCATAAATAATAAACATTTATCATGAAATAAGGAAATAAATAATAATTTTATTATTGCCTCTAGGGCATATTTCCTTCAAAACATGATGACATTGTTGTTTAGTTATACTCATATTTGGCTGTGAAACTTGAATTTGATGACATAGTTTGCGGTTGGACTGCAATTTGCTCAACGTCTTCGAATGGGAACAAAGCTGACCCAGCAGGGCCTCTGCTAATTTATTTATTTATTACCAAAAGGGCCTCTGCTATTTATTTATTTATGGGGATACCCCCCGATTTCCGTTAATAGAAATCATTAGATGTTCACAACACTACGCCCAGCCTGCTACACAGGTTTCATTCATTACTAGTTTCAGCAAAGTGCTCATGTCATAGCCACTGAATACATCATGAGTGCTACATACACTACAAATAAAGAGATAATCATCCTACAGAGCACATCAGTTTTGCCCATTATCTTCACAAGCTCTTTCATCTCCTCATTGTTGTCAAGGTCGTTCAGCAGCTGTTGCTTGGCCATGATCAGAGGAACTGCATCTTTAACCTTCTGCTCTACATCTTCCTCTTTTGCAGTTCCTTCAGTTACTTGTCCAACACCCCAACCTGCTGGTATTGGGATTCCTCGGCTAACCAAATAATCAGCGTAGTCGCATTCCCGTACATCAGCAACTTCCCAGAAGTACAAATCACACGAATCTTCCCTTTTCTGCAGGAATCAAATTGGAAGATCATCAACCAAACTATTAAAAAAGTCAGCAACTGAAAGCAGCAGAACAACACTTAAACATATTATCACCCCATGATTCGGGTGTTTGTAGAAGACTCAGCCAGGGTTGAGGATTGTGGTTGAGACGCGACGGATGACTCTGCGTGATTTGCAGCAGTGGCACGACACCAACGGCAGCGGGTTGCGATGAGCAACCGGTTGCGGTGCGTGTGCCGGCGGGGGTGTGATGAGACCTACAGGAGATGGTACGGGTGGCGACTTGGCGCATATCTGGTTGTTGCCTGCTGAAGAGCAGGTGGACGAGCAGCTAGCGGACATGGTTACTGCGGCCAGAGCTTCTGATGCTCGGCAGATTAAATAGAGAAGAGGAGAAGCGAACGTTGGATATGTCAGTTTCATTACTTGCAGAGCAGCATAGCACCATATATAATCATAGTCTAGGTTTGGATTCGAACCAGCTATAGGAGCACGTCTCTCTTTTTTCTAAAACTCATCACCGTCTCTTTACTGGTACACTAGCTTGTTCTGTACGCCTTCTCAAGTTTCTGATTTCTTTTCTTTTCTTTTGCGAGGAAGGAAGGAGGACAAAATTGAGAGTTCATGGGACTCGAACCCAAGACCTCTCGGTTGAAAACCAAGGGTGCTACTCACTTATGTAGCGAATGTTCCCTGGGAGGAGGATGGCAGACGAACGCATTTTCCTCGCAGTTTTAGT
This sequence comes from Aegilops tauschii subsp. strangulata, assembly GCF_002575655.3. NCBI lineage: Eukaryota > Viridiplantae > Streptophyta > Magnoliopsida > Poales > Poaceae > Aegilops > Aegilops tauschii. Next base: position 221,753,253 of record NC_053041.3, read on the forward strand.
TGCGACGCAAGATCGAACGGTCGCAGTTTCGGGAATGTCATCAGCCGAACGAGCCTAGTTTTTCTTTTCTTCCTATATATAAAAAAGTATGCTACTTGGTGTCGGCTTAGTCAACAAACGATTGTGCCAACCTTCACCGTTGGATTGACATTCAACGTCTGTCGTGTTTCTTCAGTCTCTACTTCCTCCAGCCGCCAAAGCCAAACCAGCGCCGGCGGGACCGCCTGCTCCTGCCTCCCACGGCTAGCTGTGCTACTGCGCACACATCGTGGCCACATCGCACCCTAAAACTCTGCGCATCTTCCCCGGCTCCTGTTCAATCCCGTCCGAGGCCTCACGATCGTTCTCCGCCTTGGTTCACTCGCCGCGGCGCCGCCCTCCGGTGTTATCAACATGGTCAACAACCGAGAGGAATAAGGAGATGACTATACATGGTGAGGATGACAGTAGGGACCCAGCAGTGCGCGCAGTAAAAAAATTTCGGGACGGAGAAGGGTATCAACTGGGTTGTTCGGGAGCTGTGGCCCGCCTAGCCTAGGCTTTTATTTCATATGTTTAGCACATGACCAGCCCAGTTTGTTTTTTTGCTTTCTGAAAATGGCTAGCCGAGCTATTTTGTTTTTTGCAGAATAACCAACGTAGGCCTACTTGCTTTTCTACGCCCTGCTGGCCCAAAATCTTTCAAGATGAGGAGGGATGCATTTTTCCCAGAAAATGGGCTATAAGTAATAAGAAATGGGCTATAAGTAATAATAAATGGGCTATAAAATTAAAAAATACAGCAAACAGGCAATTAGTTCCAAAATACTTTTTTTCTTTCGGATTTTGATATTATAATTTGCATTGTTTTTGTGCGGGTAAAATTTCATTGGATTTAAATTAAGGTATGTTTAGTTTTTAAATTAATTTGAATTTGGCTAGAAATTTCGGGCTGTATGATCTTTGCGACAGATTCGGAGGCTGGCTTGTGGGTCTACTAGGTTGACGTGTACGAAAGGCTTTGTCAACTTAGTCCACAAACGATTCTAGCAGCAGTGACCGTTGGATGTTAATCCAACGGCCGTGTTGCTTCTTCAATATCTGATCTTCTTGTTCCAGCCACCCAAACCAGCGCCGCTGGGACTGCCTGCTCCAGCCTCTCGTGGCCGGCTGTGCTGCCGCACAGGCCGCACCACCCCACCCTACTCCATTGCTGGCCAGGCCATTCCTCTACTCACCCACACCTCCTGTTATTTTCCGGCGATGGTAGCTGGACCAGTAAACCCTCGTACTCCCCACCGCGTGGGCAACCACTGCCGAGTCTTCCCCGGCTATGTGTCGTTCCCTTTCGAGGCCTCGCCGTCGTCCACCACCCTGGTGCTCTCGGCACGCCGTGGTCAACGAATGACACCCATCGGACGTGGACTGTACGTGGAGAGGCTGACAGCTGGGTCCATGGCCGCACACAAGGAAATGCCTCCTTATTACGTGCAAAATAATGATTCCTCCACCTCACATCTGGGACCCACCGGAAGGGCCTCTGTATTTCACGAAAAAAACTTTCCCCCCGCTCACAGGTCGGACCCACCAGCTATATCTTCACACGCAAGGAAGTGCCTCCTTATTACGCACAAAAAAATGAATACTCCCCCTGCTAGCTGGGACCCAGCATAGTGGGAGGCTAACTTGTGGGCCTACTAAGTTGACGCGGACGGAGGGCTTTGTCAACTTACTCAATATGAACGATTCTAGCTCCAGTGACCATACGATGTCCATCCAACGGCCGTAGTGCTTCTTCAACCTCTGGTCTTCTTGCTCTAGCCGCCCAAAGCAGCGCCGGTTATGCCGCCTGCTCCTGCCTCCCGTGGCCGGCTGTGCTGCCGCGGAGGCCTCACCGCCCCTACTACTCCCACCGCTGGCCAGGCCATCCCTCTACTCACCCACACCCCCTGTTATTCTGCGGCGATGGCAGCCTCACACCGCAGCCGAACAAGTGAACCCTCGTACTCCTCTCTGCATGGGCATCCACTGTCGCGTCTTCCCCAGCTCCGCGTCGTCCCCTTCCTAGGATTCGCCGTCATCCACCGCCTTGGTGCTCTCGGCACGACATGGTCAATATGGTTAACGAACGACTTCCATCGGAAGAGAACTGTACGTGGAGAGGCTGACAGCTAGGTCCATGGCTGCAGCAAGGAAGTGTCTCCTTATTACATGGAAAATAATGATTCCTCCACCTGACAGCAGGGACCCACCGGATGGGCCACCGTATTTCGCAAAAAAAGATTCGCCCCCTGACTGCTGGGACCCACCAGCTACATCTTTGCACTCAAGGAAGTGTGTCCATATTACGGGCAAAAAAATGATTCGCCCCCTGACTGCTGGGACCCACCAGCTACATCTTCGCATGCAAGGAAGTGCCTGACAGTTGGGACCCACCTGGTCGAAGCGTACGTAGCGTTGTCATTCTGGTCGCGAACGTGTACGTACATACTGGTCGATCGGTCGATCTGCAGGCTGCAACGATGAACCGTGGCCGAGTAAGGAAGGTCACGTGTCATAGTAGAGGCGCGGACGTAGCATGTACACGTACATACATTGGCCAGGGTGCAAGAAAGTAAATACGGCCACATACGTACATACGTGCGGGGTCTCGAACGCCTGCTCGCGCATACGTATGGCCAGGGCTCGCGTGCATGGCTAGGTCGGAACGAAGAAACTGCGTCGTCGTCGTGTTCATCGGGAGCCAACCGGCTTGGATGGAACATCCTATCAAAACAAGGCCTGGCGTACCACAGAACGGAGGAAACGACCTTGTGTTCGACCAGCCACGGTCGAAACGGGATCCTGTTCATCGGGAGGGGTCTGGCGTACCGCAAAAAAGAAGAAAAGGACTTCTCTTGGACCTCCTACGGTCGGAACGGGGTCCTGTTGATTGGGAGGGGTGTGGCGTACCGCAAAACGGACGAAACGGACTTGTGTTGGAGCGCTACGGTCGAAACGGGGGTCCTGTTCATCGGGAGGGGTGTGGCGTATCGCAAAACGGGACTCCACGGGATACTGTTCATCTCCACAGTCGACCTCCTCCAGCCTCCATGGGCTACTGTTCATCCACCATCGACCTCCTCCAGCCTCCACCTACGACTGTTTATCCACCGTCGACCTCCTCCAGCCTCCACCTACGACTGTTCATCCACGGGCTCCTGTTCATCCAGCCTCCACCGCTCCTCCACCGGCTACTGTTCAACCAGCCCTCTCCACGGGGTCCTGTTCAACCACCCCTCCATGGGCTACTGTTCATCTAGCCCTCCACCAGCTATTGTTCAACCAACCCTCCACGGGGTCCTGTTCATCCAGCCCTCCACGGGGTCCTGTTCATCCACCCCCAACCGGCTCGATCGGGGTCCTGTTCATCCAGCGGCAACGGCCTCTACTACCACGGGGTCCTGTTCATCCAACCCCCACCAGGAACTGTTCATCCAAACCCCCCAACAACCCTCACTGTTCATCAAGGGAAGGAGGCAGCAGGGTTCCATCGGCTTCAGTTAGCAGCAGTAGCGAAGGAATCACTCGGGTTCAGTTAACAGCAATGGATCGATCGCTCGGGTTTAGTAACGTAGCTAGTGCAATCGCTCGGGTTCAGTTAGAGCCCAATGCCTTGCTCGGTCAGTTAGAGCGCAACGCCTCGCACACATGCACGTACATGTTCGGGAGAAACGTGCAAACCTCCATGCATCGTTCGGCCCCGACCACCCACCGTAACCGGGAATTCCCCAATATTTTCCTCGCCCTCGCTTCTACCACGGTTTTTTCCGTCATGGACGGCCCAAAGAATGTCATGCAGCTGTGTCTCCGGCCCGCCCAGGACGAAAAGCCCATTTTCTATCATGATTTTTTGTCACGGAAGTAGGAGCCCACCACATCTATGATGATACCGGGTTTTGTCACAATTATCATCATAGAAGTGTCATAAGCATGACAGAAAAAAATTCGTTTGGCCCAAAATGTCACAGTTGTATCTTTTTTTGTAGTGTATTGCCATGCAACTTTCCACCATTTCGTTTATTATGACACGTTCCGTCATTGTCATATTGTTTTGCATGATCATGTAGTTGACATCGTATTTGTGGCAAAGCCACCATCCGTAATTCTTTCATACATGTCACTCTTGATTCATTGCACATCCCGGTACACCGCCAGAGGCATTCATACAGAGTCATATTTAGTTCTAAGAATTGAGTTGTAATTCTTGAGTTGTAAGTAAATAAAAGTGTGATGATCTTCATTATTAGAGCATTGTCCCATGTGAGGAAAGGATGGTGGAGACTATGATTCCCCCACAAGTCAGGATGAGACTCCGGACGAAAAAAAGAAAAAAATAGAGGCTAAAAATATGAGAGAAGGCCCAAATAAAAAAAGAGAGAAAAGAGAGAAGGGGCAATGTTACTATCCTTTTACCACACTTGTGCTTCAAAGTAGCACCATGATCTTCATGGTAGAGAGTCTCCTATGTTGACACTTTCCTATACTAGTGGGAAATTTTCATTATAGAACTTGGCTTGTATATTCCAATGATGGGCTTCCTCAAATTACCCCAGGTCTTCGTGAGCAAGCGAGTTGAATGCACACCCACTTAGTTTCTTTTTGAGATTTCATAAACTTATACCTCTAGTGCATCTGTTGCATGGCAATCCCTACTCACTCACATTGATATCTATTGATGGGTGTCGGTGTCAAAACCGGCAGATCTCGGGTAGGGGGTCCCGAACTGTGCGTCTAAGGTCGATGGTAATAGGAGACGGGGGACATGATGTTTACCCAGGTTCGGGCCCTCTCTATCGAGGTAATACCCTACTTCCTGCTTGATTGATCTTGATGAATATGAGTATTACAAGAGTTTATCTACCACGATCGTAATGGATAAAACCCTAGAAGTCTAGCATGTATGATTACGATTGCCCCAACGGACTAAACCCTCCGGTTTATATAGACACCGGAGGGGACTAGGGTTGTACAAGGCGTGTTACTCCTCCGATTACTCCAAAGTATCCTTCGAACATGTCCGGCTCTGCAAAACAAGTACCACACATAACCGCAGAGAGTATAATATTTCACGAGTCTAATCTGCTGACAACTTTTGTAGCGTGACATCACGTCCCTGCCCGGTCATTATTTCGAACCGTTTTTTAGCCTCCCACTCCATATTTCGAGATGCGGTTTTATTGGCACGTCTTGTCAAAGCAGAGATCGTGTCCCCTTATTGCAGGATTCTCATCAATACGGGTGTGGGTAATCCAACCGTGCCGCCTACACGTCCCTTGGGGAATAGGCGAGTGGGGAGGCGCTTGATATTCACTTCCTTTATAAGGAGATAAGGATTCACCCCTTTCACCCACGCCTTCTCTCTCTCTCTGCCCACCCATTCTCGACCTCCAACGCCCAAGTTCTCATCCTTTCTGCCTCGAAAAAGCACTCCGATCATGTCCGGATCCGGAGCGCAGGGCACGTGGATGATCTCCTCCGTCAAGGAGAAGGACATCACCAAGCTCCGGGAGGCCGGATATTTGGCCAAGGAGATCGCCCACCGGCTCCCGACCAAGGGACAGATCGTCCCTACCCCGGAGCCCCATGAGAGGGTAGTGTTCATCCCCCACTTTGTCCGCGGGTTGGGATTTCCACTCCACCCATTCGTCCGCGGACTCATGTTCTACTACGGGCTGGATTTCCCTGATCTGGCCCCCAACTCCTTCCTCAACATCTCGACATTTATTGTCATGTGCGAGGCATTCCTCCGCATCTCACCCCACTTCGGATTGTGGCTAAAGATCTTCAATGTGAAGCTGAAGGTGGTGGATGGCCAACACGCAGAGTGCGGAGGTGCCATGGTGAGCAAGATGCGCAACGTCATATGGCCCAAAGGTACTTTCGTGGAAACCGTTAAAGGGTGGCAACAGCAGTGGTTCTATGTCACAGAGCCCCGCGACACCGCCTGGGCCGCGGTTCCCGAGTTCAAGTCCGGGGCCCCGACGCGGCTCACCTCCTGGCTAGATAAGGGCATGGACTGGGCCTCATCGGACGAGCTGACAGCGCTGCAGATGTGCATCAAGAGCATGCTCGACAAGAACATCAAGCTTGTCAATGTGATCCAGGTGATGCTCTTTCGCCGGATCCTTCCATGCCAAAGTCGATCCTGCAATTTGTGGGAGTTCGATCCGGCCAAGCACCAGACCCTGCAACACTTCTTCGGCATTATGCACGAAGGTATTTGGAAGGTGCTCTTCAAGGCCAACGAGACGTGGCCGAAGGAGACCGAAGTTCGCGGGTACAACCTGACCCACCCCGCTAGTCCGGTAAGTTTTTTCGTGTTTTCAAGGTGTATCCTTTACTTATATACTCATGGAGAACGTCTGAGCTTCCCCATCTTACTCTTTCAGGGTTGGACAAAGAAGGTGGAGCTGGTCAAGTGTCCGGCTCCACTGCCCGAAGAACCGGCAATTCCACTCCTGACGAAGATGCTGGTTCCGGCGCCCTACCAGGCGCCGGAGAAGAAGGCCAAGGGGACTAGAGGTGGCCTCCGCCACAAGGGCACTTCGGACGTGACGTCCGAAGACGCCGAGACCCATTCCTCACCCGCCACCGACAACGAGGAGGAGGAGGAGGAGGAAGAAGAAAGCCACTCCCCCCTTGAGGGGGGAAGGAAGAAAAGGGCGGCCTCCACGCGTCTGGAGGCCGAAGCGTCCAAGAGGGGGAGAGCCTCCCTTGCAGACGACACCGTGCCAGATACCGACAGCAGCTCGGAGCAGCCTCCTTCGAAAGAAGGGGGTGCGCCTGTTCCGCCGGTGACCTCTGTCCAACCAGAGGCACCGGATACTCTCTTGGAAGCGCTGCAAGGTGCTTCCATTGTTGAGGAACACCGTATCCTTATGGGTACGGTGGTTGAGAAGGTTCAGTCCGGTAAGCGGCGTAATTGTGTAAGAAAAATGTCACAGTGTAGACAGTAGCCCCTGAGACTCTGTCCGGTGTTCGAAAAGAAAATCCGGATAGAGGATCAAATAGTTTTCGTAGGAGACTAACCATATATGTCTATGTGACTAAGCAGGCGTCGTTGCTAGCCGCGACTTCTCATGCTGCCGAAGTCTCCGGACTGAAGCAGAGTCTGGAGTGGGCCGAGGAAGAGCTCGGCCGAGTGAAAAAACAACTGGAGGACAAGCAAGGTATGTAATGACCTTCTGTATATCAGAAAGGATTATTGATTTATGTTGACTATAGTGCCATGGTATTTGTAGGAGCTCCGATCAAGGTGGAGACCCTCAAGAAGGCGTTGGCCGAGGCCCAAAAGAAAGCGGCAAAGGAGCAAGCTGCCCGTGAAAAACACGAGGCCAGGGTTGATGAGGTCCAGCGGGAGCTCCAGGACGCCGTCAAAAAATGCAAGTCCTTGGAGCTTAATATTGCGGATCAAGAGACTGAACTCGCCAAGGCTCGCCAGAGTGCACAAGATGCCCGGGTTGAAGCCCAGGGCGCCCTCCAGGAAATCCGAGAGGCCAGAAAAATCACGGCGGGTAAGGCCTTCATTATGCATAGCAAATTTGTGAGGAAGAGGTATCTCGTACTGACCCGGATTTGGAGTTCACTAGGAGCATTTGCGGGGATACCGCGCAGTGTTGCCGACGCTGCGGAGTTCTTCCGAGCCGAAGAGGGGAGCTCGACGGAGAAGTTGTTCTGGTCACAATACCTTGCACCAGAACATCCGGTCCCCTTTAGCGATCAGCTAAAACAGCTGGTCGAACTGCATAGGGTGGCCGAACTAGCCATGAAGGATTTAATAATCCGGCTATGGCCTGCCGAAGCCATTCCCAGCAGTTACTTTGGGCTCGTGAAGCGGCTGGTCAATGCCTGCCCCCGGCTTGACGTCATCAAGTGGTCAGTCTGCATTGAGGGTGCGCGGATGACCTTCGCCTGTGTCAAGGTGCAGTGGGCGAAGATGAACGCCGTCAAGCTCGCGACCAAGGGACCGCCCGCTGGCAAGGAGCACCACACGCCCGAGCGGTATTTTGATGATGTCCTTGAGGGATACCGCATTGTAGCGGGGCAATGTGCTAAGGATATTATTTTTGAATGAATACATTCATGTTATCCTGTCCTGGCGGTGAAAACAAAGCTGATATGTAATATAATGCTTGTTATTTTTTAAACTTTTACCTCCTGTGCGACCGTTTTGTTAAATCTGAGAGTTGGCCAGTCGTCAGCTTCAGCCCCCACGTAGGTCGTACGGGGGTGTTCGGGATGGAATCTAAACACTCTTGATCCAAAAGTTTGGTCCTTGAAGGAGGTGTTTAGCGCAACGAACTAGGCAATCGGACTATGTGGCTTTATCACCCTCACTTAGCCATAGGAGTTTGACAATAAAATTGTAGGTGCAGCCCCTAATTGGTATCTGTTAATCCGGACTAGGGTGCTGTAAACACCTGATCGGGCAAAGGCCGATCCGTCGCGTAAAGCGGAAAAAATCCCAAAATATTTTGAACCTCCGAATAGCTGACCAGCTCTTGCCACATCATGATAGTCAGTTTTCGGCTTTGCCTACTGAGGTGTTTGCTCGGGTAAACCAGAAACACAATCGCAGTAGTTCTCCCTTTACTACCCTAGCCGATGGAGCGGAACGTAAGGTAGCAAGCACAGGAGCCGGGCAACCCAACTATTGACCAAAGGCATGATTCGGAGCCAATGCATATAATGCTAAAATTCGGGGAGCCAGACTGTACTGTAAAAGCGTTCGGACTTTGTTGCCATAGCATGGAGCGCTGTGAAGCCCCTGGCCAATTTAAAGCGTACCAAGGTGTACGGGTGCAATCGATAACAATAGCGAAAAAATGAAGTAGTAAGCTAATGCCACGTAAGTTAGGCCGCAAACTTTTTTCATTATAATTTGATTAATACGTCAAAGCGTATTTGTACAAATAGTGCGATAAGCAACCGGGCTATTTAACATACCTTGATCAAGGGGGGAGCTTGCGTCTGGGTCCTGAAAACAGGTAGAATGATCGTCGAGAAAAACATCTAGAAACTCCCCCCACGCGTCTGTGCTACCTGCCGCCTTGGTGTATCCGTCCTTCGAAAGGACCGATGAGCAGGCCGCTGCAAGGGGCCTGTGGAAAAGAAACCTGAAAAGGATAAAAAGAAAAGTGAAAGTATGTGTATCCGGGGGAGGTCGAGCCGTATTGTGGATCACAGTCTGGTTATGCCTCCGTCTCTGCCCCTGGTATTTTTAGTGCGTAGTTATGCACCCGTGGTACATATGCTGCCACTTGGTCAGGACTGAGAGGGAGGTCGAATTGCTAGTCTAACTCCTGATGATCCGGATTGTCATGCTGCGGAGTAGTTCGGACTCATTTGACAGTGTCCGGGAGCATGGTTGCTGAATTAAGGTTCTGCTTGATAAGGCCGCTCTGTACATCTGCTGCAAGGGCTGCGGTGTGCTCCTCAGTATGGAGAGAGTATTCCGTGTTTCCATTGACTGTTATGACACCGCGTGATCCGGGCATCTTGAGTTTCAGATAAGCATAGTGTGGCACCACATTGAATCGGGCAAATGCAGTTCGTCCGAGCAGTGCATGATAACCGTTGCGGAAGGGGACGATATCGAAGATCAAATCCTCGCCTCGGAAGTTGTCCGGAGATCCAAAGACGACTTCCAATGCGATTGAACCCGTGCAGCGGGCCTGGACACCTGGTATTACTCCTTTAAAGGTAGTTTTTGTGGGCTTGATCTTTGATGGATCGATGCCCATTTTGCGGACTGTATCCTGATAGAGCAGGTTGAGGCTGCTGCCACCGTCCATGAGGACCCACGTAAGGTGGAATCCATCAATGATTGGGTCAAGGACCAGTGCGGCTGAACCGCCATGACGGATACTGGTCGGATGGTCCATGCGATCGAAAGTGATCGGGCAGGACGACCATGGGTTGAATTTTGGGGCGACTGGCTCTATCGCATAGACGTCCCTGAGCGCATGTTTGCACTCCCTCTTGGGGATATGGGTAACGTATACCATGTTCACCATTTGAACCTGGGGGGGAACTTCTTCTGTCCCCCTGTGTTTGGCGGACGGGGCTCCTCGTCGTCGTTCTCACTTTGCGACCCCTTCTCCTTATCCTCGGCGTTTAACTTGCCGGCCTGTTTAAAGACCCAACAACTCCGGTGGGTATGATTGGCTGGTTTATCAGGGTTGCCGTGGATCTGACATGGACGATCCAGTATGTGGTCCAAGCTGGAAGAGCCCGGGTTGTTCCTTTTGTATGGCTTCTTTCGCTGACCAAACTTGGAGCCGCTGAATCCGGCATTGACCGCCGTGTCATCCGTATTGTCACCATTGTTTCGACGCTTGTGTCTGTTGCGTCGGGGCTTGCCATTGCTATTTCTGGCTTCAGAGGTGCCAGGTTCGCTTGCATTGTTATTGCTACAGGCTAGCCAGCTATCTTCGCCCATGCAAAAGCGGGTCATGAGTGTCGTGAGGGCTACCATGGACTTCGGCTTTTCTTGGCCGAGGTGTCGGGCGAGCCATTCGTCGCGGATGCTATGTTTAAAGGCCGCTAGGGCTTCGACATTCGGGCAGTCGACGATCTGGTTCATTTTAGTTAGGAACCTGGTCCAGAATTTTCTGGCTGACTCTTCGGGCTGTTGGACTATGTGACTTAAGTCATCAGCATCCGGAGGTTAGACGTATGTACCTTGGAAGTTGTCGCGGAAGGCGTCTTCCAAGTCCTCCCAGCTGCCAATGGAGTTTTCAGGCAGGCTGTTCAACCAGTGCCGAGCTGGTCCCTTGAGTTTTAGTGGGAGGTATTTGATGGCATGAAGATCGTCACCGTGGGCCATATGAATATGGAGAAGAAAATCCTCAATCCATACCGCGGGGTCTGTTGTCCCATCATATGATTCGATGTTCACGGGTTTAAACCCTTCCGGGAATTCGTGCTCCATTACTTCATCAGTGAAGCAAAGGGGGTGTGCGGCACCTCTATATCGGGCCACGTCGCGACATAGCTCAGATGGAGTCCGTCTGCGGTTTTCGGCCCGGGCGTGATTATGCTTGTCACGTCCGCCTAGGTAGCCGTCGTCACGTGTAGGGGCACGCCCCCGTGATCCGTAGATCGATCTGGTTTGTCCTGCTCTACTGTCCAGGTCCTGCCGCAGGTCATATGTATATCCCCGAGCTGTTTTATCTCTGCCTTTATGGTGAGGTAGTACGGGCTGGTGTTCGGCTTGAGTTGCCGCTTTGTCCCGGCCACGTGATGGTCGGTCAGCCGCATTGCGTGATGATGGTACGGGCTCTAGCGCCTCGTCATCGAACTGAGGTAGCAATTTGCGCTTTGGGTAGCTTGTGGTTGGGTGCTCGAGGTCGTATTCCTCGGCTGCCAGGACATTAGTCCATCTATCGTTGAGTAGATCTTGATCAACTTGAAGTTGCTGCTGCTTCTCTTTCAGGCTCCTTGCAGTGGCTATTAGACGGCTCTTAAAGCGCTCCTGCTCGATAGGTTCCTCAGGCACGATAAAATCCTCGTTGTCGAGGCTCACCTCATCCTCGGAGAGCGGAAGATATTTACTGTCCTCCGAGTCTTCGTTTACGGCCTATTTATCAGGGTTGACTCGCCCATCTTCCCATTCGTCCTGTCCGGACGTTGGCTCAACGGGGTCATCATTGTCTTCGGCATCGTCCAGAGTATTGTTTTCTCCTATGCCGGTATTGATGTCTTTTCCACGGCGTGATTTAGAGCGGCGCCACTGACGTCGGCGCTTCGGCTGTATATCAGGTGGTTTATCCTCGACTGGATCTTCCTTGTCATTGCCGCTGTTCTCTTTGGGTGTATCTACCATATACACGTCATACGAAGAAGTGGCCGTATAGCGTCGGTGAACGGCGGGTTTTGGGCCTGCTCTTCTCCGGCATCGCCGTCCATACTGTCGATGTATTCGGAGCCGTAATCGAGCATGTCGGTTAAGTCCTCGACAGTGGCTATAAAATGGGTGGTGGGTGGGACGTGAAATTCCCTGCTCTCAGCCCCTAGTCCGGGCTGGGCATAGTTCGGACGTTGCTCCTCCGTAATGACAAGGGATAGCATCAAGTCCAGAGCCTTGCTTAAAGGCGAGGTTTGTCCCGAGAGAAGTGAGCCCGTGGAGTACGGCGAGAGGGAGACTCCTCGGCCGAACTCGCACAATGCTGACTCTGAGGGTTCGGAGCCAGTGTCCGGGGAAGGGTTTGGCCTTACGGCAGTTGCCCGCGACACTTCTTCCCCCGGCTCTCCCATAATGGGCTTAGTGGCCGCAGATAGTCTGGCAAGCTCAGGCAGCCCGTTTTCGGACCTGGCGGTACGCTCCAGATCTAAGGCCAGAGCGGAGGTTGGGGGCACGAATCCTTGGAAGATCAAGTCTCCTCAGATATCAGCGACATAGTCTAGATTTCCAAAACCAATCTGGTGACCTGGGCGTAGTTGTCGATCTGCTCTAGATGGCCAAGCGAGTTGGCCCGCAGTGCGAAGCCGCCGAACACAAAGATCTGGCCGGGGAGAAAAACCTCCTCGAGGGCAGCATTGTTGTAGATGATTGATGGAGCCATCGAACCTCCTGGTGACGACGCAACAGAACTCTCAATGAAAGCACCAATGTCGGTGTCAAAACCGGCGGATCTCGGGCAGGGGGTCCCGAACTGTCCGTCTAAGGTCGATGGTAACACGAGATGGGGGACACGATGTTTACCCAGGTTCGGGCCCTCTCTATGGAGGTAATACCCTACTTATTGCATGATTGATCTTGATGAATATGAGTATTGCAAGAGTTGATCTACCACGAGATCGTAATGACTAAAACCCTAGAAGTCTAGCCTGTATGATTACGATTACCCCTACGGACTAAACCCTCCGGTTTATATAGACTCCGGAGGGGACTAGGGTTGTACAAAGTCGGTTACAGAGAAAGGAATCTTCATATCTGAACGCCAAGCTTGCCATCCACGCCAAGGAGAGTCCCATTCGGACACAGGTGAGAGTCTTTGGTCTTGTATCTTCATACCCATCAGTCCGGCCCATGTCCAACACGCCGGACGCCCGAGGACCCCTTAATCCAGGACTCCCTCAATGGGCATCTCTATAGCCCGTTGATACGCCTAGCTGATGTGAGACTATCTCCTTCTTTTTGTCTTCTCCACAACCACCTTCTATTCCACCTATAGTGCTATGTCCATGGCTCCCGCTCATGTATTTTGTGTGATTAAGATGGGCATAGACAGACTATATGATTTTGTAGGGATAAGCTTTCTTTGGCCATGTTATTTTGAGAAGACACAATTGCCTTGTTAGTATGCTTGAAGTATTATTGTTTTTATGTCAATATTAAACTTTTGTTTTGAATCATACGGATCTGAACATTCATGCCACAATAAAGAAATTACATGGATAAATATGTTAGGTAGCATTCCACATCAAAAAATATGTTTTTATCATTTACCTACTCGAGGACGAACAGGAATTAAGCTTGGGGATGCTTGATACATCTCCAACGTATCTATTATTTTTTATTGTTCCATGCTATTATATTATCTGTTTTGGATGTTTTATATGCATTAATATGATATTTTATATTATTTTTGGGACTAACCTATTAACCCAGAGCCCAGTGCCAGTTCCTGTTTTTTCCCTGTTTTTGAGTTTTGCAGAAAAGGAATACCAAATGGAGTCCAAATGGAATAAAACATTCGCGATGATTTTTCTTGGACCAGAAAACAACCAGGAGACTTGGAGATGAAGTCGGAGGAGCCACGAGGTGGCCACAAGGACGGAGGGTGCGCCCCTCGTGCACCTCCTGACCTAATTCTTGCGCCTATATATTCCCATATATCCCAAAACGAATAGAGGCATCCATGAAAACACTTTTCCACCGCCACAACCTTCTGTACCCGTGAGATCCCATCTAGGGGCCTTTTTCGGCATCCTGCCGGAGGGGGATTCGATCACAGAGGGCTTCTCATCAACTCTATTACCCTTCCGATGAAGCGTGAGTAGTTTACCATAGACCTACGGGTCCATAGCTAGTAGCTAGATGGCTTCTTCTCTCTCTTTGATTCTCAATACCATGTTCTCCTCGATGTTCTTCGAGATCTATTCGATGTATTACTCTTTTGAGATGTGTTTGCCGAGATCCGATGAATTGTGGATTTATGATCAACTTATCTATGAATATTATTTGAATCTCCTCTGAATTCTTTTATGCATGATTTGATATCTTTGTAATTCTCTTCGAACTATCGGTTTGGTTTCGCCAACTGGATTGGTTTTTCTTGCAATGGGAGAAGTGCTTAGCTTTGGGTTCAATATTGGGGTGTCCTTTCCCAGTGACAGTAGGGGCAGCAAGTGTATTGTATTGTTGCCATCGAGGATAAAAAGATGGGGTTTTCATCATATTGCTTGAGTTAATTCCTCTACATCATGTCATATTGCTTAATGCGTTACTCCGTTCTTTATGAACTTAATACTCTAGATGCATGCTGGATAGCGGTCGATGTGTGGAGTAATAGTAGTAGATGCAGAATTGTTTCGGTGTACTTGACACGGACGTGATGCCCATATTCATGATCATTTCCTTAGATATCGTCATAACTTTGTGCTTTTCTATCAATTGCTCGGCAGTAATTTGTTCACCCACCGTATTATTTTTTATCTTGAGGGAAGCCTCAAGTGAAACCTATGGCTCCCGGGTCTATTTTCCATCATATAAGTTTCCGATCTACAATATTAGTTCCTGATTTACTCTTTTTGCAATCTTTTACTTTCCGATCTATAAACCAAAAATACCAATAATATTTACTTTATCGTTTATCTATCTCTATCAGATCTCACTTTTGCAAGTAACCGTGAAGGGATTGACAACCCCTTTATCGCGTTGGGTGCAAGTTGTTTGATTGTTTGTGCAGGTATTTGGTGACTTGTGTGTTGTCTCCTACTGGATTGATACCTTGGTTCTCAAACTGAGGGAAATACTTATCTCTACTTTGCTGCATCACCCTTTTCTCTTCAAGGGAAAAATCAACGCAAGCTCAAGAAGTAGCAGAACACAATCATACGATCGCGAGGTAGATCATCTTGTACTCTGTACTCCATCATATCAATACAATCAAAGTAGGACGTAGGGTTTTACCTCTTTGAGAGGGCCCGAGCCTGGGTAAACATCGTCTCCCTTCATACCTTGTTATCATTGTGCCTACACCTACAACTCGGGACCCCCAACCCAAGATCTGCCGGTTTTAGCACCGACATTGGTGACCTATACAGGTCCCACTGTTCGGTCTCTCTAGAATAATGGAGGCTTCGATCAACGATCATAGCCAAAGCGGCGTATCTCCCACGCCGGACCTTCAAGTCATCAGATCAACCGAGAATAAAAAATGCATAGGATCACCCCTCCTCCGTCAAGAATTGAAGGGTGACGATATCGAATCTATAGCCGAGCCTCGCGCTCTATCCCCTAACTCCACCGGGGATCTCAACATGCAAATGAGCCACGATTCGGCACACCAATCGTTAGAGGCCGATGAGACTGGCCAATTAAAAGAAGCTTGGAGCTCGGTGATACGTCTCCAACGTATCTATAATTTTTTATTGTTACATGCTATTATATTATCATTCTTGGATGTTTTACAATCATTTTATAGCAACTTTATATCATTTTTTGGGACTAACC
Source organism: Aegilops tauschii subsp. strangulata (assembly GCF_002575655.3). Lineage (NCBI taxonomy): Eukaryota > Viridiplantae > Streptophyta > Magnoliopsida > Poales > Poaceae > Aegilops > Aegilops tauschii. The sequence continues at coordinate 221,768,956 of NC_053041.3, forward strand.
TATTGATATAGTGCCCAGTGCCAGTTGCAGATTTTGCTTGTTTTTTTACTTTGCAGAAAATCAATACCAAACGGAGTCCAAACGCAGTGAAACTTTTTGGAGATTTTTTCTAGATCAGAAGACACACGATGGGCCAAAGAAGTACCAGAGGGGGGCTCCGAGGGGAGCGCAACCCACCTGGGCGCGCCAGGAGGCCCAGGCGCGCCCTTGTGGGTTGTGCCCACCTCGGCCGCCTCCCGAACCACCTCTTTGCTCTATAAATACCCCGAAAATCCAAAAACCCTAGGGAAGTCGACGAAACACAATTCCAGCCGCCGCAAGTTCCAGAAACTCCAGATCCAATCTAGACACCATCACGGAGGGGTTCATCATCCTCATTGGTGCCTCTCCGATGATGCTTGAGTAGTCTATTGTAGACTTTTGGGTCCGTAGTTAGTAGCTAGATGGCTTTCTATCTCTCTCTTTTGATTCTCAATACAATGGTCTCTTGGAGATCTAATTGATGTAACTCTTTTTGTGGTGTGTTTGTTGGGATCCGATGAACTTTGAGTTTATGATCAGATCTATTTTATCCATGAAAGTTATTTGAGTTTTAATCTCTTATATGCATGATTACTTATAGCCTCGTATTTCTTCTTTGGATCTTTGCTTTAGTTAGGCTAACTAGATGGATTTTTCTTACCATGGGAAGAGGTGCTTTGTGATGGGTTCGATCTTACGGTGCTCAATCCCAGTGATAGAAGGGGACATGACACGTATGTATAGTTGCTATTAAGGATAACAAGATGGGGTCTATTCCTACATGAATAGATCTTGTCTACATCATGTCATCATTCTTATTGCATTACTCCATTTCTCCGTGAACTTAATACACTAGATGCATGCTGGATAGCGGTCGATGTGTGGAGTAATAGAAGTAGATGCAGGCAGGAGTCGGTCTACTAATCTTGGACGTGATGCCTATATAATGATCATTGCCTCGATATCGTCATAATTATTTGAAGTTCTATCAATTGCCTGACAGTAATTTGTTTACCCACCGTATGCTATTTTTCTCGAGAGAAGCCACTAGTGAAATCTACGGCCCGCGGGTCTATTCTTTATCATATTTGCCTTCAAGATCTATTTTTATTCGCTTTTATTTTCAGATTTATTATTCCAAAAACCCAAAAATACCTTGCTGCACTTTTCCTTTATTTATTTTATTTTGCTTTATTGCAAGATCTATTTATCCAATCTACTACAAAACAAATCTATCGTTTACCCGGGAGGGATTGACAACCCCTCTTACGCGTCGAGTTGCAAGTATTTGTTCTTTGTGTGCAGGTACCGTTTATATAGTGTTGCTTGGTTCTCCTACTGGTTCGATAACCTTGGTCTCATCACTGAGGAAATACCTACCGTAGCTGTGCTGCATCATCCCTTCCTCTTTGGGGAAATACCGACGCAGTTCAAGCCGCATCAAAAGGAATTTCTGGCGCCGTTGCCGGGGAGACATCATCAACATCTATCAGGTTCTTAATCACAAATCTCATCTCCTTGCAATTTACATTATTTTCCATTTGCCTCTCGTTTTCATCTCCCACACTTCACAAAAAATTGTTGTTTTATTCGCCCTCTTTTTCGTTCGCCCTTTTTCTCGTCGGATCTATTTTTGTGTGCAAGTTTGTTTGTCACTTTTTATTGTTATGGATAGTTCTTCCTCTATTGTGTGTACCCCTGAGAACGAGGTTCTTAACTTCAAACAAAGGGGAGGGGAGAATTTAAAAAATGCTTGGTATAGGATTTGCAATGCTCATAATAGATCTATTCGTAAGCAATCTACCGTTGTTCTTCTTCGTTGTTTTTATGTGGACATCACTACTTGGTATAGATTCGTCCTTGATACGATTACCGGTGGAAATTTCTTGATGTGTCCTTCTCTGGATGCTTTTAATGCTATGGGAAATCTAGTGGGTTCTCCACCACTTATGATTAATGAAACAACTTTAACTCTTGAGCATGTTATGGAAAGGCTACATGCTATTGAAAAGAAAATGCTCACTGAAGAAAATATTGAAAAATTAGACAAAAGGATGCATAATCTTGCTAATATGATTGGGTCAAAAGCGGGAGATGCTCTTAAAGTACTAAAAGAAAAAGAACCCGCATTCAACGAGAGAATAGAGGAGAGCCCCGCTAGAATTGATAAGTTGGAAGAAATTTTTAGTAATCTAAGCATGACTTTTTCTTTTGCTAAAACTATTGAAAAAACTCTAGTAAAAACTAGCAAGACTACTCAAGTCACTAAAAACAAGGGTGCAACCTCTAATGGTAACAAGAATGATCTTAAGATGATTAGTATTCATCCAGATTTTGTTGAAGTGATAAAAGACCCTATTTGCAAAAATGAATTCTTCAAACTAGTTCCTAGGAGTATTGTTATTGAAAATTTGTATGCTGAACCTTTGAAGAATTCTAAGTGTTTGATTGACGAGTTGGAAATTAAAGATGACAATACTTAGATCTATGCATTATGCCTAGCTAAGGGCATAAAACGATAGCGTTTGTTGGGAGTCAACCCAATGAATATAATTTATTTTTGCCTTTTTCTTTCCGTTCTTGAGTGTTTGCACAATTATGCTACAGTTATGATTGTGTTTTTATGTTTTAATTAGTGTTTGTGCAAAGCAAAGCCTTTGGGATCATGTTGGGTGATAGTTGATTTGATCTTGTTGAAAAAACAGAAACTTTGTGCGCCAGTCACAGAATTATTAAAAATCACAGAAGCGCGATAAAATCCTGATTTTTGTACAAAAGATTGATATACAAATTTCCGAGGTTGTCCTAATTTTTCAGAATTTTTGGAGTTACAGAAGTATTCAAAGTTTTCAGATTGCTGCAAACTATTCTGTTTTTGACAGATTCTGTTTTCTTTGCGTTGTGTGCTTATTTTGATGAATCTATGGTTTGTATTGGAGGGTATAAGCCATGGTAAAGTTGAAATGCAGTATATATAATGCAAAAATAAAATATGAATGGGTTTGCAACAGTACTTAGAGTAGTAATTTGCTTTGTTATACTAACAGATCTCACGAAGGTTTTGTTGAGTTTTGTGTGATTGAAGTTTTCATGTTTTGGGTGAGATCACGATGGATGAAGGAATAAGGAGTAAGAAGAGCCTAAGCTTGGGGATGCACCATGGCACCCCAAGTTATTATCCAAAGAGGAACAAGCAACTAAGCTTGGGGATGCCCCGAGTGGCATCCCCTCTTTCTTCTAACGACCATCGGTATTTTACTTGGAGCTATATTTTTATTCATCACATATCATGAGTTTCGCTTGGAGCGTCTTGTATTATATGAGTCTTTGCTTGTTTTGCTTTTTAGTTTGTGTCATCTATCCTTGCTGAACACACCTATTTGAGAGAGCCAAAATTATACTATGATTTGTTATAATTGCTCTATGTGCTTCACTTAAAAAAATTTGAGCTATGGAATTGCTCTAGTGCTTCACCTATATCTTTTTGAGCGCGGTGTGCTTTAATACTTTTGAAGAGATGCTCTCATGCTTCAGTTAGATTTATTTGAGAGTTAGTAATTTTTGAAGAAATTCTCTCATGCTTCACTTATATTATTTTGAGAGAAGAAAATTTTTATGCTCATGTTCTTCACTTAGATTTGTTTGAGCTTTCAAAAGCAACATATGAAACTAGTCCCAAAGTGATAGATATTCAAGATGGATATAATTAAAACTGAAAGTGCATCTAATCCCCGAATGGTTTTGGTAATTCATAACAACATATAGCTAATTGAACTAATATCCTTTCAAGTTAAATATTTCAGAAAGTTCAATGATTGGCATGGCATGTACTAGAGATGTGGGCCCCTCAAAATACTAAAGACAAAGATTGGCAAAAGCTAAAGACTCTTACATTTCTATTTTAGTGATCCAAGATCACATTGAGTCCATAGGAAAGCCAATTCTATTAAAAGGGGATGAGGTGTTGCTTAATGGTCTACTTGCTCAAAGTGCTTAGTGATATTGCTCCAAAACCCTCACCACTTTATCATTTCCACATTTGTCCAAAACTCAAAGTCAAACTTGGCCCCACCGATTTGATCTATCCGGCGCCACCGAGTTCAGTTGACATAGCCACTGCCAGAAACCCTAGACAATTCGGTCACACCGATACGGATCTCGGTCTCACCGAGATGACCTTGCAAACTCTCTGTTGCCGGTTGCAACTATTTCGGTCTCACCGAAATATGCAATTGGTCCCACCGAGTTTGCTTGACATCCTCTCTATTGCCTTAACCGAGTTGATGCAATCGGTGCCACCAAGTTCATGTTTGCCCTAAGCCCTAGCACATCGGTCCCACCGAGTTGATCTCGTTGGTCCCGCCGAGATTCCTAACGTTCACATTTTGAACTAAATCGTCTCACCGAGTTCTTCTGTTCGGTCTAACCGAGTTGGGTCAAATGTGTGTAACGGTTGGATTTTGTGTGGAGGCTATATATACCCCTCCACCCCTTCTCCATTTGAGAGAGCCATCAGAACGTGCCTACACTTCCACTACTCATTTTGTGAGAGAGAACCACCTAATCATGTGTTGAGACCAAGACATTCCAATCCTACCAGTAGAATCTTGATTTCTAGCCTTCCTCAAGTTGCTTTCCACTCAAATCATCTTTCCACCATAGCCAAATCTGTGAGAGAGAGTTGAGTGTTGGAGAGACTATAATTTGAAGCACAAGAGCAAGGATTTCATCATCAACACACCATCTATTACCTTTTGGAGAGTGGTGTCTCCTAGATTGGTTAGGTGTCGCTTGGGAGCCTCCGACAAGATTATGGAGTTGAACCAAGAAGTTTGTAAGGGCAAGGAGATCGCCTACTTCCTGAAGATCTACCCGAGTGAGGCAAGTCCTTCGTGGGCAATGGCCATGGTGGGATAGACAAGGTTTCTTCTTCGTGGACCCTTCGTGGGTGGAGCCCTCCGTGGACTCGCGCAACCATTACCCTTCGTGGGTTGAAATCCCTAGCAACATGGACGTACGATGGCACCACCTATCGGAACCACACCAAAAATCTCCGTGTCTACATTACGTTTGACTTCTCCAAACCCTTCCTTTACCTTCATATGCAATGATTTACTTTCCACTACTACACTCTTAGAATTGCATGTGTAGACTGATTGCTTGACTTAGTTGCTAAAATCTGCCAACAATTAAAATTGGGAAAATGTTATATTTTTTTCAGTCAAGTAGTCTAATCACCCCCCCCCCTCTAGACCTACTTTCGATCCAAAAATTGGTATCGGAGCTTTGGTCTCCATTTGCATTGATTTCCATAGATTTGGTGATCATAGCCTTGGTTTCACAACCTAGGGGAGTAGAGGGAAATTACCACCGTAGAGGTCCTTACTTTGATGGTACTAATTTTGCTAGTTGGAAGCATAAATTAAAATGCATATTATTGGTCATAACCCCGCCGTTTGGGCTATTGTGTGTATTGACTTGCAAGGTGAATACTTCGAGGATGGAAGAGAACCGGATCGTGAAGCATCCGCGGATGAACTGAAGATGTTGCAATACAATACTCAAGCTTGTCATATTCTATTCAATGGATTGTGCCCCGAAGAATTCAACAAAATCAGCCGCCTCGAGAATGCAAAGGAAATTTGGTATGCTTTGGTTGATATGCATGAAGGTACCGAGTCTGTCAAGGAATCCAAATTGGATGTGCTTCAAAGTCAACTTGACAAGTTCAAAATTAAGGATGGTGAAGGAGTCGCTGAGATGTACTCTAGGCTTGCTCTCATCACAAATGAGATTGCCGGCTTAGGAAGCGAAGAGATGACCGACAAATTCATCATCAAGAATATCCTAAGAGCCTTGGATGGAAAATATGATACCATGTGCACCTTGATCCAAATGATGCCCAATTACAAAGGTCTCAAGCCCACGGAAGTCATTGGTAGAATTGTTGCTCATGAGATGTCACTCAAGGATAAGGAAGAGCTCCACAACAAGTCCAGTGGTGCTTATAAAGCTTCATGTGATGCTCCTACAACATCAAGTGAGAAACAAGTCTTCAATGAAGAATTGAGCTTAATGGTGAAGAACTTCAACAAATTCTACAAGAATAGAAGCAAAGAGAGAAGTTCCAAGTCAAGGTCCTACAATGACAAAAGATCTTCTAGTCGTGATCGCAATTGCTACAAATTGTGGAAGACCCGGACACTACTCCAATGAGTGTACGGCTCCCTACAAGAGAAGAGAAGATTCACCTAAAAGGAGAAGTAAAAGAGATGAATCACCACCAAGAGAGAGAAGGAGTAGAGATGATTGGTATGAATGAACACCCTCTCGTAGAAGCAAGGATTCAGAAAGGAAGGGAAAGTCATCAAAGAGCTACACAAGATGAAGACATCAAGCTCACGTTGGTGAATGGGTATCCAGTTCCGACTCCAAAAACTACTCCGAGAGAATTTATCACTCCGACTCTGAATATACTCAAGATGAAGGTGTTGCCGGTCTTGCACTTGTGTCATCCAACTCCTACGACATATTTGACTCACCAAATGAAGGAATTCGAAGATGCTTCATGTCTAAAGGCCATAAGGTATCACACCCCAAGTATGTTGATTTCAATAGTGATGAAGATGATTTGCTAGGTGGCGATGATTTACTTGTTGACAACACTAGTGATGAAATTGCTATTAATCATGCTAATCAAGATGAAACGAATGACAATGATAAGAAGGAGATTGAGCTTCTAACTAAAGAACTAAACACTCTTAAGTTAGCTCATGAAACAACTCTAGAGGATCATCGAGAGCTTCTAAGAACTCATGAGAAGCTACGCTTCGAAAAGCTAAATTTAGATCAAGAGCATGCGTTCTTAAAAGCAATCAATGATGATCTTCGAAAGAAAAGTTCTTCTTACATTGCCAAGCATTTACTCTTGTCTACTTATATGCCACAAGTAAAATCTAGCAACAAGAGCAAGAAAGATTCTTCTTCTAGTAGTAGCAATAATCATGCTAAATCCAATATTGTTGCTTCTAGTAGTTCTCTTGATTCCACTAATGATTCTCTTAGTCAAGTTACACATGAATACAAAAATAGCTTATTGAAGGGAATTATAGATAAAGGTGTTTACAAGAGCCTTTCCGAAAGTAAGCAATTTGAGGAAATTGTATACAAGCAAGGAAGGCACCGGAAGAATCAAGGTGTTGGTGTGAACAAAAGTTCAATGCCAATGGAGTTGAGTGGGAAGAAGATCAATATCCCAAGATGAAGTTTGTTCCTTAACAAGAGAAGTATAACCCCACTTCTTTCAAAGGAACACAAGCTTAAGATGATCTTCCACCACAAGACCACAAGCTAAAAGGCAAGGACAAGCTTCAAGAGGAAATTGATTCATTTGAAGAAGCTCCTAAGGCCATGGTCAAGTGGGTTCCCAAGACTACATCAAGTTCTACTTCAATAATTGGCGTCAAGCTCCTTTCAGACGACCGGCGAGCTCGGTCATCCCTTCAGGAATGGTCTCGCTAGGCCATAAAGCCTTGAAGGCGCTCTTCATGGATATTCGGGACATCTCATGCAGCTCGACAATCTTATTTATGGCATACTTTGGGGAGGAGTCAACGGCTTCTTGGGGCCGATCTATCAAGGTAGCTGCAGGATGGATGTGTCAGTTTACAAACAGGTGTATGAACGACTTATAACAATCCGGATAAAGCATACTTACTAGATATAGATCCACTTATCTCCTTGCCCGCTCCTTGGATGCAGACAGTTGTGCTTCTAGCCTTTCAATCTCGAGCGTTTGTTGCTCATTCAAGGCTTTGAGTTGGTTGAATTCCTCATCTTTTCGCTTTAGCACGCGATGACCCGCTTGCTCCTATGATTAGGCATAACAAAGAGCCTTTCGGGCATCTTTTAGATCCTTTTCTAGCTGGCCAATGATCTCCGCTGCTAACGAGCGTATACCCCATTAAGATATAATTCATGGGATTCATAGTAAAAACGTGTATCCATTACACTTACCATGTGCCTCACGGGTAATTTTTTTGACATCTGCCAACTCTGACTGAGCGGCGTCAAGCTTCATCTTAGTCAGCTTCAGCTCTTTAAATAGCCGTTTATTTTCTTCCCGCCCAGTTTGTTTCAATAGACATGCATATTGTTCAAACATTATTGGATCCTTAAATTGGCCATCCCGTGTCCAACTTAAGGCTCGAGGGCTACTGGGCTTCACGCTTATCTCTGGCTATATTAATATAAGGATCCACTCGCCGGATGGCGCAGCCGACCAGTGTCTCGGGGGCTACTGGCATGCACAGTGTTTTTTCGCACCCATAAGTCCTTAGAAATACTAAAAATATTTCTATTTCTTTGAGATCAGATGACATGCTTTCACCTATAGGAATGCACATTTGTTCGTCCGGAGGGCTACCGGGATCATTAAGAGATTTACTGTTAAAGTAATTAAAAAAGGTTTTACCTGCAGGCTCATGGACAGTACGACCACCGCGTCTTCAAAAGCCACTCGAGCAGCACCAAGATAGGTGTCCACCGAGTTGAGGGTGTTAAATTCTTGGCTGGTGACGGCGGGATTCCTTAAAGAAGTTTTTCTCCACTGATGATTCATGGCATTGTCGATTTCGGAGTTGGTGGCAGAATAAGCTCCCGAAGTCTCCGACTGAGGCACTTAGGGAATAACCCCTGGAGTAGGCACTTGCATGGCATCTGTCCTCGGTGCAGAGGCGCCCCTAGCTCCTGCATCCTCAGATGGCAGCGTGTGGATGGGTCGTCTACATAGTGTTGAAACTTGACTGTTAAAAGCACACAACACGATGATTGTTTAAGTCACTGTTTCAAAAAAGCTTACCTATTTGGGGTAGGGGCAAAGCATGTTGCCTGTTCGGCAGCTTGTTGCTTAGTTGCGTTTTGGGTGCCGGTGCCCACCGTCCTGTTCCCTTGAGGGGTCAGATTGGTTTTTTGGCGTTTAGAATACCGGCCCTTGGGGAGAGAAGTCGGAGTGCTCGGGGCCATGCAGATAGTTGATCTCTTTCAAAGAGAGGCTGCAGGAGCGCTTACTGTAGAGGACGGCATGAGGTAGGTCGGGAAGAATAGCCACTTTAGAGCCATCAATGCTTTCTTGATATAAAAAATCCCATCCTCAAAGATGATGGAAAGCTCAGCATCTTCATGAAAACCAGGGTTGTCGTCGTGATCATATAACTCTGGCTCTGGAGCTGAGCAGTTTACTGTTTCAATCCAGCGTTTCCACCTTTGCTCGGATATGTTGAACATCTATTGAGAATATAAATACACTGGTTGAATAGACGAGGTATTCTAAAAGAGACTCACCGCTTCGACTGACCGATAATAAGAGAAGTCATCTATAAACTCTCATTGGGTGAAGTCCTCCTTCTCCCCCTTGTATTTGCCGGCTATAGTGGCTTCCATGGCCACTTGATCCTTAAAATCTATCCTCACAGACCGGGTGGCATCGTCTGTCCCATTGTACCTCCACAAGGGATGTATGCGTTGCTGAAGAGGTTGGACTCCTCATAGAATAGCTGTCGCCATCACATCGATGATGGTCAGCCTATTGTGTGCCAGGCATCTCACTTGGGCAGCTAGATGAGCCACCTCGGTGTCATCCTTTTGTGAGAAGCTCCTCGGGTGCCAGTTGTAGCACTTCATGGAGGCGTGGGGGAGAAGACTAGAAGCTTGGGACGGACAGGGTCGTAAAGCGGGACGTTGGCTATATAGAACCATTCGGTGGCCCACGTCTCGACACCCTCGCTAGGAGTGCCTGGAAAGTAGCTGGTCCCCGCAATGCGGCATACCTCAACTCTGCCAACTTCATGAATTTTTCCATCTTGGGAACAGGGCATCAAGCAGAAATATTTCCTCCATAGCCCGAGGTGCGCCTTGCATCCGAGGTATATTTCGTAGAGGGCGGCGAATCCCACAATATGCGGGATTGAGTTGGGAGTTAGATGGTGGAGTTGGATCCCATAGAACTCTAGCAGACCCCTGAGGCATGGATGGATAGGGAATCTAAGACCCCGTAGAAGGAAAGGGACGAAGCAAACTCATTCCTCCCTATGTGGAATGGGGTGATTATCCACGTGCGCTCGCCCATCTAGGGATATCAAGCCCGGGGAGTGGAAGTAAGATCTGCATCCGGTAGATAGCATTGGGTGGCAAGCCGGTCTAGTTGCAGACGGGTGACAAAACAACTTCCCCAGTCACCCTTGAGAGTCCCATGAGGACGCGTTGATGAACCTGGGGCGCTTGCCATCGCCAGAGCTCTTTAGCTAAGCTTTGAGGAAAAAGTTTCGTGTCGTGGTGAGATGTGGAAAAGTTGGGGTACAGTCTCTGTTGTGACCCTAGCTAATTAAATACCCGTTAAAACCAAGCTAGGGGAGGCGCTTCGACGTCCAGCCATCAATACGCTTGTTCCCCAATTGCACGAACATCAAGAAAAATCATAAAACTATAAGGAGGGTCACAAGTGGTGGGACCCATTGTGAATTCTCGATGAAAGTCTTCGGATTACACGAAGTGAAGGCCACTTGGCCCAATGTATGTTAGTGCTCGGACCCTTGTTGAGGAAGACGGAGATGTTTTGAAGACCTAACCGATAAAGGCGGAACTCGCCTGCCAAGCCGAAGATGTCAAGCTGAACATGATAGTCCCAGGCTGGAACTGCCATCCTCGGCTTCGAAGACCAGTTCAGGGGCTACTGATGGTGTCCTGGACTAAGGGGTACAAATGTATACGACCTACGGTCCATGGGCCGAGCTCACAACCCACCGATCATTACAAGGAAGAACTCTGGAAGCTCTGAACCTCGGTGTGATCAAGACAAACACCTCCGAAGACTTGACGTGTACTCCAAGGATAGCTCAATAAACGGCCTGATGGCAATCGACCACATGTGTAACCTAGGTACTCCCGATGCATATATAAGCCGCGAGTTTAATCTTTAGAGACACGATTACCAACCTTAGGGTTTAAAACACAATCATACGATCTCGAGGTAGATCATCTTGTACTCTATACTCCATCATATCAATACAATCAAAGCAGGACATAGAGTTTTACCTCTTCGAAAGGGCCCGAACTTAGGTAAACATCGTCTCCCTTTGTACCCTGTTATAATTGTTCCTAGACCTACAACTCGAAACCCCCTACCCAAGATCTACCAGTTTTAGCACCGACACCCCTTCCCCCGCAGCCACTGCCTCGTCGCCGCAGCAACCATCTTCCTCAGCGATGACCCTCCCCAACAACGCGTCGTCGCTCATCCTTTCTACCGCCACCCGAACCCTCTCCCCCTGTCGTGAGTTCTACATTTGCAGGTGAAGCGATTCAACGAGCGACATGACGTCCTTGTCGCGCTCATAGCGATCCACATCCTCAGAGCGGCACCAGGTGCAACGCTCGGCTTCCTTCTCCAAGACATAGGTTGCACCGCCAGAGGTGCTCGTGGACTCGAAGCGTGCCACCGCCTAGGTGGTGCACCGGTCCAATATGATGAAGGAGTCCGCCGCCCGCCATCGGCTCAACTCCAAGATAATGCAGAGACGCTCCTCCAATCGAAGCAAGACGCCCGTCGAGGGGGCAGCCGAGAAGTTCCACCATGAGTACAAATCCCCGGACGGATGCTGGGGGGAGGGGGCTGGGGCGACACCCTTGACTTGAGCGATGACGGTGACGACAACGCTAGCACCCGCGGCCTCGGAGGACATGCGTTTGAGATCACAGTCCAACTAGTTAGGTAGGTTTTAGGGTTAGTTTGTAGATTTCATCTAGTTTGCTTGTAATATCGCGTTAAGTTTCATCTTTGTAATTTTCAAAATATGGAGAAATTGGCGTCAGCATTAGGTGACCGAGGGTCCCAGGTGTCAGTGAAGAAAGGGACCGTTTGTTTACTTTTTTTTTCCCTTGGAGATGCTCCTAAAAACCATGGTATTAAACTTTGATGTGTTGGCTTCAATGGATACAACAATTTTATAAATCGGAGCATCTCTAATACCATTTGTTTTGTACTATCATCTCTAATCTCTATACTTAAAAACAATGTAAGGTTCCATGTTTCACTTTTCTTTCTACCATCACTTCGCCCAACCTTCCCGTATAATAGTCAATCACCTTAATTACTTACCTTCTGAATCAATTTTACTTTAATTTATTTACTAAACTTCTCATCAAACTATAAGCTAAATGACGGGCAGGATTTGATAAGAATTTATTTGCACAATCGCATTAATATGAGCAAGTAAATCACAAGCTAACATATCAAAATATTTATATCCGGCTGCAACACATAGACATTGTCCTAGTAGTATTTAAAAAGGAGGCCTCACCATCTTTTTTCTAAGCCAATCTAAGAAAAAAAATGTTTTCATAAACTAAAGTATTCAATGTACATGCATTAGAATACTGAGATTTAGATTAATACAGTTTTGAAAGACTATGCTGCCAAAGTAGACCTTCGGTGCACGCTGGTGCTGAGCTCCCGGGTGAGTCTGTGTACGTACATGTCTCGGGAGAATTTTCAAACAATTTATGGATGTAAATTATCCGATGATACGCAAGCTTGTAAACTTTCTTTTAACAGGCCGGCTCTGGTAGGGTAACGGCGATAGCGGCGTGTTGACGACTTGTTCTGGCGACAGTAGTGGTTGTTCCGTGGTCACGGAATCCCGATGTAATTTTTAGGGTCCTGATAACACCCACATGTGTGGTATATTAGACATCCGTACACACATCGTGTGTGGTGTGAGCAGGAGGCAGCCCACACGGGCTGTGTGTGGGCGAACGTTAGAATTGCCGGCACTAGTTCGTGCAACACGCCCAACAAGTACTACTCATTACCACCCCGTGCATGTGGCACGAAGCAAATATGCCCACACGTCCTTGCGCAGCTACGTTAGGTACCCGCGGTATGACGATTTAGTTGTCATCCGGGATGGCAGATGTAGTTATCCGGGATGGCAAATGTAGCTGTAAAAGCGTTAAGTATAGTTGCCATATCTAATTTATGGTAGTTGCCGTGTAATCAAACCATAGTTGCCGTGTGTGATTAACTACTTACCACATATGCTCAAACAATAGTTGCCATGTGTGTTTACCTAGTTGCCACGTGTGGTTCAACCATAGTTGTCATGTATAGTTAATCACAGTTGTCATGTGTGTTTATCTGGTTGTCGCATACGCGCAACTGCGGTTGCCGTCTTGCAACGAATAATAATTGCCATGTGTGTTTACCTAGTTGCCACGTACGCGCAACTGTAGTTGCCATCCAACAGCCTACGAGTGTCATGTGGACGAAAAGTAATTTGCCCACACGCGCGTAGACTAGATGGTGGCTGTGTGGGCAGAAACTAGTTCGCCCATACAGCGCAGCTGGCAAACCGCGTGCTGCGGGGCGCGTGGGCGAACTCTCCAACGCCCACACACACGATGATGCCATTCACATTTTAACAGATTTCTTTAGGATTCGTGCAAAACAGTCAACGTGGATCAAGGCGTGTGGGCGATGTGCAAACATGTCACACGTGTAGGCGTTATCATTTGAGAATTTTTATTATATTTGAGATACTTTGTACTTCCGGTGAACTTTTATAATGGATCTGATCATTTTCTTAAATAAAAAAAGAAACAATATGTTTATCGACAAATACAAACTAAACTATATACATTTACACACTATGTTTTAAACTTTTTCTTCCTTTAATTTTAAAACAATATGTGTGAGGAATGTTTTAGAAGAAATATTTAAATTTTAACATAAACACATACTCCATCCTTTTCAAAATATAGTGCGTCCTCGGTTCCCGCGCTTCAATTTTGACCATAAATTTAACCAACGAGACCGACTGCGGCGGGAGCAAAATTTATACCAATGAATTCGTATTCAAAATAACTTTTCAATTATATATTTTTTGCTCCCGTCGTAGTTGGTCTCGTTGATTAAATTGATAGTCAAAGTTGAACCTCAGAAAACGCGGGCGCACTATATTTTGAAACAGAGGAAGTATCAGCTCAATAGGACATCAAATACAAATAGATATTGGGTAATTGAACCCACATATATGAAAACTACCCTAAGCAAACGAGAGAGCATGTCTACGATTATGTGCCTCCAAATTCTTGCCAAAGCCGCAGCTGAACTTGTCTGCGTTGCACCACTGTGGCTTACACTAATAATGGACAACATCGATAAATTCAACTACTCAAGTACCAGCAAAAACCTAGAGAAACAAATCTCGTTGCTAAATAAGTTAGCAATTACAGTAGGATCATCGAAACAATTTAGTGTTGGTTCTTTTCCGGACTAGATGCTTGTGGACAATCGTTTGGGAACTTTTGGGGCCTCCTTCATTTGTGGGGTGGAACATTAAAAAAAAGAATGATTGCGATGAGATACCCTCTTGAATCCTACACGGTTGAATTTGTATCGAAGTTTGTCTGGTTGCACCATCAGACAATCCTAAAGGTTTCGATCTTTTTGCCTTAAAAATCCTAAAGGTTTCAATCCAGTAAATTTTCTATAAAAATTCGAGTAAAAAAAGAACCAATAAATATTCGATCTAGAGTGCTCAAAATTATTCATATAAAATTTCGATTTTAAGAAAATTGCGATTTAGTGTCTCAAAAGTTGGGTGCCTTATGAGGAAACACTCAAATACTTCATAGACATTCACTCACCAATGTTATGCAGGGCAAAACATCAGATTCTTTTAGAGGCCCGGAAGATTATTTTCGGCATGTGTGAGTGGAAGGGGCATTCTTGGCTTTTACCTTTTTGTGCTTTTGAGTTTGACAAGATGGCACCTCACTTATTTTAACCTCGCTCAAGCTTGTGGTCCATTTGCTGCCTCGGTGGATTCGGGATTCCTATTGGCGGGGAATCTTTTGGACCGAACTTCTAGTTTCTGTTTGTGTTCTTACCGGAAATACAGTTACTGTAAAAAAAATACTGTTGGGTTTTGGGTCTTGGGCTTTTATTATTTTACTTGTTTCTTTTCCTTCCTGTAGTACTCGATCCTCTGTTTGCCAGAAGCCTCCTGCAAAAACCAAGAACCGAAAGCAAGAGCTACTAGAGAAAGAGGATAGAATATACTATCATCTTAGGCAATGTTAGAGTTCCGAAGCAACCCTTTTTTCAAGGCCCAAGAAGAAGTGAAAGACCAAGTGTCTCTGAACCATGCTTGATTTGGGGGGTCAGTATCAGATCCTTGCGGCAGTATGAAAGAAGAGTGGATTCCATTTATTTATTTTGTTTCAAAATTAACGTTTGTCACAAATATTACCCCATTTACTAAAAAATCTCAATTTATACTCAATTTAGGCAAATATGTGCCACTTTTTTACCACATTTTAGTTTTTCTCCATTTTTAGTATTGTATACTATGTCATGAACCAAATGGATGAATATATATATATGTATACCGAACCGAATTGACCTGGTCGAGCAAATCGTACTACGGTGGGGGCGCGCGAGCTGGTCCAACCCAACCGAGCCGCAACGGACCCACGGGCGTGACGCACTCGAGCTAGTCCAACCCAACCCAGCCACGCTCTCTTTTTCTTCACTGTCACTCCAAGCTGCCATGGCAGAAACATGAGGCCATTGACATATAATTGCTGCCATGGCAGAAATAAGGCACAAGATTTCTTGAGCCTTGGGGGTCGTATTTGCTATCATAGAAGCATTTGCTGTTTATTTTTGCTGCCGTTCAAGAATTTTCATGTTTTGAAACCTCCAATAAGTAGTAAGGTTAAACATGTTTAGTAGGCCACTTTCAACATGCATCTAAAAAACTTAAGTAGGGAAAATTCATTTTGGCTCTCGGGTCCATACGCACCTGAAATCTGGATCACTTCCTCTTCTCGTGATGTGTATTCTTTCATATATTCTGGAATGTATTCACGGCCATCCCCCCCTTTCGGAACAGTTCTGCGTATAAGTTTTTCTGTTTTTTCAGTAATATTTTGTGCGGCAAGTAAATCAATTAGGTCAGCAACAAAAGAGATACATGCAGTTAGAAAAGAGATTCTTTTGTTTTCTTTCTACAAGGAGAGATACATGCAATCGGGAGAGAGATTTTTTTTTGAAGGGCTATAAATGGAGTTACGAGGAAGAAATAGACCATACATTGTGGAATTTTATTTATCAGAAAACAAATACACCTAATATACAGGAACGGGGAAGTATATCCTTATTCTTTCGGTCCGCATGCAACACTAGCCTACTCCTTTGCATTAGCTTTGGCCCGCATGCAAGGCATACATAGGAGGATAAGCAAATAAGAGCATGACTAATAGTACAGTTGTGACGCCCCCAATTCAATTGTACACTAATCATGCACGCAAACGTGTACGATCAAGATCAGGGACTCACGGGAAGATATCACAACACAACTCTAAAACATAAATAAGTCATACAAGCATCATAATACAAGCCAGGGGCCTCGAGGGCTCGAATACAAGTGCTCGATCATAGACGAGTCAGCGGAAGCAACAATATCTGAGTACAGACATAAGTTAAACAAGTTTGCCTTAAGAAGGCTAGCACAAACTGGGATACATATCGAAAGAGGCGCAGGCCTCCTGCCTGGGATCCTCCTAACTACTCCTGGTCGTCGTCAGCGGACTGCACGTAGTAGTAGGCACCTCCGGTGTAGTAGGAGTCGTCGTCGACGGTGGCGCCTGGCTCCCGGGCTCCGGCATCTGGTTGCGACAACCAGGTAGAAGGGAAAGGGGGAAAAGAGGGAGAAAAGCAACCGTGAGTACTCATCCAAAGTACTCGCAAGCAAGGAGCTACACTACATATGCATGGGTATATGTGTAAAGGGCCATATCGGTGGACTGAACTGCAGAATGCCAGAATAAGAGGGGGATAGCTAATCCTGTCGAAGACTACGCTCCAGGCCACCTCCATCTTGCAGCATGTAGAAGAGAGTAGATGGTAAGTTCACCAAGTAGCATTGCATAGCATAATCCTACCCGGCGATCCCCTCCTCGTCGCCCTGTTAGAGAGCGATCACCGGGTTGTATCTGGCACTTGGAAGGGTGTGTTTTATTAAGTATCCGGTTATAGTTGTCATAAGGTCAAGGTACAACTCCAGGTCGTCCTTTTACCGAGGGACACGGCTATTCTAATAGATAAACTTCCCTGCAAGGGTGCACCACATAACCCAACACGCTCGATCCCATTTGGCCGGACACACTTTCCTGGGTCATGCCCGGCCTCGGAAGATCAACACGTCGCAGCCCCACCTAGGCACAAAAGAGAGGTCAGCACGCCGGTCTAAATCCTATGGCGCAGGGGTCTGGGCCCATCGCCCATTGTACACCTGCACGTTGCGAACGCGGCCGGAAGCAGACCTAGCCTAGCAGGCGTTCCAGTCCAATCCGGCGCGCGCCGCTCAGTCGCTAACGTCACGAAGGCTTCGGCTGATACCACGACGTCGAGTGCCCATAACTGTTCCCGCGTAGTTGGTTAGTGCGTATAGACCAAATGGCCAGACTCAGATCAAATACCAAGATCTCGTTAAGCGTGTTAAGTATCCGCGAACGCCGACCAGGGCCAGGCCCACCTCTCTCCTAGGTGGTCTTAACTTGCCCTGTCGCTCCGCCACAAAGTAACAGTTAGGGGCCGTCGGAAACCCAGGCCCACCTCTACCGGGATGGAGACACCTGCCCCTTCAGCCCCCATCTCCGAACAGTATCATAAGTAATGTAACAGTATAAAGTATGTAGCATATGCCCGTGATCACGGCCCAGTAGTATAGCATGGCAGACGGACAAGAGTGTAGGGCCACTGATGGAACACTAGCATCCTATACTAAGCAGTAGGATAGCAGGTAAGGGTAACAACTGTAGCAACAATGACAGGCTATGCATCAGAATAGGATTAACCGAAAGCAGTAACATGCTACACTACTCTAATGCAAGCAGTATGGAGAAGGAATAGGCGATATCTGGTGATCAAGGGGGGGGGGCTTGCCTGGTTGCTCTGGCAAGAGAAGGGTTCGTCGTCGATGTAGTCGATCAGAGGGGTACCGGTAGCGGTCTCGGGGTCTACCGGAAAGAAGTAACGAAGGGGGAACATAATAAATAACAGAGCAATCAAAGCATCACCAAGCATAACATGGCAATACGCGGTACTAGGGCGACCCAACGCAGTAGGAGGTGATACCGACGAAGGGGGGAAACATCAGGGAAAGTATCCTCGGTGTTTCACGTTTTCGGACAAATGAAACAGAGGGGGAAAGTTGCGTGTTTGCTATGCTAGGGATGTGTGGCGGACGAACGGGTTGCGTATCCGGATTCGTCTCGTCGTTCTGAGCAACTTTCATGTACAAAGTTTTTCCATCCGAGCTACGGTTTATTTTATATTAATTTTAAAAGATTTAAATCATTTTTAGGATTTATTTAATTATTTTAAATCAACATTATCCAGAATAGTGTTTGCTGACGTCATCATGACGTCAGCAGTCAACTGTGACCATTGACCGGTCAAACCAACAGGTGGGCCCGTTCGTCATTGTCTTAGACTAACTAAGTAGGTTTAATTAGTTTAATTAATTCATTATGTTAATTTAACAGATTTAATTAAGTTAATTAATTATCTAATTAATTAATTAATATTTTTCTAATTAATGTTCTAGTTCTTTTTTATTAAACGTTCTGGGGGCGGCCCCACATGTCAAAGGCACAGAGGCCTTAGCGGGCACAGGGCGGTGCGGGTGCGGGCGTGAGCGTTGGCCCGACTGGGCACTGGGCGAGGCCAGCCGCGGGTGGGGCTCGGCGTTCGGCGCCGGCGAGGCACGGCCGACCGGAGTGGCGCAGGGCGGCGGAGTGGTGCAGCAGCGGTTGCGGCGGCGGGAGCGGGCACACGCGGCTGGGCGCAGGTGGGTGCGGCCAGGGCGCAGAGGGAGTGGAGCAGGCGCAGGGGAGCAGAACTTAGGGCGCGGCCACGGGAGGTCGCGGGCGCGACGAGCGCGTCCCCGGAACGAGGCAGGGCGTGGCCATGGCGCGCACGGGCCGCGGGGACACGCGGGCAGGGGCGGAACACAGAGGCGCGGGACGAACTACAGGGGAGGCGGCGACTAGGCTAGGGCATTGCGGCGAGCGCGCTCGAGCTCGAATCCGAGCTCGATAAATTGCGGGGAAGTGGCGGTGCTCACTGTGGTTGCGTAGGGATGCTTGAGGGAGCCGGAGATGGTCTGGACGGCGTGGATCGAGGCGAGGCATGTGGCGGCCGTCATCGAAGAAGATCGTCGAGGGCGCCGTCGTTGGGGCGTCCTAGCTCGCGTGCGCCAGTGTAGATGACGAAGGCGACGAGGCAGACCTCACAGACGCGATGGGTTGTTGATTCAGTGGCGGCGGTTTACGACGGTTCCTCGGGCGCATGTGCGCCGGTGAGGTGGTGCTCCTGCGCGGCAAGGGATCGGGCGCGGGGTGCCTGGTGCGACGCTGGAGAATGAGAGGGAGTGGGGTCTCAGTCGGGAGGAGTGGGGGTCGTGCGGGAGGAGTGGTGGGATCGTGCGGGGCGACGGGGATGGACGCCGTTTAGATCCAGGGCGAGGGGGAGTGAGAGGGGATCGGGGAGGGGAGAGGCTAGGGTTCAGGAGTCGGCAGGCCATATAGGCCAGGGGTGCGGTTGGGCCGGTGGGCCGGCCGGCTGGGTCGTGGCCCAGTTGGCCGGGGGGTTCTGTTTTTTTATTTCTCTTTTGTTTAAGTTTTTGGTTTTTATCTATTTCCCTTTGTTTTATTTATTTATTTTAGTTTGAATAAAATACATAATTGGTTCCTAAATTAGTCTAACAATTATACTACTCCCACATGACTTTGGACATCCAAAGAAAATAGTCTAATATTTTACAAAATACAAAAGGCATTTAATTAATTTATTTTGTTGCTGTTTTATTCATTTTTGAGTATTTACACATTTTATACAAGTGTGATTTCTCCACCATTATTACTTAGGATTTATTTGTCCCATTTTGAACATTTTAGTTTTAATGTTTGAAAACTTTTATTGTTTGCCCTGATTTTGAATTTTGAATTCGAACCGGTTTCAAACTAACGCGAGATTAACAACAGTAACGGCGGTGACAAGGCATCATTACTAGAGGGTTACTGTAGCTTGATTATCCGGGCGTCACAATTCTCCTCCACTACAAGAAATCTCGTCCCGAGATTTAAGAGGTGGAATAAGGGGGAGAGGTCTGGTTACGAAAGGCTAACGAATCTTCTTGACCTTGGATGCTCTTCTCGAAGAAGTTGATCCATTACATTGTTTTCTTCATTTCTCTGCTTCAAGTCATCATGATGAAGTCGTCATCCTTTCTTCAGGAACTCCATCGTACTTACAGAAGAATAAAGGGTGGGTATTCGGGAGAACGGACCTCTGCAAGGTCGACTATCTGGTCGTTAACATCGAGGAAGGTGGCGGAAAGTAACTCTCGAACTGAAACTTAAGAAAATTTCAAGAGCAAAGTAAGAAGGTACCATGAAAAGTGTCCAATGGGCAGGCAATCATTGGATGGCCTAATCAGAAGGTGAAGGGGGTTCAGAACAACGAGAATAAGCATTGCGTCTGATACCAGAGTAGATCACTTGGCAGGTGGCCCGTGAATTACATAAGTCAAGCGCGAGGAATAACTTTGACATCAGGGGGTACAGGAGAGTCAGGTTTCGATCCTGTGGAACTGTGGGTTATGGGCCCACCATGTGGGTTAAAAGTAGGAAGGGCGACGTCTTGCACGATCATGTAAGCAAGGTATGTCAGAGATAGCCTATCAGTTATGTCGGCAACAACATCAGTACCAAGGGCGAGGGACGAAGAGAACCATCTTCCTGCTCGTTGAACGAGGCGGACCAATAGGCAAAGTTCTCGTCCATCGGTGGTTACCGGAATGTCATCAATCAAAAGTAACAAGGTCTTTCTGACTGAATTGTACACTGAGGTGTTTACAATAGCAGGAGAATATTACTGCTTAGGTCATACAGATCACAAGAAAGGCTAAACCAAACAATGGAAAGGAAAATATGATTATCAGGTTTAAGCAGAACAATGGAAAGGAAAATGTGTTTAAACACATTTTCAAGGGTATATCCTTCCCAAGGACAAGCAGAGCATGATATCCATGACAGGATATAATGTAGAAAACTCTTTAGGTAAGGGGAGAGAAATTTCATGACATTACCCATACAGCGGTGTTTGGATAATTGAGAAAGAAAACATTTAGCGTTGGGCTTCAAATGTTCTTGTCGAAAATTGGAGTACCACAGACATGCTTCGGGATAGCATTGACATGGTCTTCAAGCAAGGGTCGGACTTTGGATACTCAATGGATGCATCAGGAATAACTTGTAGAATAAGTCTTACAATTTCCTCATGGAAGAATGGATAACCTTGCTGAAAGGAAGAACTATAACAATAGGTCCTCCGGTCAAGTGTGCTAGGCATGACATCACCTTACCGGGTCATATAAAGACCAATGTTATAACTCTTGAAAATATGCTCCAACCATCATAGCTGACCGAGATTCAGATCTGATCGGTGTTAGGAAACCTCAGACTCAGGATGCCTGAGAAGAAAAGGTGCCAGACAAATTGACGGGATGACACTGTAAGATTCTCAGGAAATGAACTATGAAGTGATTTCTGTAACAAGAGTTCATCATTAACCCAAGGAGAGGACAAGAAGGTGGCTGATGGGCTAAGGACAATTCATCGAGATTTCCAAAAGATGGATTTCCACAATTATGTGAACAAGGAGATAACACTTGTCAATTCAAATGATATAATGTTGTATGCTCTAGGAAAACATACACCATCAATCATTAGTCGAAAGGTGTGCCCGGAATATGACCTTAGGCAGCAGGATCAATGTTAGAGTGACGATTCAATAACCAATAGTCTAAGAACGAACTGTCGATCGTTAACTTCAAAGCAATAGGGTTGCTAGAAGTACAGAACTCAAACAACATCGTTAGCATATTGGTATCCTAGTTAAAAACAACACGGGGACCAAGGAAGAATGGTGATGGTGAGAAGTATCATCATACCGAGAATTTCTAAGAGGTGGAGAAATGCTCACGACATTCTTGACATCAAAGATGGTAATACTCCACGGTAGAACATAACATAAGTTGGATAGCAAGGAACTCAAGGTACAACACAAAACAAGAACAAGTTTTTGTGTTGGGGGGAATGCAATAATGTTGTCGATGATAACCCAAACCATCGATGGCAAAGGATGGTATTTCTCATCAAAATTCGATAGATCTCTTGGAAGAGCTTGGAATGTTGATGATATTCACGACACATTTGTCGCAAGAGTTCATGAAGATGTAATCGATCGGCGACGACATCAAGTCAAAGGAATGATGAAGCGAAAGGTTACTGGAACCAAGGGTACGACACAAACTCGAAACCAAGCTTGTTGTTCAAGGCGAAATGATATGACGAGGAGGATCGACGTAAGGTTAGTTCATCGTCGAAATTGTGCTCCGGGAAAAAGGACCAGGTAGCACAGTTAAAATTTAGCATGGTAATGATATAGCCGATCAGGCTAGGGATGTCGTGATCAAGTACAAACTCGTAAGCAAAGAAGATTACTAAGAGTTGTTTAATCGCGATGCGGACTCGATTCACTTATCGATGTCTGTAACATCCCAAATTTTCAATTTGGAATGTTATACATTAGATCATCATGCATAACATATTTATTGCATTTTGTCTTGCGATCCTAGAAATTCTACGCAACTCAAGGACCCACAGAGAGAGTTGGGGATTTCGTTATTTTCATATTTGGGTTTTCTCAAATTTTGAAAATAGGATCAGTTGTTTTAATTATTTTTCTCTCCGAAAATATTTCATATCAAAATATATGAGAGGGGATAATACGACTTCTCCAAAAATAATGAAATATCGGAGGAAAAATATTAAAAACAAATATTTGATTTTTATGTGGATTTTATTTGATTTTATTTGAATTAGGAAAAATATGCGGTTTTCAAAATTGCATTTTAGGCCCAAATAAATGTTCATCTTGTTCTAAATATTTTATTTAGACACAGAAAATTTGTTTTGGCATTTTTACTTTTTTATTTATTTTTCTAGCATTTATTTAAGTTTCGGCGGAACGTTATTTAAAAAAAAAAAACTGTTCGCGTGCCCGAGTGGGCCGAAGGCCCAAGCCGAGCCGGGCCAAGCCCGCCCCGCCGCCGTCTCCCGCACCGGCTTGGGACCGGAGTCCCGAGCGAAGCCGCCGCCGCCGCCCGAGTCCGGGAGGAGCACGCCTCCCGAGATGGCCCCTCCCCTTAAATACCGCCGCCACCGACCCCCACCACCACCGCCCGAGCAGCCCCGCCAAACCCCGCCGCCTAGCGCCGCCACCGCCGCCTGCCGTTGCCGCCCCGTCGCCGCCCGAGCACCCCGCCGCCCCACCGGACCCCGCCAGAGCCGCCGGATCTCGCCGGAGCCCCGCCGAGGTAGACGCCCCGCCGCCGTCGGTTTTTGAGAGAAAACCGATTTGTTTTTTTTTCAGAAAACCCTAGTTTTCGTTTTTTTAATAGATCGGTTTTATTTTATTTTTTCCGGTTTATTTATTTTGCGGACATTCGTCCGTACGTTCATTTTAACGAATGGTTTTCGTCGTTTAACCGCAGACAGCGAACGTTCGTTCGTTAGCCTGTTCATCAGTTTTTCTTTTTCTCGGATTTTTCCGCGGTTATTTTCGATCTCGATTTCTGATCCGATTTTCGCTTTAGTATAACTTTTCGCTCGTTTATCGGAATCAGGCGATTCAAGCGCCTAGAGTTTCATCTCGAAACCCTCTTTCTGTATAACCAACCTAAAAAAGTTTTTGGTACTGTAAAATTTGACTTAGGTCCAGATTAGTAAACGAAGCTTGTTTCTTTCGCCGTTTGAGTTTCGTTGCTTCGTTCGATTTGATTCTTTTTGCAAACCGGAGTTCTTAAGTTGAACTTTCTGGTTGGATCTCTTATTTCGAGTTTTACCCGTGCACCCTTGCTTGATTGCTTATGTATGTATTGTTTGTTTGCGATAGAGTACCCGGAGTGCGAAGCGTGCTACTACGAGTCTATAGGTTTCACGGATCATCTGCAAGGCAAGTAACACTTTGATCATACCTCTTTACCACCCAGTTTTAATGCATTAGATCAATCCTCAAACAATTGCATGATTAGGATCTGATTAATATGTGGGTTTTGGGAAGTAGATGAGGTTGTACCTATTGCCCTGTTTATTATCAAACCGTTGGGAGTTACTGCTACGTTTGCTTATATTGCTATGCTATGCTCGTAGACGTGGATTGGGTTCGAGTGAATTTTCATGACAGATGTGAGATTGTTAATTAATGGTTCAACTTAAGGTGGTTACTTTAATTTACATCTGGGTGGATTGAGGCACCTGGAGAACCCAGTGTTGTCTGTATTTTTGGATATCCCGGAGTACCTGTGTGATCATCCTATGGACTGCCACCCAGGCTCAAAGGGATCATGAGATTATTCATGCTAGAAACTTCCATGTGCAGCCACAAGCTATTATGGGCTCTAGCATAGTTGAGTAGGTTACTTGACCTCTTGAAGAGGTGGGCTAGCAGATGTAGGGGAAAGTAGGTGTAACTGTCCACCCGGAGTAAAGAGTATTGTTTCTGAAAGACTGTGTCTCGGTCATCCGTTTCTCAAACACCATGTAGTGCGAGAAATCAAGCGGAGGCGATCGAGTCTTGTGGGGAAAAGTGCGCAAACCTCTGCAGAGTGTACAATCTAATCATGGTTAGTCGTGTCCCCGGTTATGGACATCTTGAGTATCTAGTTCTTGGATTATCATGTGAATCTCATCATCATGTTACTTAATTTAATTTGATTGGGTTAATCACGTTCTTAATTGGGATTGAGTTGGAGGTACCTTCTCAATGTTTAACAACCACCATGATAGTTAAATAAAATTTATTCCTTTGTTGTAGGGGAAAATTGGCTTTTCACAAAACTGTAACCATAGAGCTTTCCACCAGCCAAATATGCATGTAGTCATAGCATTATTCTGTTCATTACTCTCTATGTGTTACTTTGCCAGCATATTCCATGTGCTGACCCGTTTTCGGGCTGCAACGTTCATGTTGCGGACTTTTCAGACGACGAGTAAGGTGTCATAGGTCGTGGTGTTATACTCAGTGATGCCGTTGGAGTTGATGGACTCACTTTATCTTCCAAGCCTTCCGCTGTTATTGTTTTTAGATGGCCTTAAGCCATATTTATTGTATTAAGTTCTCTCTTGAGACTATTCGATGTAATAAGTGTGTGATTGCTACTCTGTTATAAATCCTTCAAGTACTGTGCGTGTCAGCATTACCGATCCAGGGATGACACTGATGCACAGAGACTGGACTGTTTGAGGTCTGGTCGCTACAATGTCCTTGAGTGTTTAATAACTCGAAGCCCATGAAAATTTGAAATCAATGAGAATGTAGCACTTGATGGAGAACTCATAAGAAGTTATGCAGTTCCGTGATAATCTCGAGATACCCGGGGGGTAATACTCGACGACAAACCAAAGTAGAGGTTGGACTGGGGTATTGCTCTGCAGAAGACAAGTGCTTAAACTTGTACGAGAAATGATATTTAAAGGAGAACATGGTCCGAACCATGATTGCAAAAGGCCAGATCCCAGATATAAGATGAACTTATACCAAGGGAATAATTAATTTAAGAGAAGCTTTTAATGATAAGATCTACATCGTGTCCATGGGCATGAACACAAAGTTCAAGGTCGACTCCCACTTCTCTAATGCATAACCTTTCATTCACTTCTCATTTTCGAAGAAGTTGTAATGTTGAAATTTTATCTAGCAAAATACCAGAAGAGTATGACTCGTGAAAACTTTCGGGGTCACACATATTAAGGAAGGCCTAGGTTCAACCCATCGGGGCATCATGGAAACATATATCACAAACTTCAGGGGTAAATAACTCAAGCTCGATAGTAGAGCATGGGTGAAAAAACGAGAGGATACAATTTACTGAAGGCATTGTGTATCAAGGAAAGAACTTCCCGAGGTTTTTGTATACGGAAGACACTGTCGGATGATATTCCAACAAAGGATCCGACGGTCCATAGCGGAGCTGATGTGAGTATCGGCACACAACCAGAGGAAGAAACAATGTGAAGGCATTGGATTATAGAAGCAACTGACTAATTCAAAGCTGACATGTAAAGGAATTATAGTTTCCAAATCAAAGGATCAGAAGCAAATGCTCTGATTAAGGATGGATAACTTGAGTAAGCTTAGGGGTACAAACGACGACAATTTGATTGGTCGAGATCCAGCTCATGTTAAAAATGACGTCTGAGCCGGAAGGATGAATTCTAGGATATGATTGAGGATTGCGAGCATTCGCAACATATTGAATCAATGGACTCAAAATGATATTTGACAAAGGATGCCAATAAGATTACCAGACTTATGGGATTAACCATAATGCAAGCAAGCAAGAATTTCAAGAGCAAGAGGATGCTCAGGATTTTTGGAAGATCGAATGGTATTTCGAAAACTTTTGTGAAACACATGAACAACTGGGAAAGAGCGGATACTCGATAAGCGCGAGGAATTATCCATAAGGGTATTCATGAGGCAAGAACTGTATAGCAGTAAGCTCAAAGGATTCTTAGAACAACGGAGAGCGGTTCGGGGCATCTTGTATTAACAAGATCAACTTGGAATAAAATTAAGAACGACGGGTGTAAGTATTTATCCATAGGGATAGATCAGTGGTAGGGAATTGCAAAAGCAACAAGCACAAAGTCTCGAGAACATCAGAGAGTATCTTCGAAATCCTTCGGTGCACCAAGCCATCATCTGGAGTGAGGGGCTCTCCAGGAGGAAGTAGTTACGAGAACCTAGAGTCAGAGTTAGTAAAATCATTTCACCCGAATAGAAGAGAGGTCAGAGTCCCAGAGTATAGGTCGAGGAATAAAAGATCCTAATACCACCCAATGGCGACGTGGGCCCGTAAGGCACACAGCCATGTTAGTAAAAGTTTAGCAATGCCTGGACTCGACTTCGGCCAAGGAGTTTGGAAGGGGGATTCCTACAGGTAGTCGGCTCTGATACCAACTTGTGACGCCCCCGATTCAATCGTACACTAATCATGCACGCAAACGTGTACGATCAAGATCAGGGACTCACGGGAAGATATCACAACACAACTCTAAAACATAAATAAGTCATACAAGCATCATAATACAAGCCAGGGGCCTCGAGGGCTCGAATACAAGTGCTCGATCATAGACGAGTCAGCGGAAGCAACAATATCTGAGTACAGACATAAGTTAAACAAGTTTGCCTTAAGAAGGCTAGCGCAAACTGGGATACAGATCGAAAGAGGCGCAGGCCTCCTGCCTGGGATCCTCCTAACTACTCTTGGTCGTCGTCAGCGGACTGCACGTAGTAGTAGGCACCTCCGGTGTAGTAGGAGTCGTCGTCGACGGTGGCGTCTAGCTCCTGGGCTCCGGCATCTGGTTGCGACAACCAGGTAGAAGGGAAAGGGGGAAAAGAGGGAGAAAAGAAACCGTGAGTACTCATCCAAAGTACTCGCAAGCAAGGAGCTACACTACATATGCATGGGTATATGTGTAAAGGGCCATATCGGTGGACTGAACTGCAGAATGCCAGAATAAGAGGGGGATAGCTAATCCTGTCGAAGACTACGCTTCAGGCCACCTCCATCTTGGAGCATGTAGAAGAGAGTAGATGGTAAGTTCACCAAGTAGCATCGCATAGCATAATCCTACCCGGCGATCCCCTCCTCGTCGCCCTGTTAGAGAGCGATCACCGGGTTGTATCTGGCACTTGGAAGGGTGTGTTTTATTAAGTATCCGGTTCTAGTTGTCATAAGGTCAAGGTACAACTCTGGGTCGTCCTTTTACCGAGGGACACGACTATTCGAATAGATAAACTTCCCTGCAGGGGTGCACCACATAACCCAACACGCTCGATCCCATTTGGCCGGACACATTTTCCTGGGTCATGCCCGGCCTCGGAAGATCAACACGTCGCAGCCCCACCTAGGCACAACAGAGAGGTCAGCACGCCGGTCTAAATCCTATGGTGCAGGGGTCTGGGCCCATCGCCCATTGCACACCTGCATGTTGCGAACGCGGCCGGACGCAGACCTAGCCTAGCAGGCGTTCCAGTCCAATCCGGCGCGCGGCGCTCAGTCGCTGACGTCACAAAGGTTTCGGCTGATACCACGACGTCGAGTGCCCATAACTGTTCCCGCGTAGTTGGTTAGTGCGTATAGCCCAAATGGCCAGACTCAGATCAAATACCAAGATCTCATTAAGCGTGTTAAGTATCCGCGAACGCCGAACAGGGCCAGGCCCACCTCTCTCCTAGGTGGTCTCAACCTGCCCTGTCGCTCCGCCACAAAGTAACAGTCGGGGGCCGTCGGGAACCCAGGCCCACCTCTACCGGGATGGAGCCACCTGCCCCTTCAGCCCCCATCTCTGAACATTATCATAAGTAATGTAACAGTATAAAGTATGTAGCGTATGCCCGTGATCACCTCCTGAAGTGATCACGGCCAAGTAGTATAGCATGGCAGATGGACAAGAGTGTAGGGCCACTGACGGAACACTAGCATCCTATACTAAGCAGTAGGATAGCAGGTAAGGGTAACAACTGTAGCAACAATGACAGGCTATGCATCAGAATAGGATTAACCGAAAGCAGTAACATGCTACACTACTCTAATGCAAGCAGTATAGACAAGGAATAGGCGATATCTGGTGATCAAGGGGGGGGGGCTTGCCTGGTTGCTCTCGCAAGAGAAGGGTTCGTCGTTGATGTAGTCGATCAGGGGTACCGGCAGTGGTCTCGGGGTCTACCGGAAAGAAGTAACGGAGGGGGAACATAATAAATAACAGAGCAATCAAAGCATCACAAAGCATAACATGGCAATACGCGGTACTAGGGGCGACCCAACGCAGTAGGAGGTGATACCGACGAAGGGGGGAAACATCCGGAAAAGTATCCCCGGTGTTTCGCGTTTTTGGACAAATGAAACGGAGGGGGAAAGTTGCGTGTTTGCTATGCTAGGGATGTGTGGCGGACGAACGGGCTGCATATCCGGATTTGTCTCGTCGTTCTGAGCAACTTTCATGTACAAAGTTTTTCCATCCGAGCTACGGTTTATTTTATATTAATTTTAAAAGATTTAAATCATTTTTAGGATTTATTTAATTATTTTAAAGCAACATTATCCAGAATAGTGTTTGCTGACGTCATCATGACGTCAACAATCAACTGTGACCATTGACCGGTCAAACCGACAGGTGGGCCCGTTCGTCATTGTCTTAGACTAACTAAGTAGGTTTAATTAGTTTAATTAAGTCATTATGTTAATTCAACACATTTAATTAAGTTAATTAATTATCTAATTAATTAATTAATATTGTTCTAATTAACTTTCTAGTTCTTTTTTTATTAAACGTTCTGGGGGCGGCCCCACATGTCAAAGGCACGGAGGCCTTAGCGGGCACAAGGCGGTGCGGGTGCGGGCGTGAGCGTTGGCCCGACTGGGCACTGGGCGAGGCCAGCCACGGGGTGGGGCTCGGCGTTCGGCGGCGCCGAGGCACGGCCGACCGGAGTGGCGCGGCAGCAGAGCGGTGCAGCAGCGGTTGCGGCGGCGGGAGCGGGCACACGCGGCTGGGCGCAAGTGGGTGCGGCCAGGGCGCAGAGGGAGTGGAGTAGGCGCAGGGGAGCAGAACTCCGGACGCGGCCACGGGAGGTCGCGGGCGCGACGAGCGCGTCCCCGGAACACGGCAGGGCGCGGCCACGGCGCGCACGGGCCGCGGGGACACGCGGGCAGGGGCGGAACACAGAGGCGCGGGACGAACTACAGGGGCGGCGGCGACTAGGCTAGGGCGTTGCGGCGAGCGCGCTCGAGCTCGAATCTGAGCTCGATAAATTGCGGGGAAGTGGCGGTGCTCACTGTGGTTGCGTAGGGATGCTTGAGGGAGCCGGAGATGGTCTGGACAGCGTGGATCGAGGCGAGGCATGTGGCGGCCGTCGTCGAAGAAGATCGTCGAGGGCGCCGTCGTTGGGGCGTCCTAGCTCGCGTGCGCTAGTGTAGATGACGAAGGCGACGAGGCAGACCTCACAGACGCGATGGGTTGCTGATTCGGTGCGGCGGTTCCTCGGGCGCGTGTGCGCCGGTGAGGTGGTGCTCCTGCGCGGCAAGGGATCGGGCGCGGGGTGCCTGGCGACGCTGGAGAACGAGAGGGAGTGGGGGTCTCAGTCGGGAGGAGTGGGGGTCGTGCGGGAGGAGTGGTGGGATCGTGCGGGGCGACGGGGATGGGCGCCGTTTAGATCCAGGGCGAGGGGGAGTGAGAGGGGATCCGGGAGGGGAGAGGCTAGGGTTCAGGAGTCGGCAGGCCATATAGGCCAGGGGCGCGGTTGGGCCGGTGGGCCGGCCGACTGGGTCGTGGCCCAGTTGGCCCGGGGGGGGGGTTCCGTTTTTTTATTTCTCTTTTGTTTAAGTTTTTGGTTTTTATCTATTTCCCTTTGTTTTATTTATTTATTTTAGTTTGAATAAAATACATAATTGGTTCCTAAATTAGTCTAACAATTATACTACTGCCACATGACTTTGGACATCCAAATAAAATAGTCTAATATTTTACAAAATACAAAAGGCATTTAATTAATTTATTTTGTTGCTGTTTTATTCATTTTTGAGTATTTACACATTTTATACACTTGTGGTTTCTCCACCATTATTACTTAGGATTTATTTGTCCCATTTTGAACATTTTAGTTTTAATGTTTGAAAACTTTTATTGTTTGCCCTGATTTTGAATTTTGAATTCGAACCGGTTTCAAACTAACGCGAGATTAACAACAGTAACAGCGGTGACAAGGCATCATTACCAGAGGGTTACTGTAGCTTGATTATCTGGGCGTCACAACAGTCAACTACTAGCTAGCTATATGATGTTGTCATATGATCTATAGTCATCATTTCTAGTCACTCACATAATAAGATTAGTTATAATGTTGGCTATAAGACTAATACTTTTTCTCATCTTTTCTCTATCTCTTTCTTCACATTTATTATATCTGTTTACGAAAACAGTATAGTTAGGTTCTTGCATGAGAGCCCATTCTGCTTACTTTTTTATGTCTCTTCTTCACATTGGCCAAATTACCAGGTAAGCGGGCTATAACTATTGTACTTGCTTAACGGCCATGCAGATAGATACGCCGGGATGGAGAGTGGTAAATGAGGACAACTGGCCAATAACTGGCTCCCATAATTATCGCCTCACAATTGTCCGGGTTGTTTATAGCCCGTCAACCGCAGGGGTAATTCCGTCCCATATTTATCACATGCAGCATTTCTTATATGCGTGATTCTCATACGCAAGGTAAAAGGATCGGAGAGCGTACGTGCGTGACCATGTACGTACAATAAAGAATTGAGATCACGAGTATCGTTTTCACTACATAGCCAGCACCTCCTCTTCAATAATTGTTTTTTAGGGTTTCTCTGCTTCCCCTCGGTGCTGTCGCTGGTCTGACTCGTCTCCGGTGGCTCTAGGATCATGGAGGCGCGACAAACCCCGACCATTGTTAGCGGGAAGGATCTTGCTCTATTTTTGGATATTTTTGAGAGTTCGTTTAGGGTTGTGTCCTGTTCGTGAAAATGAGACAATGACGAGATGGAATAAGTTTCTCCCCGCCTAGCCTCAGTTTTGGTGATGCTTCTACCGTCATCTGAGGGCATCTGTTAGTGTGTCTCTCATGGATCTCGTGGGACTCAGATGGTGCTGGTCTTCAATGGGTCTGCTTGGATCCGTTTTTTGTTCGTCTTCATTTGTGTGTCTACTGGTTGGATCCATTCGATCTATACTTCTCTTCATTGCAACGGTTGTTATTCTGGTGCGCTGGTCCTGTAGGGCCTTATCAGGACGGCTTGCCGACTGTCTACTACAACAAGTTTGGCCTGACTCCGGTAAGGAAGGGGAGCGTCTTTGGCTCACTCCAGTGCTTGCATTCATCGCTAGCTGCTCTATGAAGATGGATATAATTTTTTTATTTCTAGGTTCTTTGTAATGCCTTGGCATTATGAATTGATCAGAAATTTTCTAAGGAAAAAGGGCATCTCCAATGCTGGCCCACAAATTTTCTCCCGCATCCGTCCACGGACATGGGGGACCAGTCCGCGGACACGGATGCGGGAACCAGCCATCCAAGGCTGCTCGCATACATTTCAAGCTGAGTTTCCTAGATGAAATTCATGCAAACACAGGGGATTTTCATATAAACGGGAGCACATTCATTACAATCCGGACATTTTTCATAAAAAAGCGGTCGGACCCTAAACCTATCCTACGGTGGCGCCGGTTGTCCACTTTCTTTGTATTTTGCATCGGCAAAGTTGTCCTCCATCTGTCGTCTCCATGAGCGGCAGTGGGGTTTAAGACCCGTGAAGTGAAGGTGCTGTCTACGGCGAGAAAGAGTAGAGGATGAGAGACGGGCTAACCCACTTGGGACATAATGCCATGCTGCCGCCAATGCCGTACTCATCCTTACTGGAGTCTGTGACCTGTCCATCGCTGGTGCCAGTGGATGTGAGGTCGATGATGGACGGTCCATCACTGCCCATCTGCCACATGTGCCCCCGAAAGTTGGATGGCGGCGTGTACGACACGCAATTGGAGGCGTTTTGGTCCTCGACCGCCTGCGCTTCAAGCACTTGCGCGGTCGCATCCACGTCCGGTTGTGCCGCCACCGTATTGCGAGCGGCGTGTTGAGCACGCGTGGCCTTGTACAGCGCCTGCTGCTCCGCAATGAAGTTAAGGTTCGGGTTTGCCACGGCCACGGCCTCCTCACTTGCGTGCTCACCGTAGATTTGGCCATCCGCTAGCCGGTGCAGCTCCACGAGGAGCAGGTTGTTGATGGACCGACGTCGTTCTCATGAATCCAATGAGCCCCAGAAAGTCAAAATCAGAGTTCGTATGAAGAAATGGTGGCCGTTTTATCGGAGGAGGACACAACATAAGATGACATACCATATGCGGTTGTATGGATGGTCGTATGACGTGTAGACAACTGTGAAAGTTACCTCTTCTGGCGAGATTCTTCACCGATTTTGTCCCCAATTGTTCTCACGAGATTCTTGGCTCATAAAGAAGGGGTTGGGAGATGATAAGGCTCATCTTGAGCCCTTGGATGCATCACATCAATGGAGGAGACCGAGGAGGCACCCTTTATATGCACCTCCATACCCTAGCCACCGCCACCATCGTCTCAATCTCATTCACCCACAATACCATCTCCATTGCTGCTCCACCACTGGATAAGGAGGCATACACATCAAGGGAAGAGGAGGGAGGCTCTGCCACCATGAGCACCGACCTTCACGCCGGCACCGGCACCGGCGTCGCCCCCATCTCCATCACCATCGACGAAGCCACCATCACCACCGCGCCATCGTCTCCACCAACACCACCATGCCTTCTCCCTTCACTGGCTTGTAACTTGTCTCTATCCTTCATGTGTTTGTTTGAGTAGTTGTACTGGTTCTCAGGGATATGGTTCAACCCTATATGATACTTAATGTGATCAAATATCTGCTGTTCATGATTTGAGATAGTAGCCTTCGCGGATGTTGAGAGGAGTGCTCACTCACATTATTGCCTTGTTGCCCTGAAGTGTATTACTGCCGTTGCCAGGGTTGGGTATTGGGGTAATTCGAGGTGACAGTACAAGCCTCCTTTCCTCGTTGTTGCAATTGATAGGGGATTAACGGAGAACTCTTCGAGAGGTTGCGTCCACGGGGAAACCCTTAATTGTCGTAGTGATAACCGGCTTGGAGAAGCTACGGTAGTGACATACGTGGCACGAAGTCTACCTAGAGTAGAATGTGTTATGTACCCGGCTCAGCCCACTTATGCATTTGACTAGTGAATAGAGGATACGATAGTTCATATCAGTGGTAGTGATTTCAGAACCCTTGAGAACGCCGTACTACTCATGCGTCATCCTTACTTAGTGTCTTTTATTTCCTGTTTTTATCTCTTTGTTAGTAGTTTAGATAAACACCCTTTTTATCTAGTTTCCCTAGCAACCGATAGAGTAGATTGTTTTCAAAATTCAGTTTGCGTGCACATGTAGCTGCCTTAAGTGATAGCGTAGTTGCGGGGTTTGTGGTGCCTTCGTATCAGCTCTCTGTGGGTTCGACAGTTATCACAAATGTGCTACAACAGACATGTGCTGTTGCAGGTCATTAAGAATTTTCGTGCGCCATTGCCGGGGAGAATAGCACTTGGTCATTATGTACCCGCTCGCACATAGTTTATTTTGTTTGTTGATATTTATCATACTGTTTTTCCCTTAACCCAAAAATACAAAAATACAAAAAAATGTCTTGCTTTGGGATGTCAACAAGAGATATAGAGGCTGCAATGGAACGATGCTATGAAATAAGGACGATACATGAAGAATACCGGCGTACCAACAAAGGTATTGAGATGTGTGAGAAATTTAGAGGTTGCATACTGTCGTGGTTTTGTCACGGCAGATGTCCTTAGTGTCAGGACTTAGTCGCGAGGCCAGCGCATCTATGCGGTAGCTTGAGAGCGGTTAATCGGGACGAGAGGCGCAACACGCAAGACAAGAATTTAGACAGCTTCGGGCCCCGGGAAACATCATCCGGTAATAGCCCTACATGCTGTTTGTGGCTAGGTCTCATTATGATCATGAGAGAGTCACCGGTTCGGCCAGCTCTTTGTGTCTAGCCCTAGAGATTATTTCTTGTTGCTTGTCCCTCTTTGGGGTGCCCTGCCCCTCCTTATATAAGTTAGAGGGGCGGGTTACATGCGGAGTCCTAGTAGGACTAGGACTAGTCTATCTTTTCTTACAAGTTGAATACAAGTCCGGGTCTTGCTTCCTCGTAAAGGAAATATTCGTCATCCCTTTCTCCTTAAGCCAGCCTACCAGAGTATAAGCCAGCCTACTGGGCCTTGGGTCTTGTCGTCCGTCTGATCCGCCCGCCGGGTCTCCAGTGAGTCACAATGTCCAGGCGGGTTACCTGTGAATCGCCATGTTCGGGCGGATCACCAGTGAGTCGCCAAGCTCCAGCCAGGTCTCTGGTGAGTCGCCAAGTCTGGCCGGGTCATACCGTGGGGTATATCCCCGACACATACAGTGCCAATCTCTTCGCCACATGAGCTTTTACTACTGTAATCACCCACACCCGGTTGTGAGATCATACAACCGTGGTGACTTCCCTCCTGAAGATATTGAAGTCATTGAGGAGATGATATTAATGCATAGATCTTTTGAGATTTTAATGCGGGTCAATAGGTTATCCGAAGAATATGCACCGGATGCTGAGCATGAAGACTTGTCAGAGAAAATTTATGACTTCTGCATAGATAATATTTTTTATGAAAGTCCTTTGTACAAGGACTATCATAAGCAGATGGATGCCATATCCCAAGCCAATATTTTTGCAGGAACCTAACCTTATGCAGGAACATGAAGAAAAATTCATCGAGGCACAAGAAGAAGAGAACTTTAAAAATGATGATCCAGAGGAACACAAAGATGAAGGATGGAATGGCTATTGTCCGAAAACTCCCATTCATGGTAATAGTTTTGACATAATTAATGTGCAACTTGATGAAAATGATGATGGCTATGATTTACCTGGAGCTCCACATCTTCTTG
The DNA here is from genome assembly GCF_002575655.3 of Aegilops tauschii subsp. strangulata. Lineage (NCBI taxonomy): Eukaryota > Viridiplantae > Streptophyta > Magnoliopsida > Poales > Poaceae > Aegilops > Aegilops tauschii. Next base: position 221,804,753 of record NC_053041.3, read on the forward strand.
ACCATAATGTTATTGTGAAATTGCAGCCACTAACTCTTCAGGCATCTCTACTTAGCTCGGTGCATCGCTACTCGCCAAAGAGCGAGCACAAATTTACATACATGATGTCGATGCACCATAAGCGAATGCGCTTCCGATCGATCTCTTCTATGAGGTGCTCCAAACCCCGGTCGGAAGTAGACATCCAACTCGGGGTTGATATCCCTTGGGATTCGCGTGGTTAACCTTACAGAGCACCAAAGCCTAGCTATATCACTACTAGGGAAAAGCCTAGCAGTAGCGCGGGTTAAATGCCTAGCAGTAGCGTGGGTGGCCGCGCTACTAATACGGCGCCACAACTAACTCTTATCAGTAGCGCGGTTCGACCCGCGCTACTGCTATCGTGGGATAGCAGCAACGTTGGTCTCCAACGAGCGCTGCTGCTAATAGCTGTAGCGCCCGCAAACAAAGAGCGCTACTTATAAGAGCTCGCTGCTGCTAAAGCCATACCCCGCGCTACTGTTATTAGTTTCTGATTTTTTTCTGCTCCATATTTTCTGCTGCTGAATTTTGTTTAGACCTTTATACAATAATCTCTAGCATATCATACACATAAAAATGTAATCATAGCATATACATAGAAATAGTCTCATCAAATCATGTCATCATCATAATCATCATCCAACACAAAGTGGTCTCTCGTCATCATCTCGAAAATAGCGATACAAGTCTCGAATACTTGCAACTACATCATCATCCATCTAAATAATGATATACGCGAGAAGAGCTATCACTATGAGTGAGAGCTGAACTATGCAGTACATGAGGCAGCGGTTACGAGTCCTCTCTCGCGCTAGCGTGAACCTCAAGTAACTAGCTTCTGCTTCTTGTCTGCTTTTGAAGCCTTTATGGCTGGCGCCCGAGAACCCATCCACTTGCGCCTGACACTCAGGCCACTCGTCGTACACTCCCGTAACCTTCCCTTTCTACGCAACATAGCACTGCTTCTTCACCATCAAGAATCTACGTACATGCTAGAGATGCATCTTCATCAAGAGAATGTATGATTATATGCAACAAAATATCCAAGAGCAACACGAAAAAGAAAGGGTTAGCAACTAGATGCAACATATAGTATGCAAACTAATTAACTAGAGGTACGTAGGTCATCGTACCCAAACTAACAAAGTAGCGTTACGCAAGTTTGGCAGGGACCGTGGACATCACAAAGTTTCATCGCTATAGAAAGTATACAAGTTCAACCGACACATATCATCATCATCGGCATCGTAAATCCCTAGAAGTTCCATCCTTCCATATCATCAAGGATGGACCCTAGCTTCTTGAACGGCGTGAGGTCATGACGTTGCATGTCTATGCGAGTTCGGACGTTAGCTCGCGATATAGGGCCGTGGTGGAACATCCCCTTCTCATCGACGACTTCTTTCATGATGATCATCGCAAGGTCCCTTTGGATGCGAAAGAAGTCATCTCTAAGTTTATAATCCGATTCTCCATGAGATTATACCCACTTACGGATATGATCATCATTTCTGCTTGTCATGCGAAGCTTTTGGTGATCCGTGTTGAACTCAGTCATGAGATGGAGGAGGTAGAATCCATCTTTCTTGCTTGGTTTTGGGACATGGATACAACAGAAGTTAGTTTTATGCAAGAAACCCAACTTCTTGTTCCTTTGTTTCCTGATCTGCAGGTGGCCACCCCTAATGCTGAAGCCTTGAGAGCATCATCTAGAATATTCATTATGTGGATGTAGTCCTTCTTCTCGTAGTTTCTGGTAGGGTCGAAATACATGGCGTAGGAGACTCGCGGGTAAAGAACGATAAGGACGGCGCGCCCGTTGCTGCGGGGTAAAAGACACCTCAAATTATTCTCCGTATGAGCGAGAAGGAATGATTGAAATGTACGAAAGGGTTGTCCGGAATTGACTTACTTTCGATGATAAGGCATGAGGACAATTTCCTGGTCCTTATTCTGTACCATGAAGTTTTGGAGGTACTCCCTAGCAGTTTCACGCTCAAAGTTACCGTGACTCAAGAAGGACTCGTGCATGTAGTACGGATTCACCACACAGATTTGCAAGACTTCTTATCTCTTCATGACGGAGCTCATATGTAGCGCAAAAAGGCGGACGATTGTACAATCGAGCCGCCTTGTCAGAAACATCTCGAAGATATGGTCAAACCACAGGAAGAAAACCTCCGCGAGCCGTGTGTCGACGTAGCACTTCCCCTCAGGCACATGAGCCACGTATGTCGGATATCCTGGATCCTTCGAGGTTAGTAGGCTTTTCTCAGTCGATAGCACATGGTCGTGCAGTCTCCTGAGATCCCCTGATAGTGCCTCCAGCGGTTTCGGCGGTAGCATCGACTCGCCCGTGACATGGAACATGGCCGCACCTTTGATGGGTACACGCTCTTCAAAATCCACCGTCTGGATGATATTTGCTCTGGCTTGTTTGTAGGCAGCTGAGCCTATCTTCCCCAGTCTCTTCCTCTCCTTTTTCTTGGGCACACCTTCCAGACCCTTCCTTAACCCCTGCCCCAGTGTTGCCGAGCTAAGCACTGTACGACCATCGGCTAGTTGAGCCTGTGTTGAGGCGGCATCTTCAGGCGTGTCCTGTGAGGATTTCATGAAGAGAGACTTCTTGCAATCCTTGCTAGGACGTTCTTGCCCGGGCAGATCATCCATATCCTCATCAGCATGCTGATAGCCCGATTCGTCATATGGCTGACTCATCATATCTAAGTCACGGTCATAGGCGCCTGTATTGAGGAAACACATTGGGTCCTCCGTCTCCTCCATCTCATCATCCATTCTCTGTTCTACGGGACCGATTACATCAACCACTATTTGTCGGTGTTCTGGGAAAGGGGGTCCCCAGACTTGCCTGCCTGCGGCCCACGGCGTGGCTAAGTCAGCGGGTCGTACGGCCCATCTTCATCAACAAGGCATCCAAGACCCTCGCGAGGGGCCAAGCCTCGCGAGGCGGACGACGCAAGACCTCCTCAGGAGCGGCCCCTCTAGGAGGGCTCACGAGGAGCGGAGATATCAAGGCGGGGGAAACCTCATGAGGCTCTCGTGACGTGAGCCATGACGATCGGCACCAGGCGGGTGCCAGCGCGTGCAACGTCCTTGTTTCCTCTTTGGTGCTAAGGAGGCAAACACGGGCGAGGAGTACCGAGGCATTGGGAAAAGGTTGCCATATCGGTGCAATGAGACCAAGACCAGAAGGACGGCAGGACGGAGGGCATCGTGGAGCCCAAGACGGCGTCACCACCAGAGCCTTTCACAGGCGAAGACCACTTTTGTCAGGATAGCTTGTACTAGTTGTCCCCCTTCAAATTTGCCCGCCGTTGTTGGCTCCCTTCCGGCTCAATATTTGGGGAGAGGACCAGGGCCTATATAAGTAGAACTAGCCACCACAGTAGGGGCATCTGAGATTGATCTTAGCTTGATCTGATTTGATCGAGAGCCTACTCTAGCCACAAGAACACCTCAACCTCAGGAGGCTGTTCTTCCCCTTGTACTGTTCATCATCGGCCCAAGAGGCAATCCACCACCACCACACTGGAGTAGGGTATTACACCACAATGGTGGCCCGAACCAGTATAAATCTCGTGTCTTTCTGTGTTGTGAGTTCGTCGAGTTCGTCCGCGAGATCTTAGTGAGCTAGGGCGTGGATCGGTAGGAGGGAATGACTTCGCGCGCACCCCAGAGTTCGAACCTTAAGGGTTTTGTCGGAACCCCACATCCAACATTTGGCGCGCCAGGTAGGGGTGCGCCGGAGCTTCTTCTCCGCCAATCGACCTGCCGACGCTCCGCGGCCACGATGTCCGGCGACCCAAGGGCTGACTCCGACCGCTGGGCAGCCTGGCTGGCCCGGGCGGCGCCACCTGCCCACGAAGCCCTCGACCCCGTGCTCCAGGCGGCGCGAGCGCCGTCCAACGCTACGGGGCGCGGGCGGCGCGGCCAAGCGTCGTCCACCCTCATCCCGTGGCAAGAGCGAGCCGCTGCAAGGGCGGCAAGCCACGCCGCAGCAACGGCTCCGCATTCACGGCGGGAACAGGCAAACATGCGAGCGGCGCTCACGGTGGCGCGAGAGCTGCTGCGGTGCCGGCTGATGGAGAGCGACCGGGATGCACTGCTGGAACGCATTGCCGAGCTGCTGGATGCAGCGGCGTCAGGAGCGCCGCTCTTCTGTCATCAGCTTCCTCCTCAAGCCACTACAGGGTCTCACGGCGGGCCCCGCCACAACCATGCACCATCAGGTGTGCCAGGGGGCTTCGTCAACACCGGCACGGCCGGCGGCGCCGGGGGCTCTGCCGCCCCCATGCCGCCCGCGACAAGCATGAGCACAAGCGTCGCCTCCCATGGCCCAAGTGGGATGCCGCGCTATCATCCTCAAGACGCCACGCTGGGCCGGGCAACATGGAGTGTGGGGCACTACGGCGAGGTGTTCGGGGTGACGGACCCGGAAGCCTACGTGCCCCGCATGATGGACCAGGATTACACACGGGAGGACGATCCTGGCTCGTTCGTCGGAGAAGGTTGGGAAGAAGAGGCGCTGGGAGTTGAGGCCTTCCAGGAGCCGCCGGGGAACCACCCCGACCGCGTGTGCAACGACAACTACAGGGTACCCCTAATCCCTCAGGAGCAAGCTTACGCTAACCATGAGTCGCAGGAGGAACAAATCACCACAATGGCTGGCGGCCCCAGCTCGGCGGCCTCCCTGCCAGTAGGGGGATCGCCTTGGGGGCTGCAGGAGAGGGGTCGGGAGCCAGGCCCCTCCCCACGGCGCGCGAAGCTAGGGGACACCCGGAGGTAGGCCCTCTGCCGGGGAGGTGCCGGCGAGCCTTCCCCCGGTAGAGGACCCGTGGTCGCCGAGGGCACCGCTGGCGTCCCCTTTTCCCCCTTTGTGTTGTCCTGGTAGCCGGTCGGCTCAAAGGTGGTCGAGGGTGGCGCAAGGTGGGGCCCTCGTCTGGCGATATGAAGCAAGGCCGGTACCTGTGAAGAAGGCCCAGTGCCTGTGAAGCTCGCCGCCCGTGACACTCTCACGCAATAATGAGTTGGGGCTGTACACACCCCGGAGTCTCAGGGGTGCCGACCTCAGGCCCTGGGGCTCCCTCCCACGCCTAGTGGAAGCACTTATCTCCGCGCTGGTGAGAAGACTTGAAGACCAGAAGACTAGACTAGGTGCCGGACGCGGCCATTTGCTTTGGATCTCTCTTTCTGTAGCTTTGCTTTCTAGATCTGGATTTAAGTTGAAGTCGAGTTTTTGTCGATGAGCGCAGGGGGGTGCCTCTTCTCGTTCGAGCAGTTTCTTGCTTTCTGGATTTCGTTTTGTTTGGGACTCATGTCCGTAGCCTTCCCCTCACGAGCCCCTCGCGAGCGGGACTGCGCGAAGCACGCGCGTGCCGAGCGCGCGCTAACGCTGCAACTGGCGCTTGCCTCTTGCGGGGCCCTTTCTGACAGGCCGACAAGCTCCGCAGGATTCTTAGAAACTTGTAGCCTCGTGACCCAGCCCGAGGCTGGCGCTGACTAAGGTAAACCACAACGGGAAACTCGCCTCTGGACTCATGAGTCCACAAGGGCACAAATTCAATACCGCATAGGAAAGTAAAGGCTGCAACTTGCTTACATGAGGGGCTCCCCCTCTCAAAATGCTCTTACAAGTTTTCCAAGGGCCACGCCCGAGTTTTTTCATACAGGGTAAAACGACAGGGGAACATGGGATCAACCAGATATGTCACTCGCTACATCGCCCTCGGATGCGTCACTCGCGTCGTCGTCATCTTCGTCAGCACCGTCGTTGCCTTCGACGACGCCTCCATCGCCGTCGTCAACCACATCACCTTCGTCTGCGGTGACCACCACCGCGTCGTCGTCAGAGGCAAAGGCTCTGACCAGTGCTTCCACGTTGTCCTCCACCCACCGCGCCAGATCACCCTGGATGGCCTGCGGTACATGGGCAATGGCGGCGTCGAAGTCGAAGTCGGGGAAGGTGTTTCTAAGGTGGCTGAAGACACGAGAGAACGCGCACCCGAGCAGGCCCCGACTTCTCTCCTCCACGAGCTGGCGAGCCCTGTCAGACCGGGTTTCCAGGCGCGTCACCACGTCGGTGAAGAAGGTCACGTGGCTGGCATAGTCATTCGAGTGGGGGGCAGGTGCGTTCTCGTTGTAGATGTAGCCCAGGGCGGTGTTGGCCCTGTTCCGGAGATCCTGAAGCATAGGGGCATGCTCGCGCTCCAGCATCCGACGTTGGAGCACTTCCTCCCTATTTTGCCGTGCGACGGCATCGGTGTCATCGACACGCTCCCGAAGAGAAAGCAGCTCAGCGCGGGCGGAGGCCAAGTCGGCCTGCGCCGTGACCACGGCGGCAGCTATGGCCTACGCACGTCTCTCAGCCTCGTCCAACCTGGGCCTGAGGGCAGCAGCCCTGCCCGCACCCTCCGTACCTGCGAGCTTCAACTTCAAGTCATACCTTCCCTCCAGGTCTGCGCCAACCTCGGCCACCTGGCGGTCCACCTCCTCCTGGACCCTGGCCTCGCGAACCCCGACGGCATCTTCTCCTTGGGTAACTTGATGCTCCCTTGTCACCAATTGCTCAAGCTCGAGGCCGCGTTCCACGGCCTCCAGCGCCAACGCCTCCTCGCGCTTCCGGACCTCTTCCTCCTCGGCGGGCGTCCCCCTCAGTGACGCAAGGGCAGCTCTGCGCGCCTCCACCTGCTACTCTAGGGACGCGCTCTAGGCGTGGAGCTCCCACGCGTGCTTCTCCGCGGCCTCGTGACGGCGGTCGGCCTCACGAGCCTCCTCCAAGGCTCGGGAGCAAGCCTCGCAGGAAACCTTGAGGGACGCCTCAGCCTTCACATTGACAAGATCACGCTGGTAGCGGCCAAGGTTAATAACCACCCTCAGCTTGCGACGTTCCTCCGCCAACCAGAGACCTTCAGCCTCAAGGTGCGAGTCGACACCTGCGAGCTCTTCACCAAGCCGGCTCATCGCGCCCATCGCCTCCTGGAAAAGCTCATGACGAACGACGCTCCGCCCATGCTCGAACTCGAACGCACGGCCCACCTCGTCACTCGCCTCGGGGGCTGCGGGTGGGGTATCGAGCGGTGCACCACCTCTCGGCAGGGGGCTGGGGGCTGGCGCTGCACCTGACGTCAACCAGTCCTCGCGAGGAGCCCAAGCCAATCGAGGCTTGCTGCTTAAAGAGGAACCGAAGATCGAAGCCAACCAGCTACTGTCCATGACCAAAGGAGGGGTCTTGGGCACGCTCGCCAAGCTCCACCCCAGACCGTGGGGGGGGCACAAAGCCGCGGGTTCAGCGCGCCATGAAGGCAAGAGTGCTCCTTCAACTGACCCTGCTCCAGGGGCAGCAAGCGGACTCGGAGCGCTGAAGGCCGACGGGGGAGTCGAGGAAGGAGGAGGTTGTTTCTCAGAAGGCGCAGCCACCTCGACGGAAGGAGCCCTGAAAAACTAACGTCAGTAAATGGAAGCAGCACCCGAGGAGTCACAGCGATACGATACTTACACGTCGACGGCGATGTACTTCCTCCGCTTCAGCGGCCGGAAGATGTTGTTGCCGCTTGAGGATCCTTTCCTCTTGCGAAGCTCCTCGAAGTCCACACAGAGCCGACCGAAGCGCTGGACGTGGCGGCTTGCGCGGGGCGAGGCCGCGGAGGAGCTCGGAGGGCCTACTTCATGGGTGCTCGACTGCGGTGAACAGTCGGGCGCCGCCTCACCACAACCTCCCGAGGCTCCCGGAGCCTTGGCCTCGGGAACCGCATGCCGCACCTCCGCAGCGTCCAACATCTCGGGAGAGGGGACGCAAGCTCCCGAGGACGACGCCCCAGGATCACTACACGACATGTGCCCCTCGGCACTTGAGCCACCAGCCTCCGCCGGGGCTCGCCCTCCTGCACCCTCACCTGGGGCGAGCTCGGCACCGGCAGCGAGGAAGGGAACCACGCCGACGGGGTTCTCGTGGGGCCTCACCAGGCCGATCGGCCGCAGCCCCCACTCATCAAAGGAGGGCATGCTCTCGGCAAATTCATCCTTGTTATTGCAACGGTACATCAGGCAGTTCTTCCCAGGCAACTCATCCGGCAAAGGGACACCCGTCAGGACCTTGAGCACTGTTTGCCGCATCTCGAGAGGGAGCCCAGACTCTTGAAACCTCATATGGTCCTGACTGCTGAGTAGGGTCCACATCGGGCGAGAATGGCGCTGAAGCGGGGCTACCCGGCGCTTGACGAATTCCTTCACCACCATGGGCGCGGTCATGCCGCGGTCCTTCAACCTCCTCAACCTGAACCAGACGGGAGCAAGACGGGGGCTCGTGAGCTTCTCGTGGCCCCAACTGGAGTTGGGAACAGCGGGCCCTGGCGGAGCATGAAGCAGAGGGCTGAGCACGCCGGCATCGACGAACACCCACCGTGTCCGAAACTCGCTCGCGGACGGAGGAAGCACGAGGTCGATCCCCGCGCCCGCCGTCGCGGCCACGGCCTGGAAGCTCACGCACCCCGAGCATTGCTGGGGGACGATCAGATGCAGTGAGAAGAAATGACGAAGGAGGGCCACCGAAGGAGCGATACCCACCATGGCTTCGCACACGAAGGCGAAGACAACAAGAAGAGTCACCGATTGAGGGTCAAGATGCAGCATGTGGATCTAATAATGCTCGAGCACCGCTTTGAAGAAGGCGGAGAAGGGAGGAATCAGGCCAGCCCAGAGGGCATCTATGAAGATTGGGACTTCAGTGGCTGCCCGAGCCATGCGAGTGCGAGATGCAGGCCAAGCCACCGTCTCTCCCCACTCGTTGAAGCTAGAAGCAAGCATCGGACGCACCTTGTCCATGGCCTCGTCGTTGAGCACTCGGCATCGACCTAGCGCCGGCTCGACGGCCTGAGGAGCGCTTAGCGGAGACAAGGGCTTCTTTCCCTTATCTGCTTGTTTTGGCGCCATGGCAACGAAGCGGGCAGAGGGCAGGTCAGATTGGAGAAGAGAAACAGAGTCTTGAGGAAGCAGGGAGATTGGGGAAGCGAGGCGCAGACGATGGAGGAATAACTATGTGAGCTGCGGGGGCCGCATAGCCAGGCGGATTCAGAGGCAGCGTGGGGAAGCGGAGACGCCCACGTCCAATCAACCGCCACGCGTCAACCGAGGCCGCAGGCTTTTAGGGCCCGCGGCGCTCCGTACTTGACCCTTCGCTTCGCCGCGAAGCCAAGCCCAAGCGCACCTTGGGCCCGGAGGCTACTGTCGGCGTTCTGGGAACGGGGGTCCCCAGACTTGCCTGCCTGCGGCCCACGGCATGGCTAAGTCAGCGGGCCGTATGACCCATCTTCATCAACAAGGCATCCAAGACCCTCGCGAGGCGGACGACGCAAGACCTTCTCAGGAGCGGCCCCTCTAGGCGGGCTCACGAGGAGCGGAGATATCAAGGCGGGGCAAACCTCACGAGGCTCTCGTGACGTGAGCCATGACGATCGGCACCAGGCGGGCGCCAGCGCGCGCAGCGTCCTTGTTTCCTCTTTGGTGCTAAGGAGGCAAGCGCAGGCGAGGAGTACCGAGGCATCGGGCAAAGGTTGCCATATCAGTGCAACGAGACCAAGACCAAAAGGACGGCAGGACGGAGGTCATGGTGGAGCCCAAGACGGCGTCACCACCAGATCCTTTCACAGGCGAAGACCACTTTTGTCAGGATAGGTTGTACTAGCTGTCCCCCTTCAAATTTTCCCGCCGTTGTTGGCTCCCTTCCCGCTCAATATTTGGGGAGAGGACCAGGGCCTATATAAGTAGAACTAGCCACCACAGTAGGGGCATCTGAGATTGATCTCAGCTTGATCTGATCTGATCGAGAGCCTACCCTAGCCAGAAGAACACCTCAATCTCAGGAGGCTGTTCTCCCCCTTGTACTGTTCATCATCGGCCCAAGAGGCAATCCACCACCACCACACTGGAGTAGGGTATTACACCACAACGGTGGCCCGAACAAGTATAAATCTCGTGTCTTTTTGTGTTGCGAGTTCGTCGAGTTCGTCCGCGAGATCTCAGTGAGCTAGGGCGTGGATCGATAGGAGGGAAAGACTTTGCACGCACCCCAGCGTTCAAACCTTAAGGGTTTTGCCGGAACCCCACATCCAACACTATTGGACCCCCTTCATGACGTCGTCCGGCGCTCTCACCCGGCACTACAGGAGCTGGTAATTGCGTAGGCGGGGTGGTGGTCTCCATACATGCTTGTTGATGTGTGGTTATTGGTGTGCTCTCGGCCAGCTCCAGACGAAGAAGATTCTTCGGTCATAGCAGCACCCAACCCTTGCAGCTTCCAATATACAGCGGGGTCTCATCGTCCTCTCCCCCTAGCCATACTGGAGGAGGAAAATCCGCGTGCCCCGATGTCACACTTGACAAGGTAACCCTGAAGTGCCCAGCGGGCATCGGCTGGCTGTGGAACGTGAGTTCCGAGGGCTTCGTTATCACCCCCTTTCCCACGTCCACCTTCTGGCCTTTGATCAAGTAGAGGACGGTGCACGGGGTTTCGTCGGCCTGCAAACACATGTCTACGGCGTAAAACATCTGAAAGGCAACGAAAATGGAATTTTCTAGATACATATATGTTGGTGCGACATGTAATTATTGTGAGGGCGTCAAGCTAAGCCAAAGATGAAGGCCCGCCTAGCGCGCCAGAGACTGACGACGGGCTGCTATGAGCGGGTGCGGGTGCGAGAGCAGGCCCGGTTGCGTGAGCAGGTGATGGTGCGGTGGTGTTGTTCACGGAGTTGCTCGCGACGAAACTGGGCATGGGGAAATCATGTACCATCTTGTCTGGATTTTCCTTCGTCTAGCTGATGATTGCCGGGACCACGTTAGTAGTGAAATCATTTCTGTAGGCATTTACAGCTGCATTGACTGCCTGCTGTAGCAACTCATTTTTCTCCTTGGCTGTTTTTTCGCGTCCTTAGCTTCTTTTTCTCGAACGCAAGCTTCACCTTCTCGTCGATGTTCACCTTACTAAACTTCTTTTTTTGCTTCTTGGCCTCCGGGCCTCGTTGTAAAATACCTTCCACGTGGCGCCGTCTCCGGGGCTGTGCACATGTCCATATTGTGGCCGCTGGCCCAAAGGGAGTCCCTTAAGTTCGTTCAAGGCCTGGTTGAGAGGGGTATCCCACTTGGGCCTCATCAGAGAAGTAGGGCTTTCGGCTGCAAGCTGGTGTTGCTTCTCCTACAGAAGGAACGTGAACCGTTTACGAATGTGTAGTCGACTTGATCTGGAGCTAAATGTATGGTGGTAAAAGAATAATTACCAGTGTTCTAATCAATCTCCTCGTGATCTGTTCCATGTAAAAAACCTTCTTTTCCTTGTCCCACTTCTAGCGGGCCCTGATGAAGTCACACTCCAAGGGGTTGGTGAACTTCGCGAAGGGGTCTGGGAGACCCGCGGCTTCACGTTCCGCGTCCTCCTTATCCCATATGTGCCTTTTACCGAGGTAGCCACGGCTTCCGAGGCGACGCTTCCCCGTGTTTCTTTGCTGAAGGCTCTTGAATTTCGCAACCTTAGCCTTGGCTGCCTCGGTACCGCAAGTGTCCTTGAACTTTTCGAACTCCTCTTTCAGGGGATTAGCAATAATATGCTCGAACCAATGCAGGAAAGTGGAGTTGTGCTCTCTAGTAACTTCGGTGTCCGTCCTGCATACCCCCCGGTCACGATACTTCTTTGCGATAATTTCTTTGTGCTGTGCCACGAAAGGATCTCCCTCTTCTAGGTGTTGTAGCACTACCAAGTTTGCTCTGTCAAAGTCATTGCGTCGATCTGACTATGCCACGTGCAGTTCCCTGCGACCGTTGGAGTGACCTTCTCCTTCGAACCTCCCATCATGCTTGTTAACGGGCAAACGAACACCAACACCAGGCGGCTAGTCTGCGCCATATAGAAAACTCTCGCAGAAAGAGATGCACTCTTGTGTTAGATAGCCCTAGACGATGCTTCCATCTTGATGGGACATGTTACGAATGAATCCTTTGATGACCCGATTCATCCTCTCAAACGACATCATGTTGTGCAGGAATGACGTCCCCAGGTCTATTATGTCGTCCACAATATGGACACACAGATGCACCATGACGTCAAAGAACGCGGGCGGGAAGTACATCTCAAGCTCATTTAGTATCACAACGATCTCTTCCTGTAGCCTTCGGAGCTGCTTCACACTGATAGACTTTCGACAGATAACGTCGAAAAAGTTGCAGAGACCAATAAGCATGTCACGGACATGCTTGTCCATTATCCCTCTAAGGGCAACTGGTAGTATATGCGTCATCATCACATGACAGTCATGGGACCTCATCCCGCTGAACCTTTTCTTGTTTGTGTCTAGATATCTGCTAATCTTGCCACAGTAACCGGAACTAACTTTGACTCAAGTAAGGAACTTAAAGAATTGATCGATCTCAGTCGGACTTAAGGTGAAGCAAGAAGGGGGGCAATAATCCTCTTCCTTTACTTTTTTGCCCTTCTTCTTCCGTGCCTCTGTCTCCGTCTCTGTCACATCTGACTTTTTACGGGGCGGCATGTGCAGATCTTCCCTGATTTTCAAATCTTGCAAGTCCTTTCTTGCCTTCGGCCCATCCTTGGTCTTATCCGACATGTTCATCAGTGTCGCGAGCAAGCTCTCACGGACATTCTTACAGATATGCATTTGATCAAGGCAATGAGGTGTGTCGAGTTTGTTCCATTACTCCAAGTCCGAGAACACAGACCTCGTCTTCCATACCTTCAACAGCGACTCCGGCGCCTTTTTCATCGTCTTTCCCGCCGCGGGGCACCGTTCCCAGTTTTTCAACAGCTCATCGATTTTGGCGCTGCAACGCTTATGTGGAGGTCCTCGATGCTCAGCGTGACCATTGAATAGATATCCACGGTTTCTCCATGGGTCGTCCTTCTCGAGCCATCTTCGATGCCCCATGTACACGATTTTCCCAGACCCGCCATCTTTCCTTGACGTTAGCTGCTGAGACGTCGTATCATCCATGCACCGCGTGCATCCGCAATATCCATGGCACACCTGGCCTGCGACATATCCGTAACCGAGATAGTCGTGCACCGTCGTGATCAGCGCGTATCTCATGTAGAAATACTAGCCTTTGCTGGCGTCCCATGTCTTGGCCGGTGTTTTCCATAACGTGTCTAACTCCACTTGAAGTAGCCCCGGATACAGATTAATATTATTTTCCGGTTGTTTCGGCCCTTGAATTAGCATGCTCATTGATACGTCTCCAACGTATCTATAATTTTTGATTGTTCCATGCTGTTATATTATCAATCTTGGATGTTTTATAATCATTTTATAGTCATTTTATATCATTTTTTGATACTAACTATTGTCATAGTGCCAAGTGCCAGTTGCTGTTTTCTGCATGTTTTTTTACATCGCAGGAAATGAATATCAGACGGAGTCCAAATGCAATGAAACTTCACAGAGATTTTTTTTGGACCAGAAGGAACATAATGGGCCCTGGCTGCGCCTAGGGGGTGCCCCGAGGAGGGCACAACCCACCAGGGCGCGCCAGGAGGCCCAAGCGCGCCCTGGTGGGTTGTGCCCACCTCGGGTGCCCCCCGGACCACCTCTTTGCTCTATAAATACCCCAATATTCCCAAAACTCTAGGGGAGTCGACGAAATATTCATCCAGCCGCCGCAGAGTCCAGAACCACCAGGTCCAATCTAGACACCATCTCGGATGGGGTTCACCACCTCATTGGTGCCTCTCCGATGATGCATGAGTAGTTCTTTGTAGACCTTCGGGTCTGTAGTTAGTAGCTAGATGGCTTCATCTCCCTCTCTGAATTCTCGATACAATGGTCTCTTAGAGATCCATATGATGTAACTCTTTTGCGGTGTGTTTGTTGGGATCGATGAGCTTTGAGTTTATGATCAGATCTATCTTTTTATATCCATGAAAGTATTTGAGTTTCTTTAATCTCTTTTATGCATGATCTCTTATAGCCTCGTATTTCTTCTCCAATATCTGGGTTTTGTTTGGCCAACTTGATCTATTTATCTTGCAACGGGAAGAGGTGCTTTGTAGTGGGTTCGATCTTACGGTGCTTGATCCCAGTGACAGAAAGGGAACCGACACGTATGTATCGTTGCTACTAAGGATAAAACGATGGGGTCTATCTCTACATAGATAGATCTTGTCTACATCAAGTCATCGTTCTTATTGCATTACTCCGTTTTTCCATGAACTTAATACACTAGATGCATGCTGGATAGAGGTCGATGTGTGGAGTAATAGTAGTTGATGCAGGCAGGAGTTGGTCTACTAATCTTGGATGTGATGCCTATATAATGATCATTGCCTGGATATCATCATGAGTATTTGAAGTTCTATCAATTGCCCAACAGTAATTTGTTCACCCACCGTTTTTCTATTTTTCTCGAGAGAAGCCACTAGTGAAATCTACGGCCCCCGGGTCTCTTTCTCATTTATTTGCCTTTGCGATCTACTTTTTCCTTGCATTTATTTTCAGATCTAATAAACCAAGAATACAAAGATACTTTGCTGCACTTTATTTTATTTGCGATCTATTTATTCAATCTATTACAACTTTCTCCCGTCCACGCACCACTTCTGGCGCCGTTACCCGAAAGGGATTGACAACCCCTTTAACACGTCGGGTTGCAAGTGGTTGTTATTTGTGTGCATGGGTTGTTTATGTTGTGTTTCTTGGTTCTCCTACTGGTTCGATAACCTTGGTTTCATATATGAGGTAAATACCTACCGCCGCTGTGCTGCATCATCCCTTCCTCTTTGGGGAAATACCGACGTATCTTCAAGCGACATCACTCATGTGAATGTACTTCGAATTCATGCACAACCAGGGGGAGGTTGTACATCATACAAACACGGGCCATGTGCTATGGTTGGTGTTATGGTTGCCAAACGGATTCATGCCATTGGTACACGCGCCGAGCACAATGTTCCTTGCATCACATTCGAAATACCGATAGAAGCCGTTCAACGCCCTCCACTGGCTTCCATCCTTGACCTGTCTCAGCTTCGAATCATCTCCATCGTCGGGCTTCTTCCTCTCCGCGAGCCAGCGCATGAGCTTTGCTTCCTTGGGATCTACGAAATACTGCTGGAGACGGGGAGTGATCGGTAAGTACCATAAAACTTTCTAGGGAGATTTCTTCCCGGCCTTCTTGTATCGAGAAGCATTGCACACCGGACAGCTTGTTTTTTCCGCGTGCTCCTTCCGATAAATTATGCAATCGTTGATGCATGCATGGTATCTAATGTGCGGCAGATCAAGAGGGCACACGATCTTCTTGGCCTCATCCACACTAGTCGGACATAGATTCCCCGCGGGAAGAACATCCTTTAGGTACTTAAGATGCTCATCGAGGCTAGGGTTAGTGCATTTGTTTTTAGCCTTCGTCTTCAGGAGTTGGAGTGTGAAACTCAAGTGAGTCACCTCAGGATTGCAACCATCATACAATGGAGTGTTCGAGTCTACAACCAGTTGCTACAGCTTAGCCTCCTCTCTAGAAGCAGCTCTCTCAGTACTCGTCTCCTTGTGAAGTAGTGCTTGAACATGAGGGTCCCGCACGATTGTACTTAGTACCGACGAACTCCGCGGCGTGGAGTCCATGTTCTCTCTGCCGCCATGTCCGACCCCTTCTCTGCCGCCATGTCCAGCCCATTCTCCTCCGCTATGTCTGGCCCCTTCTCTGCCACCATGTCCGGCCTCTTCCCCGCCGCCATTATCGATCATCTCTTTGTCTTGCCCCGTGTCGTCATTGCATGCCCCATCGGTGTCCTCAACATCATCATCCTCATCTTCAATTATCCACCGAGTATAGCCATCCATGAAACCAGTCATGAGCAGTTGCGCTTCGACATGACCATCGTCATAGGGGTCGAGCTAAACTATTCCTTTGCATCTTCGACACGGACATAAAACCTCTGTCAGGTTATTTTCTTTCATGTCCTTCACCGCCGACCGCAACCACCTGTCCACCATCGTTCCACCGACCATCATGAATGCCTGCACCGTAATAATAAACAAATTCATTATAAAAATGCGTGCATACATCAAAGTCATACAAAATTCGGCATGACCTACCCTAAAAATAGGAAATATAGAACTAGAGTTTGCCCAGAATTTGCCGAAACAGAAATAAATCAACATTTCGGCAAAACATAGGCAACTCACCAGCACAATTCGGCGTCAACTCATGCCACACACACAATTTCCATCATATCACCCGATTATGTTATATCGCACACACATAGACATATTTCCATTCTTGCAAAAGCATAAATTTTTAATCACCTATCTCGAGATCGAGCACACGGTGGAGATGATGATGTAGTAGGGAGATCAAAAGTGGACAAAGCTCTTCTTGACAAGGCTAGATCTAGTTATGGGGTACATAGGTCACTTCACTAAATGCTACATCTACCTAGCTAGCTAATTTGGGAGGAGACGACTTCAACTAGTGGAGGGGGAAGGAAAAAGAGAAAGGAGATGCATTAATGGAGGTGGTGTAAGTTAGCTACGAGTAATAAAGAGAGAGAAAGGTAGGTAGAAGAAGGAGAGTAATGGGGGGGAAGTAGTGAGGAAGAAGCAAAGTGAGGGAGAGAGGAGGTGGGAGGTAGGGGAAAGTGAGGAAGAGAGGATGGGGGAGGGGGAGGGGGAGGTAAAAGGTGGTATATGCTGCGGCTTAGCAGTAGCGCTGGTCGTAAACCGCGCTACTGCTAATAACATAGCAGCAGCGCGCTTACGACACACGTGCTACTGCTAAGGGGGCGCCATGTGGCCAGTTTCAAAATTAGCAGTAGCGCCACCCAAAAAAAGCGCGCTACTACTATTACTTTATCAGTAGCGCGGTTAGCCAAAGTGCGCTACTGCTATACCTAGGGTGGCGGGAACTATCGGTCGATTTTAGTAGTAGCGTTGTTCCACCGAGCCGCGCTACTGCTAAGTGAGTAACATCAGCGCTTGTTTTGTTCCCGTGCTACTACTAATTAAAAGTAGCACCTACCCCTGTACTGCGCTACTGCTAAGATTCTGTGCATAAGGTTTTCCCTAGTACTGTATGGCTATGAAGGAATCACTGCGAGGGAGGTAACCCGGAAGTCAGTAGGTGTCTTTCTTAGCTATGTGTCCTATGTCTAGATGCATTCAAGTTTTGCATCGCACTTTTATTTTTGCTTTGAGTAGTTGCTATTTGATTTAGTTTCGAAATATTTTCATTGGTAAAAAATTAGCATGGCGGTAGCATGTATTTTTCTGCATACCTCCTCCTATTTTTATTGCAAATATGTTGTGTGCCTAACGAGAGGAGGAAGCATTTTGTGTAGTTCTGCAGCTCGAGGAGAAAAGACGACATAGCATACGACTACGACAACCAAGGTCGTACGTGCGCTCGTATGAGCTCATGGCCGCGATCAACAGAGACTCCGGAGTAAACGACAGCAAATCGTATGAGCAAGCACGCTCGTACGTGTGGTCGTATAAACTGGCGGACACAAAGGTGAACTTCATAGAGCAGAAGACGACATACCGTGCAAGCGCTCTTGCTCGTACTTACGCTCATATGCCATGTCCACCCCGAGGAAGAAATTTCCAAAGTAAAATACAATGTTCATACGCGGGCTCGTACCAAAGGGTGATGATTTTTCTAGACAAGAAGACACCATGGAAGCTTCGGGAGGAGGCTAGAAGGCGTATGAGGGAGCGACAAGGCAGGGGGTGCACCATGGTGCCTTGTGGCCCCTTGTTGCTCCATTTGATATAATTCCAATGCTATAAATTTCCACATATACACAAACCCCCACGGGAGGTGCCCAAACAATTTTATCGCCGCCGCAAGCCTCTGTTCTTCTGGGATCCCATCTGGAGGCTTTTCCGATACTCTGCTGGAGGGGGAATCAATCATGGAGGCCATCTTCATCAACCTTGCTGCCTCCTGGATGATGTGTTAGTAGTTCCCACAGGACCTATGGGTCCATAGCAGTAGCTAGATGTCTCTCTCTCTCTCTCTTCCTCTCTCTTGATCTTCAATACAATGATCTCATCTGAGATCAATCTGACGTAAACCTTTGCGGTGTGTTTTTTTGGATCCGATGAATTACGGGTTTCTGATCAGATTATTTATTGAAAATAATTTAGTCTTTTCCGAGATTTATTATGTGTGATTTTATAGCCTTATATTTCTCCCCAATCCATCCATCTTCTTTGGCCAAGTAGATTGATTTATCTTTAGTGGGAGAGGTGCTTGGTAGTAGGTTCAATCTTGTGGTGTCCTTACTCTATCACAAGAGGAGTTGCAAGGCACATATTTGTATTGTTGCCACTAAGGGTCAAACAACGAGGTTCGAACATATTGTTTGGTCTTACTTTGTCTACATTATTGCATCATGCTCCAAGCATTACTCTGTTTGCTATGAACTTAATACCTTAAGATGCATGCTGGATAACAGTACATGCAGATGGATATTGGTCTACTTGTCTCGGATACAATGCCTATATATTGATCACGCCATGAATATCATCATAACTTTGTGCTTTTCTATCAATTTCCCCGACAGTAATTTGTTTACCCACTGTTGTAATGTTCATGAGAGAGATGCCTCTTGTGAACGCTATGCCCCCCGGGTCCATTCACTTTATATTTACTAAAACCCTAAAAATACTTGATGCAATTTATTTACTTTTATTTTCCTTTCACTACAAAAAAAAAGACACATCCGTGACATTTTGGGCCGAACGAATTTTTTCTGTCATGCTTATGACACTTCTATGACAATAATTGTGACAAAACCCGGTATCATCATAGATGTGGTGGGGTCCTACTTCTATGTCAAAAAATCATGACAGAAAATGGGTTTTTCGTCCTGGGCGGGCCGGAGACACAGCTGCATGACATTCTTTGGGCCGTCCATGACGGAGGAAACCCTGGTAGAAGCGAGGGCGAGGAAAATATCGGGGGAGTTCCCGGTTACGGTGGGTGGTCGGGGCTGAGCGATGCGTGTTTCTCTCATACGTATGTACGCGAGTGTGTGCGAGGCGTTGTGCTCTAACTGAACCCGAGCGAGGCGTTCGGCTCTAAGTGAACTCGAGCGATTGCACTAGCTACGTTACTGAACCCCGATCGATCCCTTGTTGTTAACTAAACCCGAGTGATTCCTTCGCTACTGCTTCTAACTGAAGCCGATCAATGCTGCCTTTGGATGAACAGTGAGTGTTGTTGGGGGGTTTGGATGAACAGTTCCCGGTGGGGGGTTGGATGAACAGGACCCCGTGGTAGTAGAGGTCGTTGCCGCTGGATGAACAGGACCCCGATCGATCGAGCCGGTGGATGAATAGGACCCCGTGGAGGGCTGGATGAACAGGACCCCGTGGAGGGCTGGTTGAAAAGTAGCCGGTGGAGGGCTGGTGGAACAGTAGCCGGTGGAGGGCTAGATGAACAGTAGCCCGTGGAGGGGTGGTTGAACAGGACCCCGTGGAGAGAGCTGGATGAATAGTAGCCGGTGGAGGAGCGGTGGAGGCTGGATGAATAGGAGCCCATGGATGAACAGTCACAGGTGGAGGCTGGAGGAGGTCGACGGTGGATGAACAGGAGCCCGTGGAGGCAGTCGATGGTGGATTAACAGTAGCCCGTGGAGCCAGTCGATGGTGGATGAACAGTAGCCCGTGGAGGCAGTTGACGGTGGAGATGAGCAGTATCCCGTGGAGTCCCGTTTTGCGGTACGCCACACCCCCGATGAACAGGACCCCCATTTCGACTGTAGCGCTCCAACACAAGTCTGTTTCCTCCGTTTTGAGGTACGCCACACCCCTCCCGATCAACAGGACCCCGTTTCGACCATAGGAGATCCATTTCCTCCGTTTTGCGGTACGCCAGACTCCTCCCGATGAACAGGATCCCGTTTCCACCGGGGCTGGTCGAACACAAGGCCGTTTCCTCCGTTCTGCGGTATGCCAGGCCTCGTTTCCATCGGTTGTTCCGTCCAAGCCGGTTGGCTCCCGATGAACAGCACGCGTTCCGTTGCCTCCCGATGAACACGACTCATTCCATTGCCTCCCCATGAACACGACGACGACGAAGTTTCTCCATTCCGACCTAGCCATGTACACGAGCCCTGGCCGTATGTATGCGCAAGTAGGCGTTCGAGACCCCGCCCATATATACGTACATGGCCGTATTTACTTTCTTGCAGCCTGGCCGCTGTACGTACGTGTACATGCTACGTGCGTGCCTCTACTACGGCACGTGCCCTTCCTTACTCGGCCACGGTTCATCGCTGCAGCCTGCAGACAGACCGATCTACCAGTATGTACGTACACGTTCGCGACCAGAATGACAACGCTACGTACGCTTCGACCGAGTGGGTCCCGACTGTCAGTCATTTCCTTGCGTGCGAAGATGTAGCTGGTGGGTCCCAGCAGTCAGGAGGGAAACATTTTTTCACGAAATACGGTGGCCGGTCTGATGAGTCCCTGCTGTTAGGTGGAGGAATCATTATTTTCCGCGTAATAAGGAGGCACTTCCTTGCTGCAGCCGTGGACCTAGCTGTCAGCCTCTCAACGTACAATACTCTTCCGATGGAAGTCGTTCGTTGACCACATTGACCACGCCGCGCCGAGAGCACCAAGGCGGTGGACGACGGCGAGGCCTAGGAAGGGAACGACGTGGAGCCGGGGAAGACGCGGCAGTTGATGCCCATGCGGAGAGGAGTACGAGGCTTCACTGGTTCGACTGTGGTGTGAGGCTGCCGTCGCCGCAGGGCCTGGCCAGCGGTGGCAGTAGTAGGGGCTGTGAGTCCTCCGCGGTAGCATAGCCGGCCAGGGGAGGCAGGAGCAGGCGGCACGACCGGCGCTGCTTTGGGAGGCTGGTGCAAGAAGACCAGAGGTTGAAGAAGCACGACAGCTGTTGGATGGACATCGTACGGTCACTGCAGCTAGAATCGTTTATATTGACTAAGTTGAAAATGCCCTTGGTATGCGTCAACTTAGTAGGCCCACAGGTCAGCCTCCGAAACGGTGCGCCCCATATGTCAGGGGGAGGAATCATTTTTTGGGCGGGTGAAGCTAGAATATGCGAGATTGAAGAAGAAGCACGACATCCGTTGGATGGACATCCAACGGCCACTGTTGCTAGAACCGTGTGTTGACTATAAGTTGATAAAGCCTTGCATATGCGTCAACTTATTTTTTTAGGGGACGCGTCAACTTAGTAGGCCCACAAGTGTGTGGCAGAGAACTTATAGCCCATTTGAGATTTGTAAGAATGTACAGCCCATTTTTGAATTCTAACAGAATTTACTACAGCCCATTTACAGTTTGTTAAAAGTACAACCCATTTTCTAGCTAGGACAACGGTTAATAATTTCAACCAACCGTTCAAACAGAATTCAATAAAATTTCCAAATTTTGATGGGATCCGAAATATTTTTATCCCAAAATTTCTAGTCAGATTAAATACAATTTCAATATAAATTTGTCTTACGTAAAAATCCAACAAAACATTGCGCTCGCAACAATTAATGAAATTAAAATTTTCAAAATCCAAAAATAATATTTTATAAACTAATTATGTGTTTGGTGCATTTTTCTATAGTTACAGCCCAGTTTTTATAATTACATCCCATTTATTATTTCTTAAAGCCCATTTTCTTGTTAAGCCTAATGCATCCGTCCTACGAAAGATTTGCAGCCCAGCGGGGCGAAGAATAACAAGTTGACCTTGCCTGGGTATTCCTAAAAAAATATATAGCTGGGCTAGCCATTTTCAGCTTGAAAAAAATAATATTTGGGCTGGATATCTGGCCTGGGCTAGACGGGCCACAGCCCGCCCAGTTAATACCCTTCTCTCCTCTGAACAACAACGAAAACATCGCTCTTGTCTAAAAAAACGAAAAACATCGCTCAAGAAAAACTCTGCAGTGCTCACACCTCAAAAACACAAATACTGCTCGAGCTGCTTGGTCCCAGCTGTCGGCCGCTCCTTATGCAATTCTCTCATTTATTGATTACATAGGTTG
Source organism: Aegilops tauschii subsp. strangulata (assembly GCF_002575655.3). Taxonomy (NCBI): domain Eukaryota; kingdom Viridiplantae; phylum Streptophyta; class Magnoliopsida; order Poales; family Poaceae; genus Aegilops; species Aegilops tauschii. The sequence continues at coordinate 221,826,816 of NC_053041.3, forward strand.
ACAATGGTGTGGGACCGTGATGTTAGGAAACCAGGACGAAGCAAAAAAATTACAGTTGTAGTATATAATAAGGAGGCACTTGCGTACGTGCGGCTATGGTCCTGGTGGGTCCCCACGGTCATCCTCTCCAAGTAAAGTCATCTCCTCATTTCTCATGTTTGTTGACCATGTTGACAACGCGAGACGGCGGCGCCACGGTGAGCGCAACAACTCGAAGGACGACGGAGAGGGCCTCGCGGGCCCTACGGATGGTCTGATACAGCGCCCGCTGCTCATTCGGGAAGCCAGGATCATAGGGCCACATGTCCGCGACGGCATTGTCGTTCGATTGTTCACCGGTGCTCGTTGACGAGACGGAGGTTGCAGCACAGGTCCTCCTACGCGGTAGCTCTTCTGCCATTAGGGCGTCGAAGTGCAGCCGCACCTGCTCCATGGTGAACACGGCATGAACCGGCTTGGACAGTGGCGCCGACTCCTGTTCGAAAGCTACGTCCATCGTCTGATTGTCGTCCCTCAGCTCGGCGAGCTCGCCGGCGAGCCAGCATGTCCGGCTGCTGGACCGACCCGCTGCCACGCACGAGTCTGAATGCCCTGGCCCACCAAGACCGCCTCCCTCGTCCGTGCGCGCTTTTTGCCCGAAACGGTCAGCGCCGCCCACCCCGCTTCCCGGTGCAGGCGATTGCACCGCCTTCAAACGACACAAGTGCCGTCAGTCCATTCGTCTGCCGCCCACATTAATGATACGCGGTTGCCGAGGCGGCTATTCCGGCGTCACATGTCCATCCCTCCGCCGCCCACCATTGTTGTATAAACTGCTGCGCCGGTCATAGCCGCAGTCATCCGCCTCAGTTCCCTTTCTCCTGTCCACACCACTACTGCCCACCATGGCTTCATCACGCTCCAGGGCTCTTCGGGACGGGCGGACGACGGACCACAAGGAGATGGCAGTCATTGTTGCCGACTCCCTAGCCGGCAGACAGCCGGAGGACGACGACGTCCCAATGGGGAACATGGTAGTCGATGATCTGGCACCAACCCCCTCCTCCGCGCCATCCTTGCCGGTGCATTGCACCATGACCGTCGGCGAGGCCCATGCCCAATACATGGACACGGTGAGGCAGAAGTGTGAGGAGCAGTTCTGGGAGGCGCAAGCAGACGCCGCCTACAACCACCATCTCCTCCAGGAGCACCTGCAGGCGGAGCAGCAGATCACCGCGGAGCGGGTGGAGCAGGAGGCGCTGCTTGACTCGTACCGCTCCGCCCGCGAGGGCCGCCTCGAGTGCTGGCGGTACCGCATGCGGGTGGTGGAGGCTGCGGCCGCCTACAAAGAGAGCGATGAAGCGGGCGAGGCGCTGTTTGGCGAGATCGAGGATGAGGCAGAGGACAATGCCGGGTCCGACGAGTCCCCGCTCCGCTGGCGTCGACGAGGCCCTGCTTCGCCGAGGCCCTGCCGTGCCAACAATGAGGCAGAGGACACCGCCGGCTCCGCCGAGGCCTCGCCCCGCCGGCACTGAGGCGGAGGCCCTACTCCGCCGAGGCCCCGCGGCACCAACAACGAGGTAGAGGACACCGCCGGCTCCGCCGAGGCCCCGTCCCACTGACAGCGAGGCGGAGGCCCTACTCCGCCGAGGCCCCGCCCCGCCAACAATGAGGCAGAGGACATCGCCGGCTTAGCCGAGGCCCCACCCTGCCAGCAACGAGGGGGAGGATTTCCCCCGCTCCTCCGAGGCGCCGCCCCGCCGGCAATGAGACAAAGGACATCGCCGGCTCCGTCGAGGCCCCGCCCCGCTGCCAACGAGGCCGCGCCACACAGAAAATGAGGAAGAGTAGAACACGGTAGGTCGCGGCCGCTCGGGTCCAAGTAAGGCCACCGCTGCTACCCTCCGGTTGAAGCCAAGCTAGGCGGGTTGACCATTGACGGCCGATAAGCTTCTTGGCGGCGACGTGGAGTCGGAGAGCTATGTTGGAGAAGGACGCTGCTTCTACTTAACTCCCGGCGGACGGATCCTGCCGGCGAACGGATCCTGCCGGCTCTTTGACCAGTAGTGAGGGGAGAGAGAGAGGCCAATGAAGTCTTGTTTAGATCTGGAGAGGGGTGAGAGAGTGTGAAGAGAGCAACTACAAGTGTTGAGGCTCCAGCGTGTATATATATAGTGGAGAGAGAGTGCGAAGAGTGCAAACCCTAGAAAACAAGCGCCGAGGCTGCAGCGTATACATGATGAGGTGATTATACGGTCACTACGAGATCGTATAGCTCCGTGTCCATCCATTTTGACCAGTCAAAGAATCATCCTGGCACCGCCCCAGATCACTTTCTCTCTCTGTCATGCGGGGCCTACCTGTCATTGGGTGGAAGAAAGAAGTCGAACAAAAACGAAATTATGCTCAAGTGTAGTTATCCAACCCGAGACCTCAAGTTTGATGAGCAAACAGGCTAACCAGTTAAACCACCCCCCATTATGTTCAACGAGAGGAAAATAACCTTTTATACATTCCTGCATTCGTGTGACAAGCATGCCGTGTGTTTTTTGCGGGCGAGTCATTGGGATTTAAATCATAATCGTGTCATGTGGCTTTGGTGGTAAGGTCTTTTGGGATTTCAAGCAGTGTTGGTAGTACAGAAATAATTTAGCCTTAGTCACCTTACCTCTCTGCACGTAGTACGTTGGGTCCCACCAGTCAGAGGGTGAAACAAACAAATTAATAAGAAAAATTCAAAGCGCTAGCGGTGTATCTTACCTCACACATCTCGCTACTGCTCGTGAACACTGTCCAATTGATCCCTCTGTTCGCTCATGTACTATTTTAAGTGAATCCTTATTATAACATGCACACAATTTTGGGCACTTGTATTCGACCTAAGTCAGTGTGCCACCGTATCTCGTACTACTCCCTCCGTCTAGGTGTAATAAGTCACATTAGAAGGTGCAGCGGGACCAAGGTGCAAGAAGATTGGAGGAGAAGGAGAAACTTGACCGGTCCTTCCTCCAATCAAAGCCCCGATTTCTGTCTCTAAACGCAACAATTAATCCCAACAACTAAGAGATGACGTTTTAGCTACCATGCAGGGCCACGTATTAACTCGCATGCAAGCCGACTTTGATTTCTTGACTGATCAACGCATAGTTGCGCTCCATGCATTGGGTTTCCGAGGGAGATAACAAGGCAGAGTAAGGAGCGTTTGGTTACATTGCTTAGGCTAGTCATAGTGGTGAGTAACCTGGACTAGTAACATGCATATATTACTAGTCTATGTTACTACTAGTACCTTCGTCCTAGTTTATAGGTCCCCTTTGTAGTTTGTGCCAAATTTTGACCAAAGATTTAACTAACAAAATGTTAATGCATGTCAACAAAAAAAATATCGTTGGATTCGTATTTGAACATAGTTTTCAATGATATAATTTTTTGTGACATGTATGAACATTTTGTTAGTTCAATCTATGGTCAAAATTTGACACGAAATACAATGGGGACCAATAAACCAGGACGGAGGTAGTATGCGACGTTTGCCGTCAGAAGCGAGCCGATCTGGCTCTCCTGAGCTAGCAAGGTTTTTCTAGCCCACCCAAGCTAGCTCACCCGCAAAAGCTAACATATTTTAACGGTTCCAAACGCCTAACCTTGCCCGGCTAGGCTATAAATTGATCTTGCCAAGGATCCAAACGCTCCCTAAGTAACTCGCACGATATTCCTATTCTATGAACCTGTGTATGCATGTGCGAGTGTGTTTAACTGCATGTGTGTGTTAGAGAAAGTGACACATCGACCTACTCCTACAGAGAGATGGTTTGTAGTGTACGATTTAGCCGCGAGAGTCAGTGCATCCTCTTCCGGGCGTCCGGTCGGGACAGGCAGGCCGCTGCCACGCCCGCTGCTGACCAGCCTGGCCCACCCAAAGCCCCTCCATCGCCCGCACGTGCTTCCCGCCTGAAACGGTCAGCACCGCTCCAAAGAATCAGTGCTGCATTCATGCCCGGGCAGAGCGGACGCGACCTCTCACTGGCGCATGCGTTGAAGAGAGAAGCGGATTCAAGAAGGATGGTTGCTTCGTCCGTCCAACTTACTGCTGGGTCTATGTGATTTGACGGCTCATTGGTCATTATTACTGAGGTTGTAGGACTGCTGGATGTCCCACGCTTTCGGCGAAAGGAGGTACTACTAGATTACAATTTTCTCCATTCTTACAGCGAAGGAGGGCGAGAGCCGTGAAAACACGCAGGCTCAGTGATTACATGGCCCACCTCACATTATCACCATATTCTCTGGACACCGTGCGACACCTAACTCTTTACATAGTACTACTAGTATAGTACGTACTGTAATTTATCAGCGAGATAAATTTGTACAATGCTATGAAGCTTCCAGCTTCTGTTTCATGTATCTTGCATCCAAGGTTGCCCATTGCAACATTTCTTCAAATACAAAGGAGACTAACATGCATGCTATTGCATCTCAATGATTGACAGATCATAGCCAATATGTACTCCCTCCGTTCCAAAATAAGTGTCTCAACTTTATGCAAACTTTAGTACAAAGTTGTACTACTACTAAAGTTGACACTTATTTTGGAACAGAGACAGCTAAAGAAAAAACGATCCATGTAGCCCCTAGACCTTGAACCGTAAACCCTAACCAGGCTTTAATTTGCTGGCAACGTTGGAGCTTCCGAAGAAATGAAGTTTGCAACCCTTTTACCATCGGATCATTTTGTGCAGTTTCACCAAAATCGAGATGAGCATCCCTGTGGCAAAGAAATTGAAGAAGCGTGATTAGAATAAGATTACTGGGACTAGTTGATGAGACATAAACTCATCACAAATACAGTATGTAGAAGCCAGTAGAGGTATGTGCGGGGCAAAGAAGTACAGAAATATCCACATGGAGTGATGTGGGCAGCTGGAGCAGTGGTGCAAGCCGGCTGTAAAGGGAGTTGTACCTAAGGGATGTCGGGACGTAGCTCAACCTAGACGAGGGTGGTGGGAGGCGGCAACTGCCCACGTCACGGCAGTGAGCAAGGGACGAAGGCAACCTCACCGTCTTTGTGAGAGAGAACGGCGGGGACCCCTGATCGGGACGTGCCGACAGTGGGTTTTCGCCGTCGGCGACGGCGACCGCATCTACACTAAGCATCCACACCCCTTTCCCCGGCGGACGTGATCCGCCGGGATGTTAGATATGTGGCCACAGTCGTTTTGTGCGAGAGAGTGTGAAGAGAGAAACCCTAGCAAGCAACCGTGTAGGCTCGTCCTACCTATGTATATAGTGGAGCAGTTTCCTTTTCTCTCCATATGAACCAATTTAAATTGTGTACGTGCCACTGAAGGAAAAAAAAACTTTATTTATAAATGACGCGGAACCTACTACTCGTTCTCCTATAAACCTTGCGCTTGGCATCTCCAAAATATTAACCTTGCGATTGGCTCTTCGCCTCTTCGGGAAGTCGAGCAATAATAGTACTACAGTATATATCGTTCTGGCCATATGAGACCGAATGAATTCCTGCACGTCCACCACGTGGGCGAGGGTCGAGGGGCGAGGGAGAGTGCGTACTATTACGTCCGTTACGGAGCAAAATGAGTGAATCTACACTCTAAAATACATCTATATACATCAGTGTTTGGAGTATGTACTAGTAGTTCATATTGAAATCTACTAAAGGACATATATTCCAAACAATATGATAATCTCTCTAACCAAGGTAGGGACGAGGAGTAAATGGAGGGAGTGGTAAAATTTTCTCCTCGTCTTGCGAGCCACCGCGCACGTGGGCGAGGGAGCGGGCGTAAGGCGTAGTACTACTACCTCCGTCCTGGTTTATAGGTCACCTTTGTAGTTCGTGCCAAATTTTTACCAAATATTTAGCTAACAAAATGTTAATGCATGTCAACAAAAATTATATCATTGGGTTCGTATTTCAACATAGTTTTCAATTATATAATTTTTGGTAACATGCACGAACGTTTATTTAGTTCAATCTATAGTCAAAATTTTACACAATATACAATGGGGACCAATAAACCAATATACAATGAGTAGTAGTAAGCAAGCTTCACCCCGTCCTGCGAGCCACCGCGCCCGTGGGCGGGGGAGACGGCATAGTAAGCAAGCTTCTCCTCGTTCTGCAAGTTGACGGGACACATCAAAAGTAATACGTACAGAGCATCTCAAGTGTATAGAACCTTGCCTCTAAGGTAGGCCCCACATGGTTTGCCTCTTTTTTAACATAACGCGTCAAGTCGCAATTTGTTTGTCCACCTATGGTAGACGATCCTCCATCAAGTGGACAACCAGTACACGTGTCAAATTACCACGTGGGCTGCCTTTAAATACATAAATGAGCTCCACCGTGTACCCGCGCGGGTGTGGTCGGGAAAGAGACGGGAGTATGTGCGCCGTGCGTGCACCTCTTCTCTTCGTGCACGTCCCCCACCTACGTGGGTGTGTGAGAGAGATACAAACCTAGACAGATGGCGTGTGCGTTCGTGAGTCTTTTTTGTTTGGGGGGGGGGTGATTTCGTGAATGTATCTGTGGGAATGTGTGTCGATGACATCTCAAACAAAATTTTGCATGCAATGTGTGTGAAATAGAGGCCTATCCATATCGTATATAGAGGGGGCGATCCACGAGAAGAGAGGGAGGGGTCATAGATATCGATAGAGTTGAAGTGAGGATCAAGTGGGTGGGTGCGAGATCAATGAAGAGAGCCATCAAAATTGTGTGTGTGCAAGTCAAAGATATAGGGCGACTGACGTACCGGAACGTCAGAGGGCACAGGGCAAGTTTGTGTGTGGCAGGGAGACATGACTAGAGCACTCGATGTATCAGTGTGTGTGTGGGGGGTGGGGGAGGCAGAGGCCTAACTAGAGAGGTAGAACGACTCGTATATGTGTTGAGAAGGAGAGACCCAACTATGTCTCGAGGGAGAGCGGTCGACATCCATACATAACTGAAGGACGGAAAATAGGTTGGGATAGAGAGAGAGAGAGAGAGAGAGAGGAGAGAGGGAGAGGGAGAGGGGTAGAGTGTTGGATGGGTGATGGAGTTGCTTCTCGAAGATGGTGGGAGAGGCCTACTAGACAAACTGAGGGTAGAACTATAATATTATCAATAAGAGTGGCGATGTGTTTCTGTGTGTGACTGTGCGTGATAGATCTGTCAGGACACATGCATGGATGATGAAGGGGAACCATGTGTTTGGTAAGCAAACCTAACTAGATCGGTAGATCAATTGTTGTTTGTCGGAGAAAGGGAGAGACATAACTAATGAGGTAGATCGATCGACGCGTGGGAAAAAATGAGTTATAAGGACCTAGCTAGCTATATGTATAGCGGGAGATCGGTCGGTGTACAACCATTTGTTAGAGGAAAATAAGGCCCAGCAAGACGGATAGACAAAGAGAATGGAGCTAGGAGGTCGTGCGAGAGGCCGAGCTACTAGCTAGATAGGGGAAGGAGTGTGCGGTTGTGAGATCGATGAAAAGAGGGGCAAGAGTTTACACGTGTGTGGGACTGTATGAGAGACACGAGGCATGGACATAGAAAGGAGGAGATGGAAGGTGCGTGTGTATGTTGTAGGCAGACATCACTGGAGAGGTTCATTGATCCGTGTGTGTCAGAAAGGAGTTGTGGAGACTATGGGAGAACGACCTAAAGAAAAAAATGAATGTGCGCGATGGATGGAATGCTGAGGGAGGTGGAGGGCGAGGAGGGCGTGTGCGTGCACGAGAGAAAGTTAGTGCTAGCAACAAAGCTTAGAGGATTGTGTGGGTGTAAGAGACTAACAAAGATCATAATTTGATATGAAAGTGGATTCATATATTTGAATAGGAGATCATAGTGTTATAAACATATGCATGCATGAATATAGCGGTGATATGCGTGCTGTGGCATTGCACATGTTATACCATAATGTGATAATGCATGGCGTTTGCAACTCACAGCTAAATGTTGAACAATCTAAACCATACTATACATCGAACAATCTCACATTTTATTTGAATTTGTGATAATGTGTGGCGTTTGCAGCTTACAACTAAATATCAAACAATCTAAACAATACTATATATCGAACAATCTCACATTTCATTTGAATTTGTGGTAATGTGTGGTGTTTGCAACTCACATCTAAATACTTGTAGGTGTAGGGGGCAGGGCACCATACATTATGTGATAAACACATTATACATATGAGACATGGTTTAGATTATGAAGATCTAGCTAGACCTTGAAGTGTACTATGATTTGAAAACAACATAAAGTGGATTCCAAAAATCGAGTTCGAGTTCATATAGTACACATAGTTCATATCTAACTCGAGAGTAATCATGTGGTGTGCTGTGAAGATAATACACAAACGATGGTTTAACTTGACAATAATGATGATTGTAGATCTTATTAAAATAGAGAAACAAATTAAAATGGTTTGACTTCACAACAATCATTATTGTAGATCTTATTCAAATAGAGAAACGAATTAAAATTTAGTTCATATTGAAGCGGTAATATATACATTTGGAATGCACTAAAACGTTCATTTGAGTAGCAGGTTGCATGCATTATACACGTAGCGAAATATTTTAATTGAACATAACATTCATTCAAAGTTTTGAATGACATTTGTAGTGCGAATTGATTTGGTATAGTACACGGGACTAGACTCTCTTGTGTGCTGCTAATTGATTTCTTTTTGTTTTTTCGTTGACGGAAGTGCGAATTGATTTGGTACAGTACACGTTAGGCTTGTCCGGAAATTTTAACCCGCACCTTGTTACCCCGAAATATTTAAGATATATCTTTGTCTTGTTGTGCTCCGACAACTCCCTCCATCTCAACCCACGCCTTGCTATTCCAAAATTACAACACGCGCGAAAACTCCCACCTGCTATTAGGAAAATTAATGATGTATTGTTCTTTCGAGTACTCTCATATTTCCATGACATCATGTTTACCCTATCTATTTAATTATAGACTTTTGTCCTTCGATTTCAACTATTGTACAGTTCTTTCAATTTGGGCCCATATTTGCATGTTACCATATTTTCTTTAACAATCCTACCATTTTCTGCAGGACATCCCTCGCTACAACAGATTATGTAGTGCACAATTTTTCCCTTTACATACATCAAGGCTCCACGAATGTCATACTGCACACAAACCATCGATTTACAGTCGTTGCTACTGTAAGACTTGATGAACGTGGTGACTCCTATTTTGGCACTGGCTTTTGGAATGAAATTGCGAAGTTTTATGTACTGAAAGCTGACACTAAAATTGCACTGCACATACAAGGGCCTGGTCATGAGATATATGCTAACTTCCTCGACAAAATCATCCGTCCAAACTTTGTTCGAAGTAAGTTTTCTTTTCAACTATCTGCATATGTTGACTTACCCAACAATGTCAAATGAATTGTGTAGTATTTAAGCAACCAATTGTTATTCCCTTTTCTTACTATATTCCTACCTAATAACTTCCAGTTACCAATACACTTTTCTATTGCCATGTTTTAACTAAATATTCCATGTACTCCCATTTCTATCAGAAAGCGCCGCTGACAAGGAGACTCCGGAGGTGGAGAACGAGGCTGCCAACAAGCAGAGGCGGGGCGAGCTAGAACCGCAAGCGACTCCAGCAGGCCTAAACTTAATCAGCAGCCTCCCCGATGATATGTTGAGAGTCATCATCTCCCTCCTCCCAATCAAATATGGGGCGCGGACAACCCTCGAGCTCCTTTCCCGGCGGTGGCGCCCCCTATGGAACTCCAGCCCTCTCGACCTCATCGACACCCACGAGCTCTGCCATGGCTATTGCAAAAGCTTGGATGCATTCTCCAAGATCCTCGGCAGTCACCTTGGCCAACCAAAGGCCTTAGAATGGGCAAGTTCCGTTCCAATGGCAAGGACCGAGCCTAGCTTGACGACTGGTTCCGATCCCCCGCCCTAGATCAGCTCGAGGAGCTCACTTTTGATGATGGGCATATGCGGTCGCTGCCAACGTCCGCACTCCGCCTCGTCCCCACGCTGCGCGTCGCCAAGTTCAGGAACTGCCATTTCCCGCCCCTTAATGATGCTCCACCTCTTATTCTACCATGACTGAAGCACCTCGAGCTCGTCGCCGTCTGCCTCTCAAAGGGTGAGATGGAGCGCCTGCTCTGTGGCTGTACTGCACTCGAATACCTTCGTCTTCAGGTGATCAATGGGTTGAGTACCTTCCACATCACCTCCATGACTCTCTGGACTATTTATGTGTGTTGCTGGTGCGGCTGGAAGACATCACAAAAGGTGAACCACGGTATGGTCATCCAGGACACACCTGCACTTGAGAGATTACTTGTAGTTGATCAAGAAGGTCCAATAAGAATCAATGTCATTTCTGCGTCGAAATTGACAGTGGTGGGCTACTCGTCTAACAAATACTCCGAACTTGTTATTGGATCCACACCTGTTCAGGTACAACAGCCGCCTTCTACCTCTCCTTCTACAAATTAAAATAATTTCTAATTTTGAAGATATTTGTTCGTCTGTCATTCAGAAAATGATTCCGACAAGCTTGACCCCGAAACTGTGCACAGTGAAGGTCTTGGCACTAGAATCTATCGGGCCCGACCTGGAGCAAGTTGTCAGTTTCCTGAGATGCTTTCCGTGCCTGGAAAAGCTATATATCGAGGTGATGTTCCTTTCCTGTTAAATGTTAACCATAAGGGAGTTCAATTTGTGACACCTTTTTCCAAGTTTACAATGAAAATGTACTACGATTTCTGAAGGTTCTTTTGGAGGATTTCAGTACATACATGCCCCCCATATTGGTTGCTTGATCCATATGGTTACAATCAATAAGCATTTCTCCTTTGGATTCATCTGTACTAGTTTTCTTAGGGAACTTTTCATCCACTCCAACCTCTTGTGAAGAAGGCTACATTTTTCTAGAATGTAATCAAATGCCCATGTTAATCATGTCAGATCAAAGATGGCATGTTAGTGCATTTTACAAATCCTGCAAACCATATAGCTAGGCCTGTAGTAATGTTCAAAACTGCATGTAGGCACTAACTCATTTTCTTCTTTTGCAGATAAGATTAGGCCCGGTGGTGGATAATGTGATATAATATAACAATCACGTCGAATGCCTAGATCTGCATCTCTCAAAAATTACTTTGAACTCCTACCGAGGGACCTTACCGTAGATTATATTCGCCAGGTTCTTTGTTCTCAGAGCAAGGGTGCTGAAGGAAATGAGGTTTGCCCTACATTTATTTCGCAAAAATGAATGGTCTGTTGATCAGCGCCGGCGCCTGCGGCAGAATGGAGTAGGCTCCAAAAATGCTGAATCTCATTTTGGAACTTTAGATGACAGAGTAATCGGAAGTCATCGGGTCAACCCCATACATGACTTCTCAGTGGCCGACCCCTTTGCAAAAATTGTGAGGTTTCGAAGCTAGACTTAGAAGCGTGATATTAGTTTGAACCTCTCTGATATCCATGTTCAGCGCATCAGCGCGAGCATTTGTAGCTAGTGAGCTGAATTTCATTTCTAATATCAGTTTGAACCTTGTAATCTTCGAATTTGAGCCATATAACTCTGGAATTTGAACCTTGTAAAATTTCGAGCTTTTGTGGTACAATCGTTGAAATAGCATCGTATGAGACTCGTATATTGGTAGCACTATTTTGACCTTAATATGCAATGGTCTTAGATTTTATTAACCATTCCCGAATCAGTTTACCTTGTCGATCCCACAGCACACGATCTGTATAGCTAACTCGACTGCGATCTTCGACATTATTGCACACAGTTGGTTTCTTCCACCATGTGCACTGTAGAGCGCATAATTAATTATCGCACTCGAGTGTCCATCATCACCCATCTGTGTAACTTTGACCTCATCACGCAAGGTTAAACTTATGACCGAAGTCATTCCACACACTTCGTTTTTACAAAGCTTTTTGCCAATAAACGCCCACGATTTGTCCCTCTTCTAGCCGACGCATGGCCAAACTAGCAGGGCGGGAAGCTTGCGCGGTAAACAGCGTGGTAGCACGGGAACAAGCTCATTGACGATACATTCGGCGCCTCTTCGAGCCCACGCCTGGGGTGCGGTGTTGTCAAGCGTGCACTGGATTCTGGAATCCTCCGCTATGAACGCCGGGACAAGACGTGACGACTACAGGCCGGCCGGCCCCCATTTATTACAGCAGCCATTTAACCTACCCTTGTGTCTCTTCAACCTTTCGATCGCGCCCCACCATTGCAAGAAGCACACCCACCACGAGAAATTCTTAGAGGGTATCCTGCGCGGCTCCAATGGCGCTCCCAGCGGCTGCCGACGACGAGCAGCAGTTCACCATGCGTGCCGTTGTGGACACCCATAGAAGGTTCATAGACCTCTCGGTGGTGTACACCACCGATCTGGTCTGGGTGGAGCACTCCATCCACATCATGGAGTTGTTGCTTGCCGAGGAGAAGTACCAGGTGGTCAGGTTCGACCTCGAGTACACCCGCGCTCGTGCCGGGTCTCGTCCCAAGGTCGTCATCGCCCAGATGTGTGTGCGCCACCACGTCCTCGTCTACCACTACTGCCTGGCCACAAGGCCTTGCGATCGTCTCGCCAGGTTTGTCAACAACCCCCACTACATGTTCGCCAATGATGTAAAGGCGCTCAAGAGTTTGAGCATCGCCTGCCAGAATCTTGTCGACATCCAGGGCCAATACAAGATCTGGGGCAGCAAGGAGCATGAGAAGGACTCATTGGTTCACCTCGCCGAGGCCATCGTCGACCCCTACTACAAAGACATGAAGGATTCGTGCAACAAGGACAAGCGTGCCTGGCACTCGGCCTAGATGGAGAAACTCGACAAGGCTAACGTCGTGTACGCGGCCAAGGAGTCATACACGAGCTACGACATGTACAAGCGGATCGTTGACATGAGGAAGTGCCTCCTTCCCCAAAACGGCCAGGGATCCAGCCAGAAGCAGAGCAACGGCAAGCGTCGTCACAACAATAAGTAGATGAGTAGATCCTTGTTTCTCCTACTTTAGTATGCATGTAATTGCTTACTTTGGTGTGTGCAAATGTTATGTGTGTAGTCACTTGTGTAATTGTATGCTTAATTTGGTTATGCAATGCTATCTTTTTAAGTATATATGTTGATGCTCTGTAGATAGAGCGTAGATGGTGTGCGGACAAATAAAATCACATTGCACATGGACTAAACAATGGAACCCATCGGTGATATTTTCATCAATCACTCACAATTGTATACCAGCAATCGTTTGCTCACAACACACACGGCTTGTTAGCAGTAATCGTCTATGTTCTTATTGGTCTTCGCACACGTTTCTGATTACAGACCTGTTTGCCTCGTATCACACACATCTTGTTCATTTGAACCGTTTCTGTTCTCGTGTCTCAACGCAAACAGTTCATCCGAGTGAACCATATGATGTACATCGCACACACCTTCATCTGGCTCCCCATTTCTTTTGTTCCTCCTCATCGCAAACAGTTAATTGAGCTGAACCGTATGCCCTACATCGCACACGCAACTAAAATTTGAACCGTGTTTGATGCATCCTCCATTGCAAACGTTTTGCACCTTTTTTGACGGTTATTTTACACCACCGTTTGCGATTATGGCATCGCAACAGTTTCGTCTAAGGGTCTCTGATCATAGTGTCGCATTACCAACATCCTGCAGTAGTGTGTGCAAGCTCTAGCGATCCATCTATGGAGTGGTGCAAGCATCTCGGAGTTGGAATATACATTTTGATGAGGTGATCAAAGCATATGGTTTTATACAGACTTATGGTGAAGCCTGTATTTACAAGAAAGTGAGTGGGAGCTCTATAGAATTACTGATATTATATGTTGATGACATGTTATTGATCGGAAATGATATAGAATTTCTGGATAGCACAAAAGGATACTTGAATAAGATTTTTTCAATGAAAGACCTCGGAGAAGCTGCTTATATATTGGGAATCAAGCTCTATAGAGATAGATTAGGACACTTGATAGGACTTTCAGAAAGCACACACCTTGATAAAGTTTTGAAGAAGTTTGAAATGGATCAGTCAAAGAAAGGGTTCTTGCCTATGTTACATGGTGTGAAGTTGAGTAAGACTCACAATCCGACCACGGCAGAATATAGAGAGAGAATGAAAGTCATTCCCTATGCCTCAGTCATAGGTTCTATAAAGTATGCCATGCTGTGTACCAGACCTGTTGTGTGCCTTGCCATGAATTTGGCAAAGGGGTACAATAGTGATCCAGGAGTAGATCACTAGACAGCGGTCAAAATTATCCATAGGTGCGTAAAGAGGACTAAGGAAATGTTTCTCGGTTATGGAGGTGATAAAGAGTTCGTCGTAAAGAGTTACGTTGATGCAAGCTTTGACACCGATCCGGATGACTTTGAGTCTCAATCTGGATACATATTGAAAGTGGGAGCAATTAGCTAGAGTAGCTCCATGCAGAGCATTGTAGACATAGAAATTTGCAAAAATACATACGGATCTAAATGTGACAGACCCACTGACTAAACTTCTCTCAGAAGCAAAACATGATCACTCCTTAATACTCTTTGGGTGTTAATCACATGGCGAGGTGAAATAGATTATTGACTCTAGTAAACTCTTTGGGTGTTGGTCACATGGCGATGTGAACTATGGGTGTTAAATCACATGGTGATGTGAACTAGATTATTGACTCTAGTGCAAGTGGGAGACTGAAGGAAATATGCCCTAGAGGCAATAATAAAGTTGTTATATTATATTACATTTCCTTATTCATGATAAAGGTTTAATATTCATGCTAGAATTGTATTGATTGGAAACTTAAATACATGTGTTGATACATAAACAAATACCGTGTCCCTAGTGAACCTCTACTAGACTAGCTCATTGATCAAAGATGGTTAAGGTTTCCTAACCATAGACATGACTTTTCATTTGATAACGGGATCAAATCATTAGGAGAATGATGTGATGGACAACACCAATCCGTTAGCTTAGCATAACGACCGTTCAGTTTATTGCTATTGCTTTCTTCATGTCAAATACATATTCCTTCGACTATGAGATTATGCTATCAAACTTCACAACGTAACTGGGTGATCATAAAGATGCTCTACAGGTACCTCCGAAGGTGTTTGTTGAGTTGGCACAGATCGAGATTAGGATTTGTCACTCCGAGTATCGGAGAGGTATCTCTGGGCCCTCTCGGTAATACACATCATAAGCTTGCAAGCAAACGACTAAGGAGTTAGTCACGAGGTGATGTATTACGGAACGAGTAAAGAGACTTGCCGGTAGCGAGATTGAACTAGGTATGAAGATACTGACGATCGAATCTCGGGCAAGTAACATACCGATGGACAAAGGGAATTACGTAAGTTGTCATAACGGTTCGACCGAGAAAGATCTTCGTAGAATATGTAGGAGCTAATATGTAGGAACTATTGGTTATTTACCGGAGAGGTGTCTCGGTCATGTCTACATAGTTCTCGAACCCGTAGGGTCCGCATGCTTAACGTTCGTTGAAGATAGTGTTATATGAGTTATATGTTTTGGTGACCGAATGTTGTTCAGAGTCCCGGATGAGATCACGGCCATGATGAGGAGTCTCTAAATGGTCGAGTGGTAAATATTGATATATAGGGCCATGGTATTTGGACACCGGAAGTGTTTCGGGACGTATCGGGAAGGAATCAAGTCACCGGAAGGGGTTCCGGGCACCCCCCACCCCTTGGAAAGTTATGGGACTTATGGGCCAAAGGAGGGGACAGACCAGCCCACAAGGGGGCTGGTGCACCGCCTCCCTTCTTTGGCCAGCCCTACAGAAGGAAAAGGCGGAGGGCTAGCCCCTCCTGCCTTTCCCTCTCATGGGAGAAAGGAAAGGGGGGGGGGCGCCACCCTCCCATGCCTTTCCCCGCACTCCAAATAAGGAAAGGGGGGGTGCCACTTGGGAGGGACCCCAAGTAGGATTCCTCCTACTTGGGTGCCTCCTTTGGCTGCTCCTCCCTCCCACCTATATATATGTGGGAGGGGGGCGCCTAGCACACAATAGACAATTACCTAGCCGTGTGCAGCGCCCCGTCCACTGTTTACACCCTCGGTCATATTTTCGTAGTGCTTATGCGAAGCCCTGTGGCGATCACTTCACCATCACCGTCACCATGCCGTCGTGCTTCCGGAACTCATCTACTACCTCGCTGTCTTGCTGGATCAAGAAGGCAGAGGATGTCACCGAGCTGAACGTGTGCAGAACACGGAGGTGCCGTACGGTCGGTACTTGATCGGTTGGAGCGTGAAGAAATTCTACTAGATCAACCGTGTTGTTAAACGCTTCCGTTTACGGTCTACAAGGGTACGTAGACATACTCTCCGCCTCATTGCTATGCATCTCCATGGATAGGTCATTGCATGTGCGTAGAATTTTTTTTGTTTTCCATGCAGCGATTCCCAACAATGGGAACCTGCATGCATTCGCCGCAAATAGGGATGCGCGCCCCACGACATGCCCACATTCTTCGCGCTCCATGTGCCTCGTCAACACAATTTCGCACTGAAAATACCATGGGCAGCTGTGAGGCATATATCAATAAATCTGAAGCATGTGCTTGGCTAACCCGAACTTTGGAGTTACCATGTCTTCGGACGACCTGGGGGCCAATTCCGAAGCCCCCCCCAGGCACAAAGCTTCATCAGCAGGATCATAGTCCCTCAAGGTTTCATTGAAGGTCCCAACCCCCAGCTCTCAGAAGCAAAGGTACACACGTGCAGCAGGGCACAGTGGAGGCTTCGAATCACGCATCAAGGCCCTGCATAAACCTTTACTCCGTAAAGCTTTTTCCTTTTTACAAATAATGCCATGGCAGTTCGAATTGTACGGTTAGATGTCTTGATCCTATGAGAAATAATAAAAACGCCCTTTATGGTGTTCGGATATCCGCATCTCGCGATTGTCTCCTTTCCTTTCGATTCTCCCCTTGCTCTTCAAACAAGCCCGACATGAAAACATGATCGGTTAACTAACCTAGAGCTCGATTTAACCCTCGGCTCCATACCCCAAGTCCGACACCTTTTCTTGCTGGGTGTTTGGTGTCTCGGATATTGCACTACATGCATTAGTTCCGAACTATGTCCTGGGTCAATAGTTGGGTTGCCTGGCTCCTGTGCTTGCCCCTTATGTTCCGGTCGGTCGGCTAAGAGGGCAAAGGGAGAACCCCTGCGATTGGACTTCTGGCTAGCCCAGTCAAGTACCTCAAGAGGAGAAAGCGGCAAACTGACCATCAAAGTAAGCGTGAACTGGTCAGCGATCTGATGACGAGGTTTGACTCCAAAAATCGTTGGCAATTTCACTGTGTCACATGAAGGGTTCGCATTAACACAAAACATGTGATTGGAAAGGACATGTATTGGCCTCCAAGTACGTCACAAGCCACCGGGGCTAGTTACTAGCTTCCACAGTCAAGCTCCTAAGGCTAAGTGAAAGCAATAAAACAAAATAGTCTGATTGCCTAGTTTTTCTCACGCACTACCACCTCCGGGTACCAAGATGTTTGCTAAGGGTAACAGTATGGAGTCAAAACACCCCTCGTGATATTCACCTCGGGGCAGAAGCCGACGATTGGTAGCTTTCCGAATAGACATACGGCCGCACAGGAGTCAAAATTAAATCATGACAAAACACAATAAGTCTGGTTGACGCATCATAAAGCATATGGGTCCAATTGATAAAAATTTAACACAGTTATTCAAGCACTACATCTTTCGAACACTGGCCCTCTATCGCCCATGCGCCATTCATCACCTGTGCAAAATACTACTCAGGTCGGCGAAGCTCCTTTCCCTTGGGCGGAGGACTAGTGGCCATGTCCATCGGATTGATCTCTGGCCAATGCACCATGGTCTTTGCAAACGCCAGCGTAGCTCCCTCGAGGCATGTCGACCGCTTCATGGCATCAATGCGGAGTGGCGCATCACGTAGCCTTTGCACTAATCCAAAGTATCTCCCCGGAATCGGCTCGGCCGGCCACAGCTGGACACATAGATCCTTCTGCGCCAGTTCGGACATCCGATGCAGCTCCATCAGCTGGTTGTTGAGGAGGGGAGGATGCTCGGAGGCCAGAACTGTGACCAGAACAGCCACTGCTCAGAGTCCTCATGAGCAGCATAATGCTCCACATCGGCCGCCACATTCTTCAGAAGTTCGGTGAAGACGCCTGCGAAGCACCAGACCCGCGTCAGCAGGGCGAACGTGTTGCCTCCGAACACACTCTGCAGTAAGTATTTCTTACCATTTGCAATTTGCCTTACTTGGCGGAGCTCTTCCCGGACACCTCGCGCTTCGGTCCTTGCCTCCTGGAGCTCCTTCTCCACCTTGGACAGCTGGGAGGATCGCTCCTCCTGCTCCTTCTCAAGGACCTCCAGCTTCTTTGCAGCATCCTGGATCTCCACTTGCACTTTGGTTACTCGAGCCTCCTGCTGCTCACCAGCGAGCTTGGCCTTCTCGAGCTCGGCCACCGCCTTGTCAGTGGCCGTTTTCTTTGCGGCTGCCTCTGCCTCGGCTTTCTTCAGGGCCTCTCTCAAGACCTCGACCTCGGCGATGGCAGCTGCAAGATCATCACGATAAAAGATTAGTATATAGTCTGGATCGTCAATATCCGGCATCAAGCAAATACACATCTTATGAAAGGGCTTACCTTGCGCCTCGTCAAGCCGTTTGTTGACAAAGTCAAGCTCTTTATCGCTATGTTTGAGTTTCCGATCCATCTCCTTTAGTGCCTTGGCATTAGCAGCCGCAGCCACAGAAGATGCCTGCGTCAGCAAAAGAAATATCAACATTATTAATCAGCCTACCAAATTTGATCCTCTGTAGGCTTCTCTGAAGTCCTTGCAGAGTCTTGGGGCTGCTACATACATGGCCTACCCAAACTAAAGATTACAACCTCTTTGTAGGATAAGAAGCATTACTTGACTTACCTCAAAGCCTATTAGCAGGCCTTGAACAGCGTCGTTTAGTCCGGAATGAATGGACCGAACACCCTGTATAACCGCACCCATAAGAGTGTGGTGTTCATCGACGACGGCAGAGTTGGTCACCAACTCCGCCAGCGCGTCCGGCCAGCCCACTGCCGCCCGAATAGAGGTGTTCGGCACAGGCATCAGGCCATCGGTACCTTCCCCATTGAAAGGAGGAATTGACTTCCTCAAGGGCCTCGGGGGCTCGGGAGCCGGGGGTTCGGATGATCCAGATCCCCTCCTCACATTACCCAGGAGGGATGCATCCCCCTAGTATTCAACGACCGAGGCGTTGGCCTCGGCCATGGTGGAGTCGACCTCCTCCCCTGAGTTCGGAGGAGAAGGGGTCTTTCGCGACAGCACCTCCCCAACCTCTTCGGGGATTGGCTTAGGTGCGGGACGTGAGCCATTGTCCGCCAGTTCGGCGGGCGGGGACGTCCCCTCTGAGGTCTCCTCGACGGGGTGGCCACACGGAGGGATACACCACCAAAAGAAATAATCAATCTACGTTCTACCAGGGACTGCTGAAAGATAAAGCAATTGAAAATGCCACGATATGTACCTGGTCGCATGGGGCTTGACCCTGGGTCTGCTCTCCGGAACCTTTTCGGACGCTTCAGAATCCTTGTCGGAGTCCGAGCTGTCGGACAGGACCAGCTTAGGCTGGCACCATCTCTTCAGGGCCGGAGAAGGTTGAACCTCCTCGACGTCACTGGACGCCGCCCTCTTCTTATAGTGCGAGGAGGCGCTTTCCTCGTCGTCCTCATCCTCATCCCCTACATGTACGGATGGGGCCGTAGTGTCTCCGGACCGGCCGTCCGGACAAGCTCTGCGATGGAGGCCCTCCATGGCCTCCGGTACCTCCGTCTTCTCACCCTTATTGTCGGGTGCCTTGTAAGGCACCACGTCCAACAGCTTCTCTAGCAGTTCGAATTGGGGCCCTTCTGGCAGCGATGTTGGGCCGCTGATCTTCTCGGCCTTGGCAAGCCAGCCCTGCAAAATCCACATAAATAAGTTCGGATCAAATTGAATGGTGCTAATATTCGGACTCATGTTAAGACAAATGCCGCTCACCTTCTTCGGAGGGGTTGCAGCGTTGAGGCCGATGTCCTCCCCCACGGCCGGCCAGTCCTTCATCATAAATAGGAGGCATGCTTTCATCATAATAAATATTCTCATCAAAACTCGGGGGAGTAAAAATATCATCTTCATCAAATATAGCATCCCCAAGCTTATGGCTTTGCATATCGTTAGCATCATGGATATTCAAAGAATTCATACTAACAACATTGCAATCATGCTCATCATTCAAGTATTTTGTGCCAAACATTTTACTGACTTCTTCTTCTAACAATTGAGCACAATTTTCCAATCCATAATTTTCAAGAAAGATATTATAAAGATGATCAATAATATGATGCAACCTCAACTCCATTGTTTTATGTAGTTTCCTTTTATAAACCAGACTAGTGATAATACAAGAAACTAAAAGATTCAATTGCAAGATCTAAAGATATACCTTCAAGCACTCACCTCCCCGGCAACAGCGCCAGAAAAGAGCTTGATGTCTACTATGCAACTTTATTCTTGTAGACACGTGTTGGGCCTCCAAGCGCAGAGTTTTGTAGGACAGTAGCAATTTTCCCTCAAGTGGATGACCTAAGGTTTATCAATCTGTGGGAGGCGTAGGATGAAGATGGTCTCTCTCAAAAAACATGCAACCAAATAATAAAAAGTCTCTTGTGTCCCCAACACACCCAATACAATGGCAAATTGTATAGGTGCACTAGTTCGGCGAAGAGATGGTGATAAAAGTGTAATATGGATGAAATATATTTTTATAATCTGAATAAATAAAAACATCAAGGTAGCAAATAGTAAACGGGCACAAAAACGGTATTGCAATGCTTGAAAATGAGGCCTAGGGTCCGTACTTTCACTAGTGCAATCTCTCAACAATGCTAATATAATTTGATCATATAACCATCCCTCAACGTGCAACGAAGAAATCACTCCAAAGTTTGTAGGGCACGAAACCACCTCAAAGCTATTCTTTCCGATCAATCTATCCTAGAGTTCGTATTAAAATAACACCAAGCTATTCTTTCCGATCGATCTAACCAAGAGTTCATACTAAAATAACACCAAAGCAAATTCAAATTCGTAATATTCAATCCAACACAAAGAACCTCAAAGAGTGCCCTAAGATTTCTACCAGAGAAACAAACACAAGAACGTGCATCAACCCCTATGCATAGATTACCCCAATATCACCTCGGGAATCCGCAAGTTGAGTGCCAAAACATATATCAAGTGAATCAATATGATACCCCATTGTCACCACGAGTATTCATATGCAAGACATATATCAAGTGCTCTCAAATCCATAAAAGTATTCAATCTGATAAAACGAAATCTCAAAGGGAAAACTCAATTCATCACAACAAGATAGAGAGGGGAAAACACCATATGATCCAACTATATTGACAAAGCTCCCGATACATCAAGACATGCCATCAAGAACACGCGAGAGAGAGAGAGAGAGATTAAAACACATAGCTACTGGTACAAACCCTCAGCCCCGAGGGTGGAGTACTTCGTCCTCATCGTGGTGGCTCCCGGGATGATGAAGATGGCCACCGAAGATGATTCCCCCCTCCGGCAGGGTGTCAGAATGGGGTCTAGATTGGTTTTCGGTGGCTACAGAGGCCTGCGGTGGCGGAACTTCTGATCTAGGGTTACCCCGAAGGTTTTTGGAATATTTGTGAATTTTTAGGGTAAAGAGGGGGTGCGGGAGGCCGCCGAGGTGGGCACAACCCACCTGGGCACGCCTGGGCCCCCAGGCACGCCCTGGTGGGTTGTGCCCCCCTTAGGGCACCCCCAGGTGCTGCTCCGGCCCATTGCTGGTCTTCTGGTCCATAAAATCCACAAAAAGTTTCACGGTGTTTGGACTCCGTTTGATATTGATTTCCTGCGATGTAAAAAACATGCAAAAAACAACAACTGGCACTTGGCACTATGTCAATAGGTTAGTACCAAAAATGATATAAAATGACTATAAAATGATTATAAAACATCCAAGAATGATAATATAACAACATGGAACAATAAAAAATTATAGATACGTTGGAGATGTATCATGGATCCATGAGGCCAGCCTGGTAGGGGACCGGATCTGAATGCGGGAGCCGCCGTCCAGCCGGCTCCCCTTGGCTCGGTGACATAAAACCTTTCCTTTTTCCACATTTTGATGGTGTCGACAAAGTGGCCCTCCGGCCACTGGACCCGCGTCAGTTTGCTGATCATGGCCCCGCCACAGTCCACATGTTCGCCGCCAACTACCTTAGGCTTGACTTTGAACACCTTTAGCCACAGGCTGAAGTGTGGCTGGACTCAGAGGAAGGCCTCGCAGAAGATGATAAAGGACGAGATGTGGAGAAGGGAGTTGGGGGCTAGATCACGAAAATCTAGCCCGTAGAAGAACATCAACCCCCTCACAAAGGGTGCAGGGGAAATCCAAGCTCCCTAAGGAAACGAGGGAGGAATACGACCCTTTCGCCCGGCTTGGGCGTAGGGATGATCTAGCCCTCTTCGGGGGGCCGATGGGTAATGTTGGCCAACAAATAGTTGACCTCCTTCAGCTTCAAGATGTCACCATGGGTGACGATGGAGGCCTCCCACTTCCCGTTGACGCCGGATCCGGCCATGGCTAAAGGAGACGGGGTGGGATTTGCTGTGGAAGCAGAGAAAAGGGGTGCTGGAGCTCTGAGGATCTGCGTGAGCAGAAGGTGGAAGAAGGCGTGGGATGTTGACTATTGTAGCTCCCCCTTTATAGGCTGTTGACAAGCCAGGAGTTCCTTTTTCCACGCCATTGGCTTCTCCACTTCCCGATACGCTCGCAACATTATCTATGGGGAGGGGAATCGAAATCATTGATCATATACCCCGAAAGGCGGGGCACGATCTCCATTTGATGAGACGTGTCGGATGTGGCGTCGGCCTCGAGTCACGCTTTGAGAAACACTAACCACTCGGCATTATGGCCAGACACGACTCTTCGTTGAAAGAGGAAAAGTTTTCAAGCGAAGGCACTGTTTACACTTGAACGGCTTTTTGTTTTTGCCTTTGTTGCTAAGGAAAACTGTCGTTTCAGAGTCTGGACATCTCTTGGCTCCGAACATGAACGAAGCAAATCAGAGAACTCGCCTCGCAAGCCGAATACTGTTAGGTGAGCGGATGCCAGACACAAGCCTTGGCGTTGGAGGCAAGTTTGGGGGCTACTAAGGGAGTCCTAGTCTAAGGGGTCCTCGGGATGTCGGCCCATTGAATATAGGCCAGACTGGTGGAGCCGCATAGCAACGGGAGATCTATGAAGCCGTGGTGTGTCCTCCAAGTTAAGGATAGACATGATTTCTTACTCCCTTATTGTAATCTATATCCGGTAACTCTAGCCCAATCGGTGTCTATATAAACCGAGGGATGTAGTCTTTAGGGCTAGAGCTATATTCATCACCTCGTCACCTTAGGGTTTAGCTCATGCTGATCTCGAGGTAGATCTACTCTGTAAACAATACTATACATCCAATATAATCAAGCAGGACGTAGGGTATTACCTCTTCGAGAGGGCCCGAACCTGGGTAAACACTGTGTTCATCGTCCCTTGTTCCCCATTGACCCGAGATCGACAGCTCGGGACCCCTACCTGAGGTCTGCCGGTTTTGACATCGACAACAGCACTAACCTTAGGAATTGAATACCTTAATTAAGCCACTCATGAAAAGAATACCTTAATTAATTAGCTGCACGACGACCTCCACCCAGCAGACGGAGAAGCACGATGTGGCGGCATGCCGAGACAACAGGGTCGAGGAGCAAAGCTTAGTGCGGCTACCGCCTGAAGTTCGACCTCCACTATGCCGCCATCGACCGCGATGGATGTGCTCTAATCACGCCGCCGCCGACCTCAATGGTTGAGCTCCTCCTATCTCCAGCCGCAGACCGAGGATTGAACTCCTATGATGCCACCACCGCCCACCGACTAAGGATTGACCTATTATCCGGTAGCCGCTGCCTCAGCCGCGGCCGCAACCATCTCTATTTGTAGAGCGGTTGTTTTATTTTTTCACGAATATCCACAGAGCGGCTATTTACACTAGGTATTACTATAACTCAGTTATATTGCAGCCCCATAAGTACAGGGTAGTACATCACATACGGTTATGTCACGGCAACCGTGTCTCACCTACGTTTTCTTCTCAAACAGTTGGATGCGGAAGGATCGAGGATTTTCTTCTCCATATCCACATGGCCCGCGGAGATGACCTCCACGCCATCAAATACCTCCCGTTAAAACTCAAAGGACCAGCTCGCTACTGGTTAAACAGTCTGCCGGAAAACTCTATTGGCAGCTGGGACGACTTGGAAGACGCCTTCCGCGACAACTTCCAACGTACATATGTCCGGCCACCAGATGCCGATGACTTAAGTCACATTGTCCAGCAGCCCGGAGAGTCAGCCAGGAAGCTCTGGACTAGGTTCTTGGTTAAAAAGAACCAAATCGTTGATTGTCCGGACGCAGAAGCCCTAGCGGCCTTCAATCACAGCGTCCGGGACGAATGGCTCGCCCGCCACCTCGGTCAAGAAAAGCCAAAATCCATGCTAGCCCTTACCGCTCTGATGACCCGCTTTTGCGCCGGAGAAGACAGCTGGCTCGCTCGTAGAAGCAACAGCGCCAGCGATCCGGGCACTTCCGAAGTCCAGGACGGCAATGGCAAACCACGACGCAGTAAACACAAACGTCGCAATGATAATGAAAGAACGAACGACACAACAGTCAATGCCGGATTCAGCGGCCCAAAACCCGTAAATGGAAAAAGCCATTCAAGGCAAACAGAGAAGTACCATCCAATTTAGACAAGTTATTGGATCGGCCCTGCTAGATTCATGGCCACCCCGATAAACCAGCTAATCATACCAACAGAAGCTGTTGGGTCTTCAAGCAGGCCGGCAAGCTCAACGCCGAACATAAGGGGAGGAGGCTACCCGGTGATAGCGACGATGAAGAGACTCACCAACAAAATACCGGGGGTCAGAAGCAATTTCCCCCCGAAGTAACAACAGTAAACATGGTATACATGACACACAACTCTATAGGGGAGCAGGAGAAGCGCTCCCTCCGGACTGAGGATCATACTACGGCAACCTCAGCCGAAGTACAAATCGGTCTTATTAAACCGCATACCTTGTCGGCCATTAAGCCACCGGTCTCCATTCAACAAGATCGACCAATTCCAGAGCTGGACTAGCAGTTCGGCTTCCGCCGTCCACTTCATATACCTGCAAAATCTGTACCGCGCATACATAACTATGCACTTAAGATACCTTGGGCATAGGCGGAAGCACAATACGGACGAGCCTGCAAGTACTACCATGACTTGAGTTTCTTTTCTAACTACTCTTTCTTTTTCATTATCCTTTACCACAGGTGACGCAAAGGCTGGTCATCCCATGGACTCTATCGGAGTTCGGGTTCGTACACTCACCTAGGGGCTATTTCCGTCAAGGAGTCCCATCACCTAGGACAGGCGGCGCAGACGTGCGACAAGAGGTCCAAAACAAGTTTTTGTAGACCGCACTCTTTATTTCGAGCCTGTAAGGTCCCAGTAAACATAATCCAGCATTCGCTTTTCCTAAAAGAATTGAATTCGGCTCCTGGGGTTGTTTCACACATACACCTTGGCATAACTTGCCAGGGGCTCGATATGGGAACAAATGAGTTGCCGACAAGTCCGAACAGCTTTATAGCATACTTCGGCGTCGCGAGTTTGGCCTTATATGCATCAGCTCCGAATCATGTCTTGGGTCAATAGTTGGGTTGCCCGGCTCCTGTGCTTTCTACCTTACGTTCCGCTTTATCGGCTAGGGTAGTAAAGGGAGAACTACTGCGATTGTGCTTTCGGTTCACCTGGTCAAGCACCTCAGTAGAGAAAGCCGAAAACCGACTGTCATGATGTGGCGAGAGCTGGTCAACCACTCGATGACTTATCGGAATCTTTCGCGATTCCCTCCATATTATACGAAGGACCTTTCTCTTCAGGTCATATATGTAACGCATCATATTGGAATAAGCCGTGTACATACCAGGGGCTATGTCGTAGTCCCCCCATAAAACTCCTATAGCTAAGTGAAAGTGTTAACGCCCTATAGTCCGATTGCCTAGTTCACCGCATTAACACCTCCTTAATGGACCAAGACGTTGGGCTAAGTGTGATCAATTGCTTTTCCGAACACCCCCATATTTCCTACGAGGGGGCTGAAGCCGATAACTGGAAAACTTTCAGATTATATATAAAAAATGGCCGCACAGGAGGATTCAAAGCTTTCAAGCAACTCTAAAATAGCTTTATATTGTCTTCTACAAATTTAGTACATTTTCACTCGAATATCATGTTTCGAGCACTGACCCTCTATCAAGCGGGCACCCTCTAAGACATCCTTGAAATAATGCTCTGGTGCGTGATGGTCCTTGCCCTTGGGTGGACTCTTCGCTGCAACATCGATGGCCTTCATCTTCGTCCAATATGTCTTAACACGGGCAAAGGCTATCCGTGCACCTTCAATGCACGTTGACCGCTTAACGGCGTCGATACGCGGCACTGCGTCAGCAAGTCACCGCACCAAATCAAAATAACTATCCAGAATTGGCTCGGTCGGCCACAGCCGAACCACGACGTCCTTCATGGCAGTGCCGGATATCCGGTGAAGCTCGGCCCATTAGGTCATATGTTCGTTTAGCAACAGCGGGCGCTTTGACGCACCGAATTGCGACCAGAAAAGCTTCTCCGTTGCATACCCATCTTGCGCTTGGTAAAACTGCGCCGCATCAGAAGCACTCTTCGACAAATCCAATAAAGCGTCTGGAGAACTCCACACTTGATTAAGCGGGGCATAATTCGGATCGCCGAACTTAGTTTGCAATAAAAATGGCTTACCAGCCGCAATCTCCCTAGCTTGCCGAATCTCCTCCCGGGCCGCTCTAGATTCGGACCGCGCTTCTTTGGCCTCTCGTAAGGCCTTGTCAAGGTCAGCCATTTTGGCTTTATTATCCTTCTCGAGAAATTCACAGCGGCTAGCGGCATCCATTAGTTCAAGCGCAATCAAGGATATTTTTTCCTCGCATTAGTGTCGAGCAGCCTGTTCGGCCTTTAACTCGGCAGATGCCTTTCTCGCAGCCGCATTACTAATCCGGGCCTGCTCCTTGGCCCGGGCTAGCTCTGCCCGAAGGATCTCAACTGCGGCAGTACCATCTGCCGATATGTATATCTCATTATACAATTCTTTGCGTCATGCTTATATTATACACAAGTGCATATTATGACTGCCACAAAAAAAACATACCTTGCGCCTCGTCAAGCCGCCTGTTGATAAGTGTAATGTCATCATCCGCTACAGCAAGCCTCCGCTGCAGATCGACAACCTCCGTAGTCCGGGCAGTCGCCAGTGAGGTAACAGCCTGTGTTCCAATTAATCGGATTATTCCCTGGGCATATATTTTTGATCCTCTGATCGCCTCCCTTGGGAAACCAATCAGAGTCTCAGGGGCTACTACCTATACACATGTGCAGTTTGTAAAACATACTCAAAGATTTTTCAGTACAAACCTCGAAGCCTCTTAACAGGCTCGTGCAGGCTTCATTCAATCCGCTTTTCGCGGACAGAACCTTTTCAAGACGGACGCCTGTCGCAGCGCGTTCGTCAATATATCCAGCGCTTCTGGACCTCCGGAAGCTGCTGTAGGAATACGGCCTCCCTTCGAAGATATCCATTTATCTGTTCCCAGAGCCGTCTCTGGCTGTAAACCGGACAGTCCGGGGCCTTTATTGTTGGCCTCATGATCCTGGGCTACCGAAGTGTCACCTTCGGGTAGTGTCTTCATCACCCCGCGCGCCACTTGTTGATCAGGAGAGACCCTCCGGGACAACACCTCAAAGTCGTCCGCCTTATTGGGCGGGGAGACCAGTGGAGGTGTCTCGCTTTCCATCATCTCCGGAAGAAGATCTCCCGAGGAGGAGGATTGGTGAAGAAGACTATTTGCCGAACTACAAAAACATGTATTTTAGATGTTACCTTGGTAACAGGAAATGAACGGGATATGTTTAATAACATCCTTGTTCACTTACGATTCGGCTAGAGGCTTGTCCTTATCAGGGGATTGTGCGAGGACGCCATCCTCCAAGCCCGAGCCGCCCGACTGGGGCACCTTGCCTCGCTTAGGAGCTCTTTCCTCCCAATCTTCGGAGGCAGCCCATTTCTTACCATGGGGTGAAGATACATTGACTTCCCCTTCACTTTTGTCTTCGGACGATGGAATTTTGTTTCCCCCGGACAAAGTGTCTGATATACCTTCGGGATGGAGGCCGCCTTTGGTCTTCCCGCTTTTCGCCTTGTCCTCCTCCACAGGCATCTAGTATGGTGCCGGGGCCAGCATCCATGTTAGCAAGGGATCCGCTGAGTCTTCGGGGAGGGGGGCCTAACACCTAATTCGCTCCGCTTTCTTTATCCAGCCCTGGAAGAAGATAGTTTGCTCAGTAATATATTATGGCATACTTAACTGCAAGGTGTTCGAGAGTTGAGCGCTTACCGAGGTATTAGGATGGTTACAGTCGAGGCCGATGTCCTGCTACCTCTTGAGCACTGCGTTGGTTTTTCCCTTGAAGAGGAAAGGGTGATGCAGTAAAGTAACCTAAGTATTTCCCTCAGTTTTTGAGAACCAAGGTATCAATCCAGTAGGAGACCACGCTCAAGTCCCTCGCACCTACACAAACAAATAAGAACCTGGCAACCAACGCGATAAAGGGGTTGTCAATCCCTTCACGGCCACTTGCAAAAGTGAGATCTGATAGAGATGATAAGATACTATTTTTGGTATTTTTATGATAAAGATAAAAAGTAAAGATTGCAAAAATAAACGGTAATAAAAATAGCTTGTTGACGGAAGATTAATATGATGGAAATTAGACCCGGGGGCCATAGGTTTCACTAGTGGCTTCTCTCAAGATAGCATAAGTATTACGGTGGGTGAACAAATTGCTGTCGAGGAATTGATAGAATTGAGCATAGTTATGAGAATATCTAGGTATGATCATGTATATAGGCATCACGTCCGTGACAAGTAGACCGACTCCTGCCTGCATCTACTACTATTACTCCACACATCGACCGCTATCCAGCATGCATCTAGAGTATTAAGTTCCTAAGAATGGAGTAACGCTTTAAGCAAGATAACATGATGTAGAGGGATAAACTTATGCAATATGATATAAACCCCATCTTTTTATCCTCGATGGCAACAATACAATATGTGTCGTTTGCCCTACTGTCACTGGGATCGAGCACCGCAAGATTGAACCCAAAGCTAAGCACTTCTCCCATTGCAAGAAAGATCAATCTAGTAGGCCAAACCAAACTAATAATTCGAAGAGACTTGCAAAGATAACCAATCATACATAAAAGAATTCAGAGAAGATTCAAATATTGTTCATAGACAATCTTGATCATAAACCCACAATTCATCGGATCTCGACAAACACACCGCAAAAGAAGATTACATCGAATAGATC
The DNA here is from genome assembly GCF_002575655.3 of Aegilops tauschii subsp. strangulata. NCBI lineage: Eukaryota > Viridiplantae > Streptophyta > Magnoliopsida > Poales > Poaceae > Aegilops > Aegilops tauschii. The sequence continues at coordinate 221,856,459 of NC_053041.3, forward strand.
TCCAAGAAACAAGGAGAACTTTGTATTGAGATCCAAAGAAAGAGAAGAAGCCATCTAGCTAATAACTATGGACCCGAAGGTCTGAGGTGAACTACTCACACATCATCGGAGAGGCTATGGTGTTGATGTAGAAGCCCTCCGTGATCAATGCCCCCTCCGGCGGAGCGCCGGAAAAGGCCCCAAGATGGGATCTCATGGGTACGGAAGGTTGCGGCGGTGGAAATAGGGTTTTGGCTCCTCTGCTGATGGTTTGGGGTACGTAGGTATATAGGAGGAAGAAGTAGGTCGGTGGAGCCACGAGGGGCCCACGAGGGTGGAGGGCGCGCCCAGGGGGTAGGCGCGCCCCCTGCCTCGTGGCCTCCTCGTTGTTTTCTTGACGTCCACTCCAAGTCCTCTGGATCACGTTTGTTCCAAAAATCACGTTCCCGAAGGTTTCATTCCGTTTGGACTCCGTTTGATATTCTTTTTCTGCGAAACACTGAAATAGGCAAAAAACAGCAATTTGGGCTGGGCCTCCGGTTAATAGGTTAGTCCCAAAAATAATATAAAAGTGTATAATAAAGCCCATTAAACATGCAAAACAGAATATATAATAGCATGGAACAATCAAAAATTATAGATACGTTGGAGACGTATCAAGCATCCCCAAGCTTAATTCCTGCTCGTCCTCGAGTAGGTAAATGATAAAAACAAATTTTTTGATGTGGAATGCTACCTAGCATATTTCTCAATGAAATTTTCTTTATTGTGGGAAGAATGTTCAGATCCGAAAGATTCAAGATAAAACTTTAATATTAACATAAAAATAATAATACTTCAAGCAATTATGTCTTCTCAAATAACATAGCCAAAGAAAGCTCATCCCTACAAAATCATATAGTTTGGCCATGCTTCATTTTCGTCACACAAGATGCTCTCATCTTGCACAACACCAATGACAAGCCAAGAAATTGTTTCATACTTTAGTAATCTCAAACTTTTTTCAACTTTCACGCAATACATGAGCGCGAGCATGGATATAGCACTATGGGTGGAAGAGAATATGATGATGAGGGTTGTGTGGAGAAGATAAAAAAAGGAGAAAGTCTCACATTGACGCGGATAATCAACGGGCTAGGGATATGCCCATCAATTGATGTCAATGCAAGGAGTAGGGATTGCCATGCAACGGATGCACTAGAGCTATAAATGTATGAAAGCTCAACAAAAGAAACTAAGTGGGTGTGCATCCAACTTTCTTGCTCACGAAGACCTAGGGCATTTGAGGAAGCCCATTGTTGGAATATACAAGCCAAGTTCTTTAATGAAAAATTCCCACTAGTATATGAAAGTGACAAAACAAGAGACTCTCTATCATAAAGATCATGGTGCTACTTTGAAGCACAAGTGTGGAAAAAGGATAGTAGCATCGTCCCCTTTTTATTTCTTTTTCTTTGTTTTTATTTTTTCTGGGCCTTCCTTTTTTTATTTGGCCTTTCTCCTTTTTTTGGGACAATGCTCTATTAATGATGATCATCACACTTCTATTTATTTACAACTCAATGATTACAACTCGATACTAGAACAAAATACGACTCTATATGAATGCCTCCAGCGGTGTACCGGGATGGGCAATGAATCAAGAGTGACATGTATGAAATAATATGCATGGTGGCTTTGCCACAAATACGATGTCAACTACATGATCATGCAAGGCAATATGACAATGATGAAGCGTGTCATAATAAACGGAACGGTGGAAAGTTGCATGGCAATATATCTCGGAATGGCTATGAAAATGCCATAATAGGTAGGTATGGTGGCTGTTTTGAGGAAGATATAAGGAGGTTTATGTGTGATAGAGCGTATCGTATCACGGGGTTTGGATGCACCGGCGAAGTTTGCACCAACTCTCAAGGTGAGAAAGGGCAATGCACGGTACCGAAGAGGCTAGCAATGATGGAAGGTTGAGAGTGTGTATAATCCATGAACTCAACATTAGTCATAAAGAACTCACATACTTATTGCAAAAATCTACAAGTCATCAAAAACCAAGCACTACGCGCATGCTCCTAGGGGGATAGATTAGGAAAATACCATCGCTCGTCCCCGACCGCCACTCATAAGGATGACAATCAAAGAACGCCTCATGTTTCAAATTTGTTACACAACGTTTACCGTACGTGCATGCTACGGGACTTGCAAACTTCAACACAAGTATTTATCAAATTCACAACTACTCAACTAGCACAACTTTAATATCACTATCTCCATATCTCAAAACAATCATCAAGTATCAAACTTCTCCTAGTATTCAATGGACTTATATGGAAGTTTTTATTATGCTCATCTTGGATGCCTATCATATTAGGACTAATTTCACAATTAAAGAAAATTACCATGCTGTTTAAGACTCTCAAAATAATATAATTGAAGTATTAGAGATCAATAATTTCTATAAAATAAAACCACCACCATGCTCTAAAAGATATAAGTGAAGCACTAGAGCAAAAACTATATAGCTCAAAAGATATAAGTGAAGCACATAGAGTATTCTAAGAAATTCCGAATCATGTGTGTCTATCTCAAAAGATGTGTACAGCAAGGATGATTGTGGTAAACTAAAAAGCAAAGACTCAGATCATACAAGACGCTCCAAGCAAAACACATATCATGTGGTGAATAAAAATATAGCTCCAAGTAAAGTTACCGATAGACGAAGGCGAAAGAGGGGATGCCTTCCGGGGCATCCCCAAGCTTAGGATTTTGGTTTTCCTTGAATTTTACCTTGGGGTTCCTTGGGCATCCCCAAGCTTAGGCTCTTGTCAATCCTTATTCCATAATCCATCAAATCTTTACCCAAAACTTGAAAACTTCACAACACAAAACTTAACAGAAAATCTCGTGAGCTCCGTTAGCGAAAGAAAACAAAACACCACTTCAAGGTACTGTAATAAACTCATTCTTTATTTATATTGGTGTTAAACCTACTGTATTCCAACTTCTCTATGGTTTATAAACTCTTTTACTAGCCATAGATTCATCAAAATAAGCAAACAACACACGAAAAACAGAATCTGTCAAAAACAGAACAGTCTGTAGTAATCTGTAACTAACGCAAACTTCTGGAACTCCAAAAATTCTACCAAAATAGGAAGACCTAGATATTTTTTTATTGATCTACTGCAATTGGAATCAGTATTTTATCACGTTCTGGTGATTTTTAACAATTGTTTTTGTGAACAGAAAGTTTCTGGAATTTTCAGCAAGATCAAATAACTATCATCCAAGAAGATCGTATAGGTTTAACTTGGCACAAACACTAATTAAAACAAAAAACCACATCTAACCAGAGGCTAGATCAAAGATTTATTACTTAACAACAAGGAAAAATATTGAGTTCTCTCCCAACAAGCACTTTTCTTTAAAGCCTTTTAGCTAGGCATTGATAATTTTAATGATGCTCACATGAAAGACAAGAATTGATGCACAAAGAGAACATCATAAAACACGTGAAAAACACGTCTAAGTCTGACATACTTCCTATGCATAGGCATCTTATAGGAAAACAAATTATCAAGGCAAGCAAAAACTAGCATATGCAAGGAAGCGGAAAGAAACGATAGCAATCTCAACATAACGAGAGGTAATTTAGTAACATGAAAATTTCTACAACCATATTTTCCTCTCTCATAATAATTACATGTAGAATCATAAGCAAATTCAACAAAATATCTATCACATAAAATATTTTTAACACAATCCACATGCATGCGAAGTTGACACTCTTCCAAAATAGTGGGATTAACATTAACTAAAGTCATGACCTCTCCAAACCCACTTTTATCAAAAAATTCACAAGATTGAACGTTCTCCAAATATGTGGGATCTAAAGTTGACACTCTTCCAAACCCACTTTCCATATTATTGCAAACACTATTATCAATCTCATATTTATCATGGGGCTTAAATAAATTTTCAAGATCATAGGAAGAATCACCCCAATCATGATCATTGCAACAAGTAGTGGACATAGCAAAACTAGCATCCCCAAGCTTAGGGTTTTGCATATTATTAGCACAATTGACATCAAGAGAATTTATAGTAAAATCATTGCAATCATGCTTTTTATTCAAGGACCTATTGTGAATCTCTTCATAAATTTCTTCATCACAATTTTCAGATTCACGAATTTCAAGCAAAACCTCATAAAGATAATCTACTGCACAAAACTCACTAGCAATTGGTTCATCATAATTGGATCTCTTAAAAATATTAGCAAGCAGATGAGGATCCATAGATCTTAGGTTCTTTGTTTAGCAATAAATAAACAATTATTCCAACCAAACGAGCAAACGAGCCAAGTAAGACATCAAGGCAAACGAAAGGACGAACAGAAGAAGGGAGAATAAAACGGCAAGGGTGAAGTGGGGGAGAGGAAAACGAGAGGAAAATGGCAAATAATGTAATGCGAGGGATAAGATTTTGTGATGGGTACTTGCTATGTCTTGACTTGTGCGTAGACTCCCCGACAACGGCACCAGAAATGGCTCGTTGTCGGGAGATCAAATCTTGACTTGACTTGGTGTACACCTCCCCGGCAACGGCGCCAGAAATCCTTCTTGCTACCTCTTGAGCACTGCGTTGGTTTTTCCCTTGAAGAGGAAAGGGTGATGCAGTAAAGTAGCGTAAGTATTTCCCTCAGTTTTTGAGAACCAAGGTATCAATCCAGTAGGAGACCACGCTCAAGTCCCTCACACCTACACAAACAAATAAGAACCTTGCAACCAACGCGATAAAGGGGTTGTCAATCCCTTCACGGCCACTTGCAAAAGTGAGATCTGATAGAGATGATAAGATAATATGTTTGGTATTTTTATGATAAAGATAAAAAGTAAAGATTGCAAAATAAACGGTAATAAAAATAGATTGTTGACGGAAGAGTAATATGATGGAAAATAGACCCGGGTGCCATAGGTTTCACTAGTGGCTTCTCTCAAGACAGCAAAAGTATTACGGTGGGTGAACAAATTACTGTCGAGCAATTGATAGAATTGAGCATACTTATGAGAATATCTAGGTATGATCATGTATATAGGCATCACGTCCGTGACAAGTAGACCGACTCCTGCCTGCATCTACTACTATTACTCCACACATCGACCGCTATCTAGCATGCATCTAGAGTTAAGTTCATAAGAACGGAGTAACGCTTTAAGCAAGATGACATGATGTAGAGGGATAAACTCATGCAATATGATATAAACCCCATCTTTTATCCTCGATGGAAACAATACAATACTTGTCGTTTCCCCTACTGTCACTGGGATCGAGCACCGCAAGATTGAACCCAAAGCTAAGCACTTCTCCCATTGCAGGAAAGATCAATCTAGTAGGCCAAACCAAACTGATAATTCGAAGAGACTTGCAAAGATAACCAATCATACATAAAAGAATTCAGAGAAGATTCAAATATTGTTCATAGATAATCTTGATCATAAACCCTCAATTCATCGGATCTCGACAAACACACCACAAAAGAAGATTACATCGAATAGATCTCCAAGAGAAACAAGGAGAACTTTGTATTGAGATCCAAAGAGAGAGAAGAAGCCATCTAGCTAATAACTATGGACCCGAAGGTCTGAGGTAAACTACTCACACATCATCGGAGAGGCTATGGTGTTGATGTAGAAGCCCTCCATGATCAATGCCCCCTCTGGCGGAGCGCCGAAAAAGGCCACGCTCGAGTCCCACGCACCTACACAAACAAATAAGAACCTCGCAACCAACGCGATAAAGGGGTTGTCAATCCCTTCACGGTCACTTACGAGAGTGAGATCTGATAGATATGATAAGATAATATTTTTTGTATTTTTATGATAAATAGAAATAAAGATGCAAAGTAAAAATAAACGGCAATAAAAATAGCTAAGTGTTGGAAGATTAATATAATGGAGAATAGACCTGGGGGCCATAGGTTTCACTAGTGGCTTCTCTCAAGAGCATAAGTATTATGGTGGGTGAACAAATTACTGTCGAGCAATTGATAGAATTGAGCATAGTTATGAGAATATCTAGGTATGATCATCTATATAGGCATCACGTCCGTGACAAGTAGACCGAAACGATTCTGCATCTACTACTATTACTCCACACATCGACCGCTATCCAGCATGATCTAGAGTATTAAGTTCAAAAGAACAGAGTAATGCTTTAAGCAAGATGACATGATGTAGAGGGATAAACTCATGCAATATGATATAAACCCCATCTTTTTATCCTCGATGGCAACAATACAATACGTGCCTTGCTGCCCCTGCTGTCACTGGGAAAGGACACTGCAAGATTGAACCCAAAGCTAAGCACTTCTCCCATTGCAAGAAAGATCAATCTAGTAGGCCAAACCAAACTGATAATTAGAAGAGACTTGCAAAGATAACCAATCATACATAAAAGAATTCGAGGAGATTCAAATATTGTTCATAGATAAACTTGATCATAAACCCACAATTCATCGGTCTCGACAAACACACCGCAAAATAAGAATTACATCAAATAGATCTCCAAGGGAATCGAGGAGAACATTGTATTGAGATCCAAAGAGAGAGAAGAAGCCATCTAGCTAACAACTATGGACCCGAAGGTCTGAGGTAAACTACTCACACATCATTGGAGAGGCTATGGTGTTGATGTAGAAGCCCTCCGTGATCAATGCCCCCTCCGGCAGGACGCCGGAAAAGGCCCCAAGATGGGATCTCATGGGTACAGAAGGTTGCGGCGGTGGAAATAAGGTTTTGGCTCCTCTTTTGATGGTTTGGGGGTACGTAGGTATATATAGGAGGAAGAAGTAGGTCGGTGGAGCCACGAGGGGCCCACGAGGGTGGAGGGTGCGCCCAGGGTGGTAGGCGCGCCCCCCTGCCTCGTGGCCTCCTCGTTAGTTGCTTGACGTCCACTCCAAGTCCTCTGGATCACGTTTGTTCCAAAAATCACGTTCCCGAAGGTTTCATTCCGTTTGGACTCCGTTTGATATTCTTTTTCTGCGAAACACTGAAATAGGCAAAAACAACAATTTGGGTTGGGCCTCCGGTTAATAGGTTAGTCCCAAAAATAATATAAAAGTGTATAATAAAGCCCATTAAACATCCAAAACAGAATATATAATAGCATGGAACAATCAAAAATTATAGATACGTTGGAGACGTATCATGTCCTCGGTGGTGTCCGGCCACTGTTTTCGTTTCCCGAAAAACAACTTCCACATCCCTTTGTGCATAGTGCCGAAGAAGTGTTGGAGGGTCCGTGGACCTTCCGGATTAAACTCCCACATGCGGAGAGGCCTACGCTCGCATGGCAGGGCTCGGCGGACTAGCATTACTTGAATCACGTTGACAAGATCGATGTCCTTCTCAAGGAGGGTTCAGATGCGGCTCTCTAGAGTCTGCACTTAATCAACTGATCCCTAGTCCAGCTC